>NC_141878.1:380805506-381110506 GCF_056163025.1 Triticum urartu
CCTACAAAATCATATAGTCTGGCTATGCTCTATCTTCACCACACAAAGTATTTAAATCATGCATAACCCCGATGACAAGCCAAGCAATTGTTTCATACTTTTGACATTTTCAAAACTTTTTCGATCTTCACGCAATACATGAGCGTGAGCCATGGATATAGCACTATAGGTGGAATAGAATGGTGGTTGTGGAGAAGACAAAAGGGAGAAGATAGTCTCACATCAACTAGGCGTATTAACGGGCTATGGAGATGCCCATCAATAGATATCAATGTGAGTGAGTAGGGATTGCCAGGCAACGGATGCACTAGAGCTATAAGTATATGAAAGCTCAAAAGAAACTAAGTGGGTGTGCATCCAACTCGCTTGCTCATGAAGACCTAGGGCATTTTGAGGAAGCCCATCATTGGAATATACAAGCCAAGTTCTATAATGAAAAATTCCCACTAGTATATGAAAGTGATATAATGAGAAACTCTCTATCATGAAGATCATTGTGCTACTTTGAAGCACAAGTGTGGTAAAAGGATAGTAACATTGTCCCTTCTATCTTTTTCTCTCATTTTTTTATTTGGGCCTTTCTCCTTTTTTTATGGCCTCCTTTTTTTCGTCCGGAGTCTCATCCCGACTTCTGGGGGAATCATAGTCTCCATCATCCTTTCCTCACTGGGACAATGCTCAAATAATGATGATCATCACACTTTTATTTACTTACAACTCATGAATTACAACTCGATTCTTAGAACAAAATATGACTCTATATGAATGCCTCCCGCGGTGTACCAGGATGTGCAATGACTCATGAGTGACATGTATGAAAGAATTATGAACGGTGGCTTTGCCACAAATACAATGTCAACTACATGATCATGCATAGCAAGATGACAATGATGGAGCGTGTCATAATGAAAGGAACGGTGGAAAGTTGCATGGCAATATATCTCGGAATGGCTATGGAAATGCCATGATAGGTAGGTATGGTGGATATTTTGGGGAAGGTATTTGGTGGGTGTATGATACCGGCGAAAAGTGCGCGGTATTAGAGAGGCTAGTAATGGTGGAAGGAAGGAAAGTCCGTATAATCCATGGACTCAACATTAGTCGTAAAGAACTCATATAATTATTGCAAAAATCTAGAAGTTATCAAAGCAAAGTATTACGTGCATGCTCCTAGGGGGATAGATTGGTAGGAAAAGACCATCGCTCGTCCCCGACCGCCACTCATAAGGAAGACAATCAATAAATAAATCATGCTCCGACTTCATCACATAACGGTTCACCATACGTGCATGCTACGAGAATCACAAATTTAACACAAGCATTTCTCAAATTCACAACTACTCAACTAGCATGACTCTAATATCACCATCCTCATATCTCAAAACAAGTATCAAGCATCAATTTCTTCTTAGTATTCAACACACTCATACGAAAGTTTTATTATTAATCTTGCATACCAAGCATATTAGGATTTTAAGCAAATTACCATGCTATTAAGACTCCCAAAATAATCTAAGTGAAGCATGAGAGATCAATAGTTTCTATAAAACAAATTCACCACCGTGCTCTAAAAGATATAAGTTAAGCACTAGAGCAAAACTATAAAGCTCAAAAGATATAAGTGAAGTACATAGAGTATTCTATCAAATTCAAAATCATGTATGGCTCTCTCAAAATGTGTGTATAGCAAGGATGATTGTGGTAAACTAATAAGCAAATACTCAAATCATAAAAGACGCTCCAAGCAAAACACATATCATGTGGTGAATAAAAATATAGCTCCAAGTAAAGTTACCAAAATAAGTAGACGAAAGAGGGGATGCCTTCCGGGGTATCCCCAAGCTTTGGCTTTTAGGTGTCCTTATATTATCTTGGGGGTGTCATGGGCATCCCCAAGCTTAGGCTCTTGCCACTCCTTGTTCCATAATCCATCAAATCTTTACCCAAAACTTGAAAACTTCACAACACAAAACTTAAAGTAGAAAACTCGTGAGCTCCATTACGAAAGAAAACAAAAGACCACTTCAAGGTACTGTAATGAACTCATTATTTATTTATATGGGTGTTAAACCTACTGTATTCCAACTTCTTTATGGATTATAAACTATTTTACTAGCCATAGATTCATCAAAATAAGCAAACAACACACGAAAAACAGAATCTGTCAAAAACAGAAAAGTCTGTAGTAATCTGTAGCTAGCGCAAGATCTAGAACCCCAAAAATTCTAAAATAAATTTCTGGACGTGAGGAATTTATCTATTAATCATATTCAAAAATAATTAACTAAATAGAACTTTCCAAATAAAAATGACAGCAGTTCTCGTGAGTGCTAAAGTTTCTGTTTTTTACAGCAAGTTCAACAAGACTTTCCCCAAGTCTTCCCAACGGTTCTACTTGGCACAAACAGTAATTAAACACAAAAAACACAACCAAAACAAAGGCTAGATAATTTATTTATTACTAAACAGGAGCAAAAATCAAGGAATAAAAATAAAATTGGGTTGCCTCCCAACAAGCGCTATCGTTTAACGCCCCTAGCTAGGCATAACAAGCAAGAATAGATCTAGGTATTGTCATCTTTGGTAGGAAATTCTTCAATGAGGCATCTATTTCCCTTAGGAATTTCTTTCTTTCTAGTGATTATCAAACTCTTAGGCACAAGATCGAAAAATTCATTTGTAGCAATTGGTTCCTTAATGATAGCAAAAAGATTGTAATGAATACTTATAGATTTAAGATCCACCGTTTCCTTACTAGATGATTCACCCTTATTTTTAGGAACATACATAAGCTTGGCAATTTTAGTAGGAGGACTTGGAGTATTCTTTACGGAAGAAAAAGCGGTTCCCAAGTTTGTAATGATACCCTCAAGTTTATCAATTCTAGTAGAATCTAAGTTTATCTTCTCATTAACTATGGGTTCCTTTTCCTTAATATTTTTTAAAGTCATTCCTACCTTAGATCGATATTGAGTAATTTGATTGTGCATCTTTTTGTCTAGATTTTCAATTAATTCAATAGTAGCAACTTTATTTTCAATAATTTTAAGGCTTTGCATAACATGCTCCAGAGTTAACATAGTTCCATTAACCAAAAGAGGTGGTGAGCCAAATAAATCTAACATAGCATTATAAGAATCAAAAGTATGGCTACCCAAGAAATTCCCTCCGGTAATGGTATCAAGGATATATCTACACCAAGGATTAACACCTACATAAAAATTGCGGAGAAGAACTGAAGTAGATTGCTTCCTGGTAGATCTATTTTGAACATTGCAAATTCTATACCAAGCATCTTTTAGATTTTCTCCCTCCCTTTGTTTAAAATTTAGAACTTCATTCTCGGGAGACAACGGAGAAGATATGAGACTAGCCATGACGACAAGCAAACAAACTAACACACGAGCAAACAAAAAGCAAACGACAAAAGAGGCAAATAGAGAGGGAGGATAGAGAGAGAGGGCGAATAAAACAGCAAGGGTGAAGTGGGGGAGAGGAAAACGAGAGGCAAATGGCAAATAATGTAATGCGGGAGATAGGGATTGTGATGGGTACTTGGTATGTTGACTTTTGCACACACTCCCCGGCAATGGCGCCAGAAATTCTTCTTGCTACCTCTTGAGCACTGCGTTGGATTTCCCCGAAGAGGAAGGGATGATGCATCAAAGTAGCGTAAGTATTTACCTCAGTTTTGAGAACCAAGGTATCAATCCAGTAGGAGGCTATGCTCGAGTCCCTCGTACCTACACAAAAACAATAGCTCAACGCAACCAACGCGCTTAGGGGTTGTCAATCCCTTCACGGTGACTTGCGAAAGTGAGATCTGATAGAGATGATAAATAATATTTTTTTGGTATTTTTGGTATAGAGATGTAAAGTAAATAAAGTAAAAGCAAAGTAAAAGCAAAGCAATAATAAAGTGATGGAGATTGATATGATGAGGAAGAAACCCGGGGGACATAGGTTTCATTAGTGGCTTCTCTCAAGAGCATAAGTATTCTACGGTGGGTGAACAAATTACTGTTGAGCAATTGACAGAATTTAGCATAGTTATGAGAATATCTAGGTATGATCATGTATATAGGCATCACGTCCGAGACAAGTAGACCGAAACGATTCTGCATCTACTACTATTACTCCACTCATCGACCGCTATCCAGCATGCATCTAGAGTATTAAGTTAAAAACAGAGTAACGCCTTAAGCAAGATGACATGATGTAGAGGGATAGTTTCATGCAATATGATAAAAAAAACCATCTTGTTATCCTCGATGGCAACGATACAATACGTGCCTTGCTGCCCCTTCTGTCATTGGGAAAGGACACCGCAAGATTGAACCCAAAGCTAAGCACTTCTCCCATGGCAAGAACAACCAATCTAGTAGGCCAAACCAAACTGATAGTTCGAAGAGACTTGCAAATATAACCAATCATACATAAAAGAATTCAGAGAAGATTCAAATATTATTCATAGATAGACTTGATCATAAACCCACAATTCATCGGTCTCAACAAACACACCACAAAAAGAAGATTACATCGAATAGATCTCCATGAGAGAGGGGGAGAACATTGTATTGAGATCCAAAAAGAGAGAAGAAGCCATCTAGCTACTAGCTATGGACCCGTAGGTCTGAAGTAAACTACTCACACTTCATCAGAGGGGCTTGGATGATGATGTAGAAGCCCTTCGTGATCGATGCCTCCTCCGGCGGAGCTCCGGAACAGGCCCCAAGATGGGATCTCGTGGATACAGAAAGTTGCGGCGGTGGAATTAGGTTTTTGGCTCCGTCCCCGATCGTTTGGGGTTACATTGATATATATAGGAGGAAGAAGTACGTCGGTGGAGCTTCGAGGGGCCCACGAGGCAGGGGGCGCCCTAGGGGGCGCCCCCCTACCCTCGTGACCACCTCGTGGCTTTCTTGACGGAGGGTCCAAGTCTCCTGGATCTTATCTGATGAGAAAATTACGTTTTCGAAGGTTTCATTCCATTTGATATTCCTTTTCTTCAAAACCCTAAAACAGGCAAAAAAACAACAATTCTGGGCTTGGCCTCCGGTTAATAGTTTAGTCCCAAAAATAATATAAAAGTGGATAATAAAGCCCAATAATGTCTAAAACAGTAGATAATATAGCATGGAGCAATGAAAATTATAGATACGTTGGGGACGTATCAATCTTCGTAGAATATGTAGGAAACAATATGAGCATTCAGGTTCTGCTATTGGTTATTGACTGGAGATGAGTCTCAGTCATGTCTACATAGTTCTCGAACCCGTAGGGTCCGCACGCTTAACGTTCAGCGATGATCGGTATTATGAGTTTATGTGTTTTGATGTACCGAAGGTAGTTCGGAGTCCCGGATATGATCGCGGACATGACGAGGAGTCTCAGAATGGTCGAGGCATAAAGATTGATATATTGGAAGCCTATGTTTGGACATCAGAATGGTTCTAGGTGAGTTCGGGCATTTACCGGAAACCCCCGGGGAGTATATGGGCCTTATTGGGCCTTAGTGGAATAGAGGAGAGGAAGGCCAAGGATGAGGGCGCGCCCCCCTAGCCCAATCCGAATTGGGTGGGCGTCGCCCCCTTCCTTCCTTCTCTCTCCCCCTTCCTTCTCTCCCACTCCCGATGGGAGTAGGACTCCCCCTAGGGCGCGCCATAGAGAGGTCGGTCCCACTACAAAAAAAATACACTTCCGTGATGATACGTGTTTGTCACAGTAGGTCGCGTTTTCTGTCATGCATGTACATCCATGACAAATTTATGACAGAATCAAGATAGTCATACCTGTGCTGTCGTAGAAGTGTTCCATGACATTGCCAAAATTATCATCATGGAAGTGTCCACTTCCATGACGATAAATCACGCGTCATAGAAGTGCTTTCGTCAAGGGTGACCGAGATGGGTGTCCACGTATCCACACGATTGGTTTCTGAACCAGAAGTTCATTCATTTTTGATCGAGAAACATGGCGCAGGTGTCAGATTGGAGTGATTATTGAGACGTGGTATGAGCGAACAGAATGATTGGGGTTTGGGGGTATCCACTGTAACGGAACGCTGTTAAGCTATCGGGTCGGATTTTGGATCCGATAACCCGTTAAAAGCCACGACCAATGCCGATTTTCCACGTGTAAAATTCTCATTGGCTGGAGGATCCACGCGTCAGCTCCGCGTTGGCACAGGTGTCACTCATCCAACGGTCGAGATGGGCCTATGATATGTTGACACGTGGACCGGCCCAAAAGTGGCCCACAAAGTTTAAATGGGCCGACCCAACCGAAGGCCCATAAGATTTAGCAGACCATAATGGGCCGGCCCGGCTAAAGGCCCACAAAATTTAGCGGACCATAATGGGCCAGCCCAGCTAAAGGCCCACACGATTTTGCAGACCATAATGGGCCGGCCCAGCTAAAGGCCCACAAGATTTTGCGGACCACAATGGGCCGGCCCAGCTAAAGGCCCACAAGATTCTACACACCATAATGGGCCGGCCCAGCTAAAGGCCCAACATTCTCTGTCAAATCGGCCCATCAACGGCCTATCCTAAACTTGTCATCAACGCGGCCCATGGTCACTTCTGGCCTGTTAACAGTCCGCTAAGTAACTGGGCCGAATTACGGCCCGGTGTATTTCTGGCATGTTAAAGGTCCGGCTTCATTTGGGCCCATTTACAGGCCATCAAAACTTTCGGCCCATAAACGACCGTGAAGGATTTGGGTCATATTCGGCCATGTCTGACATTCGGCATGTTAGAGGCCCACTATAGCTTTGGGCCACTTTCGGCCTGTTGTCATTTTCGGCCTGTTAACGTCGGACGTAAACCATGGGCCATATGTGGCCCAACGTCATATCGGGCCCATTAACAGCCCATATAAAAATGATGATAATCTAGCCCGACCGAAGTTCCGACCTGTTAAAGGCCCGTGTATTAGGTCGGCGCATTTACGGCCTGTCCGAATTTTGGCCTGTCAAAGATCCGCATCGTAAATGAGCCACCATTTCGGCCTGCTAAGTCCAGTGGGTTATTTGGCACAATCAGGGCCTAATCTCACTTTCGGTCTATTAAAGGCCCATGTTTTTATGGGCTCGAGATATTTACACCTGTAAACGGCCTATTTTTACTGAGGGCCCAAATTATGTTTAGGCCTGTTAAAGGCCCACTATGGGCACGGGCCTACCAGAAAAATATGAAAGCTTATGCTGATTTAGGCCCAGATATTTTTAGTGGGCTACATGACAATTTCGGCCCGTAATCATTTTTATCCCAATTGGAATGGGTCCGACGAATGTTGGCATGTTGGGCTCCTACGAAGCTTTCGGCCGAATACATTACTAAGATAAACCTACACTATACAAAAATAGCGTCGTAATTACTGCAGCCTGAGGCAGCATCATAAATGTTGTATCACAACAAAATAAATTCCAACCATACAACAAAAGGCATGTTGGCATAAAGTTTACAGTCCTTCCAGATAAAAGCACCATCAGATGTATAGAAGCACAGATCATTTGACCTGAGTGCTAATGTTTCAGGCTGTAGAATCTGATGGAGCAGCACGATCTCCACCTTTTTCCGCCATTGCTCTTGAACAACGAAGCGAATGTCTGATAGTCTGGTTTCAAAACCATTCATATATTGACGACATTTCTCAACCACTATTCTTGTTTCCGAAACAACGTCCACTAGAGATTGGACTTGTGTCTGGAGCACAGATATATCACTCTGTCTAGCAGGAAGATTTTATTCAGTAGGCGATTTGGACGAGGTTACCTTGACAACCAACCCAGAATTATGCAGGAAGGTGCTTTTTGCACTGTTAGTGGAGAGATACTGACACACTGCAGCAAGAGGTGACATTGTGGCTGTACTAGCCTCGTCACCTTCAGGTGGTTGTGGCTGTTCAATCATTTGTTCCATAGCTTCCTGAAAGTTTGAACTTGTAGATTAGTGTACCAGATAAGTTACTAATGAGACAAAAACAAACAAAGTAGGTTAAACGTTTATACATAACTTATTTTGGTGAACTACTGTAATACATTAGCATGTATTGTAGTGCCAACTACATAATAAAATCACTTTCAAAACATATGTCCATGTAGCATGCCTACTGTATTGTCTATTTCCTCACATTCGTTGACATCTAAGGATAAAGAGACATGGTTTAAAGTAGGATGAACATAGTATGACATCATTCATATCATGGGCAAACAGATATAAAACAAACAGGCTATTTTATCATTGTGTGCGCATGTGAACATAACAACTAGATTACAGATCAAGACCAAAAGAATATCCTTCATCTCTTTTAAACCATGTAACGTGAAATGATACGTTAAGACAACTATGAATAAAAGTGAATAGAGTAACTGACATTGGCTGCAAACCTAGTAGTTAAATGAACACATCGTAGTACCAATCAGTTCAAGGCAGGAGGAGTAAGGACTTACAACAGTGGCTTGAACTGGTGTGCTCATGCCCTTTATCTTGCTGATGTGGCAATCCTTGAAGATTTGCACTGCATTCGGTTCAGGTTCTTTTTGGTCCGCATGGGCTTTCCTCTGTATTTGGAACAAGTCAATATAGATACGATAATATGGCACAAAAAAAGAAGGAAGTAGCAGCTATTTACAAGAGCCTCGCAGTGTGCAATATAGCTACGAGATCCCGTTGTTTGTTGGAATTTCACTTTAGAATGGTTGGTTTTGTTCTTCAAACAGTTAGCCTAGAAGAAGATACACTTGTAAGGCACATACATAAATATAAGTTCAATATGTGATCTGATCAAATACATATAGCCTACCTGATACTTTGGATCAGACCAGTGTTTAACGAGGGCTGTCCAGTCTTCATCTGTAATATATTCCACTGGAGATGTTTGGGCAATTTCATTGTTAGCCTTGCCTTCAAAGTGAGATTTTCTAAGGTGGTATCGATACTGTCGCAGAGCAGACTGAAAAACATGAGTGCATGCTTGTTTAGTTGCATCATCTTTCGGATCCAACTTGAACCTCATCTGTTGAAAAAAGAATGTGAGTCTTATTAGGAGGAAGCTAGAAAGTATGGGATAGAGCAAGACAATATTACTAATTGCGATGAATAACATTACTTATGGATAAATGGTCAAGGAAGGTGTTAAACTGGGTATTGTCTTTCTCATTCCTGTACTGGATCCACGTTGGGAGGATACGTGCATGACACCTAATGGCAACGGCTGCCTCTGATACTAACTTGGCTAACTCTGTAGCATCACGTGGCCTTTTTAAACCTGCCTCAAAATGGATCTCCATTCTTCCTCCTTTAGATTTTGTTAATCTGTCAAGCATTATCCCTGATGTCTGTTTCCACTTGCGCCGTGGTGCTAGTTCAACAACGAATATGGAAAGTGTTAGTGTACATCAAACTGTGAGAGTACATATAAAGGAGCATGCAACTGCAACTTGACTCGGTCAAGTACCGTCTTGGTGTTGACGCTCATGAGGTTCATCTGATCTTGCCAAGTCCTGTTGTGTCAGTAGTGCTTCGGAAGTAGTGTTAGGTGTGAAGGCAGCTTGGGAAATGGCCAGTTCCCGAGCAAACGAACGAGAAACTGGTTGAGATGATGGTACAGTTGAAGCGGATGTTGCAGCTGGTGGAGCAGGTGATACTATGTTTGTAGATTTAGCCAGTGGACTTAGACCTTCTACTGCACTATAAGTACCAGCAGAATCTCGACGGCAGAACCTTTTCCGTTTCACCCGACGAGTAACAGCACTCCCTACTATATTATTTTCCTTGCTCTTTTTTGACTTTGCCATGTCAAGCTGTACCCACAACACAAAAAATAAAATCACTCTTCAGAACTCATTGATGCATGATACAGACAAGCAATACTTTGATGTAACACAACCGTATGAGGATGGAATATGTAAGAAAAACAGGACGGCATGACATATTCATAGCTATGATGTGCAAACTAAGCAGAAGGATTTTCAAGAAAATAGAAGACACCGTATGAAATATGCAACCAATATTACTCTGCCAAGTTAAAAGTGTCTTGTCATAAGTGGCAATTCGAAAAATTAGAAGCAGTACAACGTAGAAATCAATGCAAGATGCAACCACTATCAAACTGCCATGTTAAAAGCGTCCAATCATGAGTGACTGATGCGGGATACACAACAGCAGTACTTTGATGTAAGAACATGGTATGATAGATAGATGTAGTGTATTCTAGACACAGAAAGCCATGTCATATGCACATGTATGACGTATAAACTCAGCAGGTGCAATTTAATCAAAATAGAAGAAATACAGGCTATACAACATATGCAACATGAAACCAATTATCACACTGTCAACTTAGAGCAAGCACCTGCGATGGTGGAGTACGGGAGATGAACTCATCATGTAGACTTGGGACTTCAACTTCATTAGCAGTAGCAGTGGCAAATCTAGAGAGTCTCTGTTTGCGTCAGTGCGGAGGACCACCAACATCCCCTAACTTACTCTTTTCCTTCCTATTTTCTGATATTGCCTTATGAAGTCAAAACCACAAGAAGATGAATAAAATTAGCTCTGCATAACTGGTTGATGCATGATACAGACGAACACTACTTTGATTTAAGGCAAGCGCGGGATAGGAGGATGGAATATATACAAAAAAAGACAGCGTTTCATATTCACACGTACGACAGGAGGATGGAATATGTATGAAAAAACAGTAAGCGGAAGGCATTTCAACAAAATTAGAAGAAATGAAAGCTAGGCACCATATGAACATGCAACCAATATCACTCTATCAGGTAAAAAGTGTCTCGTCGTAAGTGCCATTTCAAGAAATTAGAAGCAGTACAAGCTAGAAGACAATGCAAGATGCAACCTACATCATAGTCCCAAGTTAAATGTGTCTTATGGGTAAGTGATCGTTGCAGCTATAAGTTGTAAGCTACGTAGATGCAATTCAACATAATCAGAAGCAATACAAACTAGACATCATACGGAAAACGCAACCACGTATAACAGTTCCAAGTAAGAGCAAGCACCTATGATGGTGGAGTAGGGGAGATGTGCTCATCATGTACACGTATGTTCTAGAAAAAGGAACACGTGTCATATTAACATGCATTATGTGTAAAGTAAGCAGATGCAATTCAAGTTAGAAGCAATACAAGCTAGACATCATATGCAACATGCAACCACATATAATAGTGTCAAGTTAGAGCAAGCACATGTGATGGTGGAGTAGGGGAGATGTGCTCATCATCTACACAGCTACGTTGACTGTCCAGCCTTGTGTTATCTTGCGAATCTTGGTGGGAGGATGGCGGAGTAGAATCTGTAGAGACCCCCTGTTTGAGTTGCCCCGAAGGACCACCATCATCCACTGCTAGACTAATTTCATTCAGTTGTAATGATTTTGCATTATGAAGTCAAACCGATAAGAAAAAGGAATAAAATTCGCTCTTCAGAACTCATTCATGCATGATACTGACGAACACTACTCGGATGAAAGGCAAACACATGATGCGAGGATGGAATATGTATGAAAAACAGGACGGTGTGACATATTCACACCTATGATGTGGTAACTAAGTAGAAGGCATTTCAACAAATTAGAAGCATTGCAAGCTAGACACCATATGAAAGATGCAACCAATATCACTCTACCAAGTTCAAACTGTATGGCGTTTCAACAAATTAGAAGTTGTACATGCTAGAAATCATATGCAATACACAACCAATATCAAAGTGGCGACTTAAAGGTGCCTTATCATAAGTGACTGATGCGGGATATGCAAGAATAGTAGTCTGATGTAGAAACAGGAACACATGTCATATTCACAGGCATTATGTGTAAAGTAAGCACATGCAATTCAACAAAGTTAGAAGCAATACAAGCTAGACATCATACGCAACATGCAACCACATATAATAGTGCCAAGTTAGAGCAAGCACCTGTGATGGTGGAGTAGGGGAGATGTGCTCATCATCTACACAGCTACGTTGACTGTCTAGCCTTGCATTGTCTTACGAATCTTGTTGGGAGGATGGCGGAGTAGAATCTGTAGAGAACCTCCGTTTCGGTTGCTCGGAAGGACCACCATCATCCAATGCCTTGCCAATTTCTTCAGCTTTATTGATTTTGCATTGTGAGGTCATACCAACAAGGAAAAGAAATATCATTCGCTCTTCAGAACTCAATCACGCATGATACTGACGAACACTACTCTGATGAAAGGCAAAGTCATGATACGAGGATGGAATATGTACGAAAAAATGGACGGCTTGACATATTCACACCTATGATGTGGTAACTAAGCAGAAGGCACTTCAACAAATTAGAAACACTGCGAGACACCATATGGAAGGTGCAATCAATATCACTCTACCAAGTTAAAATTGTCTCATCATAGGTGGCGTTCATCAAACTAGATGAAATACATGCTAGAAATCATATTCAAGACGCAAACCAATATCACACTGCCAACTTAAAGGTGTCCCATCATAAGTGACTGATGCAGGATACACAAGAAGAGTAGTTTCATGTAAGAACATGGTGTGATAGACAGATATAGTATGTACCAAAAACAGGAAAGCGTGTCATATTCACATGTATCATGTGTAAGCTAAGCAGATGCAGTTTACACTAATTAGGAGAAATACGAGCTAGACACCATATGCAACATGCAACCAGATATCACACTGCCAAGTTAGAGCAAGCACCTTGGATGGTGGAGTAGGGGAGCGGAGACTTGGACCTTGTAATGCACTATCAGTACAAGGAGAATTGGTACAGATGCTCCATTTACGTTGCTGCAGAGGACCACCATCATCGCCTTCCTTACTCTTTTCCTTCCTCTTTCTTGATTTTGCCTTGTCAAGTCAAACCCACAAGAAAAAGGAATAAAATTTGCTTTTCAGTAATCATTGATGCATGATACTGACGAACACTACTTTCATGTAAGGCAGCTGCATGATAGGAGGATGGAATATGTATGAAAAACAGGACGGCGTGACATATTGACATGTATGATGTATAAAGTGTAAACTAAGCATAAGGTGCTTGAACTTGTTAGAATCGATGCAAGCTAGAAATCATATGAAAGATGAAACTAATATCACTCTGCCAAATTAAAAGGGTGCCCTAACAAATGTATTTGACCAAATTAGAAGCAATACATGGCAACATGCTAGAAATAATATGCAATATGCAACGAATAAAGGTGACTCATTGTAAGTGATTGATGCAGGATACAGAAGAGAGGTAGTTTCATGTAAGAACAAGGTTAACACATAGATGTAGTGTGTACCAAAAATAGGAAGGCATGTCATATTCACAGGTATAGTGTGTAAACTAAGAAGATGCAATTTACCCTAATTAGAAGCATTACAAGCTATATGCCGTATGCAACATGCAACCACATATCACACTGCGAAGTTAGAGCAAGCACAGGTGATGGTGGTGTAGGGGAAGTGTGGTCTTCAGGTACAGAGCTACGTTCAATATCTTCATTTAGGCTTGCTATTTCTTGAGAATCATGTGGAGAGGATGAAATTGCATTCTTTATAAGAGTATTGCGTCTCATATTAACCCACGCGCGTGACTGTCTCATCATAAGAGATAGACGCAGGATACACAAGAACAGTAGTTTGATGTAAGAACATGGTGTGATAGGCAGATGTAGTATGTACCAAAAACAGGAAGGCGTGTCATATTCACATGTATAATGTGTAAGCTAAGGAGATGCAATTTAACAAATTAGGAGCATTGATGAGGGATACACAAGAAAAGTAGTTTGATGTAAGAACATGGTTAATAGAAAGACGTAGTATGTACCAAAAACAGGAAGGCATGTCATATTCACAGGTATAATGTGTTAACTAAGCAGATGCAGTTTACCCTAATTAGAAGCATTACAAGGTAGACACCATATGCAACATGCAACCACATATCACACTGCCAAGTAAGAGCAAGCACCTGCGATGGTGGTGTGGGGGAATTGCGGTGATCAACTAGAGAGCTACGTTGACTATCTTCATTTAGCCTTGCTGTTTCTTGAGAATCATGTGGGGAGGATGACACTGCACTCTTCAAACGAGTAGGGTGTCTCACAGTAACCCACTCGGGTGACTGTCTCATCATAAGTGATTGACAAGGGATACAAAAGAGCATTAGTTTGATGTACGAACATGGTTAATAGACATATGTAGTATGTATCAAAAACAAGAAGGCATGTCATTATCAAAGGTATAATGTATAAATAAGCAGATGCAATTTAACCAAATTGGAAGCAATACAAGCTAGACACCATATGCAACATGCAACCACATTTGACAGCGCGAAGTTAAAGCAAGCACCTGGGATGGTTGTGTGTGGCAATTGAGATCATCAACTGCAGAGCTACATTTACTGTCTCCAACTGCTGACACTGCACCCATTAGAGCGCTGAGATGCTTAGTGCTTATCTTCGAATTACACTAGAGCAACTTCTGTCTTTTCTTTTCTGCATTCATCAACACTGCGCCAGAGTCTGAAATACCCATGCATAAAAACAATAGTGTGAGTATGGGTGAAGTGTGTGCACAATTAGTACAGTGTAAAGGTAGCAGATAGCAGGTCGGTGAGAAATAAATGACGGGAGACATATGATAGCTCTACAACATGCATGGCACACTAAATTACTACAGGATTCTATGAAAATAACAGTCGACTGAAAGCAAATAGGTTAGTCCATTTTTTTGCACCGTTCGATGTACAAAGAACGAGCAAATCGCCTTCATCTACCTCTAGCCAGTCAGTGTTGACAATCTTCCTCGAAACGCCAGCGACCACCGGCCCAGTATTCCTCCCCTGCCTGCACCCTCCCCTCGACCTCACCGCACTGCCGTGCTTGGCACCGCCCCTCCAGCCATCCATTCAAGCCCCGCCGACCTCCAGATCGGGCGCAAGCAGCTCCTGCGCCCCACACCCCTATGATAGACACCGATGCGCCGCTTCCCCGGGGAACAGGCGGACTAGGTGCTCCGCGCGCCTAAGCGGGTGCTGCTTCTTTTAATTGCGGTTCCACTGACCTTGAATTGAAATCCAGGCGGGCTACTGACCTCTAGCAAAGGTGAAATAGTAAAAGGGAGGAAACCTTGTGCATTTAGTATCACGAAGAAGATGCAGTAAGAAGCTCTCAACTAGTTTCTTTCATGGGATGAATACGGTGTAAGCGGAGACGTAAGATTTGCACGAATAAGGGAAGAGGAGTACCTCTTTCTGCTGGCAGTGTTGTGTCCTCCTTCTGTTTTTCCAACGATCTTCTTGTTGTTCGCCGGAAACTAGAAGTTGTGGAGGACGGTGCAGCCTTGGACAAACCCATGGCCAAGTTGTTGAGTGTGGTGCGGTGGCCGTCTGTCGGCGGCGGGGAAGCAGATTCGAGGCGACAAACGACGGCGTAGCGGGAACAGCTCCGGTGTGGTGGACGGTTGCGACAGTGGAGCTGCAGCAATGAGGCGCATGACAGCGTGGTCGGAGTGGTTCTGGTACGGCGCACGTCGGCGTCGGCGTCGTGGAGGCAGCTCTGCCTCGGCTTCATCTGCTAAGTCCTTGAGGGCGTTGTGGTTGGGGTTGCGTTGGACGATGACGTCGGGGTACCGGCTCCGGCGTGATGGAGGAGGGCGGCGGTGGATTGGCCGCTATGGGGTGGAGGACGGAGGAGGCTGGGGTTTCAGGGCTGGTGGAGAGGGCGTTTTCGCACCCACGGAGTATGAATGGGGAAACGGAGGGAGGCGGGGAACTAAGGGGGAACAATGTTTCGGTTTGAGACGCGCTTGTTTGAAATTTGGGGAAAGTTACAAACTTTGCCCCCATCTAAAATTTCAGACATATTGCGGGTTGGGGGTTGGACAGTCATGTTAGGTGTCCCAAATGTGGGCGGGATAGATTTCGGCCGAGCGCATGGGTAGGCGCCCACGGCGTATGAATGCTTCTCGGAGGCGGTTGAGACTGGCGTCTTGGTGAAGTTACAAACCTACCCGGTTTAGACCTTTGGACATCGGGCCGATAGGCTACACGGGCCAGAGTTAGGACAGTAATTTCCTACCACCAAAACATTAGTCTCGCGTAGTTTCGGGTGACCAGAGGCCTATTTGGCGCTTCGTTCAATATTTGGGAGCAGAAGCATTAATGTTTTTGGTTCTCTTGAATTGAACTTTCAGGATTTGTCAAACTTCACAAATCTTTACTCTTGAAAATCCTAAAGCTATGATTATTTTGGAATGGAGGGGGTACATTTGAAAATACATTGTACACGAGTATATATTAAAAATAATGCAACTTACCTTAGTTGATGCATGGTTCCAGATATAATCTCCTTGGTTGCAAAAAAAAGTTAGATATGCGTATGAATATATATAGCATGTTCAAACTCACAACAAAGATTGATGCCCCCTTTTACATCTGATTTACAAATGCCATTATCTCGGGTTCAAATAGATGAATGAACTTCCTATGAATTCGAATCTTCGAAACCCCCTTTATGTTGAATTCACATGTATTCTATTTCGTAGCTAGCAATTTGGAATGTATCCATGCAAGTGACAAATGTATAAAGTGCTTCACACTAACAACATGGAGTGCACTAATTAATGTTTATATATGAATTGCAAAAGCATCCATTACCTGTATTTCAAACCGCTCTCACTCTATGGATCGATAATATGAAATAAACACATGCACATGCTAGAATTCAATAGAGTATGGGTGTCTGATATACCAATTTTCGTCCATACGCAATTTGCAAAATTCATGATCTCATCCAAAAATAATAATGCCATTTATATTTTAATTTAATGCGTAGAACCGCCTTTTACACGTAGATGCACTATGCCTCGCCCCGTTCTCACAAACGCGTTATATATCTCTCTATCTAACGCATAAGTGCACACACTTTATATGCATCGACATTTCTCTTTCACACATGCTCACAATCTCTCTCAGGGTATCGGGGTGTCTCACGCACATGCTCTATCTGTTTTCTCTCTCTTTCTGACTACTATGTACCACTCTTTTCACTAATCTCAGTTGGAAAACACTATTTCTCTCACATGCATATATACACATGCACGGTCTCTACTAGCCCTCTATATGCACATATATCTGCCTACGTGTCTCCCGCACGCACATTATCTTTAGGCCTCTCTCGCACACATTGCCCCCCCCCCCAACACACCTCTCTCTTAGTAGTTGGCAGATATGATTTCATCATATCATTCGGTAGGATATCCCTGGCTGTTAGGCTGGATGGTAATACGAGGCAAAGGTTTACCCTAGTTCAGATCGGACCCTTGCAGTTGAAGAAAGAGCCTACTCCTGGTACTGTATATTAGTGATAGGGGTGTGTACAAAGTACACGTGAATACCAGGCATTGTGCGTGTGTGTATACTATCGACGAACTAGCCCCCAAGCTTGTATAACATACTAAGGGCCTAGGGTTACAAATCATATATAGTGGGCTTATCACCAGTGGGGATAGAGTCCTCCGCGACTCTGGTAGCTTCGTGTTGTACGCCGAGTCCTCCACATGGGTCTTCGTATAACACGTCTCGGTCCAACCTATATGTGGCGCTAGATGGAACCGACCCACGAGTCTTCATGTTGACCCACCACAACTAGAAATGATGTGCCCACCACACCACACACGCAATCGGCCACTAAGAAAATAAGCATATACAATAGTACAACGGTATCTAGCTCACGATACGTCTCCATATTTTGTTGATGACACCGACGGACTTTGCATTTGATGTGTGCTCTGTATTTTGTTGACGACACTTATGATCATTGTATTTGAAGCGAAAGCACGATATGGTCACTGGACTTCAGAATAAGCTCATCACGGTCACCACATACATTTTGGCGTGCTAACCAACATGTGGTTGGATGGTTAGAGGACAGTGGTTTCTCGAGCCCACCAAGGTTAAAGTCCCGGTGCTCGCATTTATCTTGTGTTAATTTCAGTATTTTTCGGCGATGTACGTTCAGTGGGCGGAGACGTTCCACTTGACTACGAGGCACCTATGGTGACTTCGTAAAATCTCAAGATCATATATGCTGGCCCACTCTCTTGAAGGTGCTCATAGGGGTAGGGTTCGCGTGTGTGCGCTTATAGCGGTGAGTGCTTGCGCGTATATATGAGCCCTTGCGTCTGTACCATGTTAAACAAATACATATCATGATTATACGGTCACTGGCTCACCCGTAGAACTCCGTATTTTGTTGATGACACAATCAGTTGACTAGTCAAACGTTCCACGCGGCGCAACTAGTGTTGCACCATCGGGGCGCGTAACCGTGGGGCCCACCTGTCAGCCCGTATATGAAATAAAGAAATGGTAGTTTGAGTCTGTACTGTATTAATAAAATAGGAGTACATTTTAGGGTGATCATACGGTCACTGGCTCACCATACAGCTCCGTAATTTGTTGATAACACGATCAATTGACCAGTCAAACGGTCCACATTCAGCAGCGCACATTACCATAGGGCCCACCCGTCAGCGCATATATGAAGGACAAAAATGGTAATAAATTAGTGGACGGTGGGTATTCAAAGTCGTGAGACCTCTGGTTGGCAGTCACCGGCGGTTGGGGGGCGTTCATTGGGCGGTGGGGTGGGGATCCCCGGAGAAAAAGCTCAGCGGGGGGGGGGGGCTAGAGGGATGGCCGGTGCGGCAGCGAACCGGCGGTGGGGAGTGGTTTCGGGGAGGGCGGGCTGGCGGTTCGGCCGGTGGTGGCTGGCGGCTCAGGGGGTGGAGTTTGATGATAAACTAGAGGCCCTTGATTTCGTATCCAACAGCTGGAAAATCTAATGACCAGAGATGAAAAAGTCAGTCGACTGACATGTAGCCTCACCCCGCACGTACACATGCACGCACACAAGACACGCACGCATGTAGGCGTGCAACACTGACACGTACACACGCACGCATGCTGGCATGCAACACTGACATGTACACATGCACTCACGAACACACGCATGTACGCACCCATGCATGCAACACTGAAACATACCCTTGCACGCACGCAACACTCGCACGCGTGCATGCACACAGCACACGACGCAAGACACATGCTCAACCTATACGTGCATGCACCCTTTGTTAAGGACATGGATAGTTACGGGTATTAATCAATCTTATCTGTGATAAGCAGAACATTGATGTTTGCAGCGGTCTTTATGAATCACAACATATCGAACGGGCTATCAACGTAGTAGGCTTATCTACATGAAAAAGATGATGTCACACTCAATGAACAATCATCGGTTTATGAAATGCCCGCTTCTCACCGCCCTGGCCCACCAAAGGTTCCTCTGCTGTGCGCTACCTGCGTTGGGTCACTGACATGCAAGCCATGCACCCAAAGAGCCCACACGTCAGTGGAAGAACAGCGCGGTGTCCTAGGTCAGAGTCGAGGGCGCCACTCGCGGCACGCCCGGCTGAACACGCCTCCGTGCTGCATTCAAACGCCTCCATGAAACCCGCCCGTGTGGAAGCCGAGAAACCCACTCTAGACACACGTCCGTTCATGACCGGGCCGGCGTTAAAAGCAACGCCGGCCGAGCTCCTCCCGTCCGCTGTCTATTTAATCTCCTATTTAAACGAGGCCAAACACCGGCCAAGAATCGCACACCTCCACCCTCCCCTATCTCCTCCACCATTTTGTCCACTCTTACAATGGCTTACGAAGAGTAGTTATTCCGCATCCAAGCCGGCTGGGTAGCCTGCCGGATACGAGCTATGCAGCTCGCTGATCCACCTCCCTCCCCTCGCCCGACGGAGCCAGTTGCCACCCCAAGCCGGTGCGTGGTTCAGCAACTCGCCGCTCCAGGCCAGCTCGACGAGGAGCGGTGCACGGGCGTCGTTGTTGCCGTCCACACCGCCGCCTCATACCGTGTCTCCCGTTTCTGTGGCCGAGACTCCCATGCCGGCGGCCGCACCATGCAAGCAGCAACAGAAGCCGGGTGCGTGGAGAGCGACGAGTCAGTGGCCAGCGCCTCCGCGTCCGCCGCCATCATCGAGGAGAAGTAGAATACGGGAGGCCACCGCCGCTTGGGTCCCATGAAGGCCACCGCGGAGGCGATGCCGGCGTACACAGCAGGTGTCTTGTCGGATCCTTTTGTTGCGAGGACATTCGTCGACCCCGCATGGGCTCCACGGAAGATGGGAATGTTTGGATGAACTCGAGCCGGTGCCGGCCATGGCGAAGTAGTGGCCGGTGATGAACTTGAACCGTTGCCGACCACCATCATCTTCGGCACCAGCCAATGATATCGGTTGGGCAGTGGGGAAGCGAGACGTCCTTTGCGCTGAAGCATATACCTCCGGGGCTCTCGGCAGTCTGGTGAGCGTGCTGCCGGACATGAGGAACACAAATCGATCGGCGGGCGACCATTTAGGCCAGGTATTATATACCTGTGTTGTCCAGAACTAGCACCGCGTAGTTCATTTGAATGTAATGAAATCTGTCATGTTTGTATGAAAATCCGGTATTTTATATGATTTCCGTCGTTGTTTATATGAAATATTAGTTTGTCTATGTGTTTGCGTGAATTTCGTCTGGTTGGTTGAGTTGATGTCATAATGTGTGCGGCTACGGTTGGATGGCGTAATTTGCGGGTCGCCGGTCGGTCTGCGGGCGGCTCGGGCGGCGTTGTGGGACAAAAAAACACAGCTCGTGCGAGCTCGTCTCCAACATGTGCGCTAGAGGATGCATGACAGCATGAGCACCCGAGCCATTCCTCGTTCATCGGTGGCAAAGGCACCGGTGGACAAAAGGGTCGCCAATATTTTGGCTACCCCGGGCAAGATCCAAACAGCCCCTCCCAACATATTCAAATCCCTCATTCGCCATGGAATTTTGCCATGTGTTGTTTTCATGGACTAGCAAGATGCCTGTGCATTGCACGGAATATCAAGATGCATTTTTTTACAAACTCCCGCATGCATGCAAGGGATAATTAATGTCCTCCTTTGCTAGTACCACGAGACAAACACCATTAATATTGCATCGATTAGTGTTAGTGGCCTTGTATATCTGCAAATTGTAATTTTGATAGTGGCCCCTTGTATATAAAAATGGAGGGAGAAAGATGAGAGATAAGGTGAGGAGGAGTGGGGCGTGGTGGTGACTGGTGGTCGAACTGGGCGGAGGCATGGGGATGCACGGCGGATTATGTTAAGGTTTGTATCTTTGTCACACACACCCACGTAGGTGGGGGACGTGCACAAAGAGAAGAGGTGCACGCACGGCGCACGCACGGCGCACGCACTCCCGTCTCTTTCCCAACCACACCTGCGCGGGTACACGATGGAGCTCATTTTTGTACGAAAAAGGCAGCCCACATGGTAATTTGGCACGTGTACCGGTTGTCTACTTGGTGGAGGGAGGATCGTCTACCACGGGTGAACAAACAAATTGCGACTTGACGCGTTATGTTAAATTAAAAAAATAGGCAAACCATGTGGGGCCTACCTTAGAGGCAAGGCTCTATACACTGGAGTACTTTTGATGTGTCCCGTCAACTCGCAGAACGAGGAGAAGCTTGCTTAGTACGCCGTCTCCCCCGCCCACGGGCACGGTGGCTCGCAGGATGAGGTGAAGCTTGCTTACGAGTACTACTACTACTACTACTACTGTACGCCTTTACGCCCGCTCCCTCGCCCACGCGCGCGGTGGCTCGCAGCACGAGGAGAAAATTTTACCACTCCCTTCGTTTACTCCTCGTCCCTACTACGTACTTTGGTTAGTACTCCCTCCATTTACTTATACAAGGCCACTATAAAAAATACATTTTGCATCTATACAAGGCCACAAATAGTAATCGAGACAAAAGTTACTACCCCCTCCTTTCCAGTTTATGGCTCAATTTCAAAATCTCTCCAACCAAGGTAGACAGTGAGTGGTCAAATTAAATTTGTAGTTTGCACAAGTAATTAGTACGCTCGTTTTTCTCAAGAAGTTATGTTTACCGAGGCATTAATTAGAATGAATGCATGAATGACCACTAAATTTCCATGAACTTGTACATGCATTGGTTAGTTTCCTCTTGACACTGCTTGCGTCGGGTGATCTAACGCACCTCGAAATCCAACATGTAATGGTACTACTACTAGTATAGTAGAATTGAGACTTATCAAACGGAAAAACGAATGTTTTTTAGATGAGCCCTATAAACCCTAGTGGGTACGTATGTAACACCCCGGATGTAACTTTCCCTATTTGTACTCCAACTCTTGCCGTTTCCGGCGTTAAGTTATATTTATTTCCTCGGGTTCGGGTTTTTGTCTCTGTGTGTTATTATCGTTGTCATGCATCTCATATCATGTCATCATGTGCATTGCATTTGCATACGTGTTCATCTCATGCATTCGAGCACTTTCCCCGTTGTCTGTTTTGCATTCCGGCGCTTCGTTCTCCTCCGGTGGTCATTTCTACCTTTCTTTCGTGTGTGGGGATTAAACATTTCCGGATTGGACCGAGACTTGCCAAGCGGCCTTGGTTTACTACCGGTAGACCGCCTGTCAAGTTTCGTACCATTTGGACTTCGTTTGATACTCCAACGGTTAACCGAGGGACCGAAAAGACCTTGTGTGTGTTGCAGCCCAACACCCCTCCAATTTGGACCAAAACCCATCTAACTCTGCTCCATCATCTAGAGCGTTCGATCATGATCGCGTGGCCGAAAACCGCACCTCATTTGGACTCTCCTAGCTCCTCCTATGCCTATATATAGGTCCTCCCCAAAAATTCCGGATCAAACCCTAGCCCCTCTCCTCCTCCGACCGCCGGACAAAAATCCGGACGGCCGGACGTGTCCGCCCGATCCGCCCGGGCCAATCCCGCAAGGCCACGTGGCGCCGTGCCCACTTCACCGCGTCCCGCCGCCGCCGGCCCGCGGGGCCCGCGTCTGGCCCGCGGGGCCCGTTTCCCCGCCGCTCCTCCGCGCCAAGCTCCAGGGAGAGGAGCTCCCGAGCCGCGCGCGACCTCGTCGCCGGCGCCCTCCGCCGCCGCCAGCCCGCAGGCGCCGCCCCTCGCCGCGGCTGCCGCCTCGCCGTCCACCCCTCGCCGCGCTGTCCTCGTCGCCGGCGGGTCCTCCGGCGGCCGGATCCGCCCGATCCGGCCTCCTTCGACTTCCCCGGCGCCACCCCGCGCCTCCTCCGGCGAAACTCCGGCCGGCCATCCTCGGATTGCGCACGCCGCCATCTACAGTACAACTACAGTGTGATCCAGATCTGAATCGGGGTGAACAGTAAACCCTAGGTGATTTTTGTCTAAGTCCCGAAATTGCAGATCCATGTGCCCATGTTCGTGGCTCCATAACTTTGCATCTGTAGCTCCGATTTATGCATATAGCATATCAAAATGTTCATCTCAGAGAGTACATCATTTCATTCCATTGCATCATTTTCATTTGAGCTCATCTTGATGCCCGAAATGCTGTTAGAAGAGGGCTACTTGAGTTAATTGTCAGATCTGTTACTCCGTTTAGCACTTTTGTCATTTTTGCCATGATTAATGTGTGAATGTTATGCCTGTGAGTTCTACATATGTTTTGTTAAGGGTTTTGTCATCTTTCCAGAGGTGCAACCCATGTATTTTTAGGATGTGTGTGGTGACTTGTGCAAGCTTGCAAAGTGAGGCACCCGGTAAATCTGTTTTCAGGGACTTAGTAGTTTCACTAAGTCCTGGGATTGTTTAGTTCATGATGCCATATGTTCATGTTGTTTGCTAGTGATCCCTGCCTCTTTTGAGGATGATCAGTAAAGGAGTTTTGTTAATATTGTAGTGCTCTATCCATCCATGTATTTGTTTGCATATATGGAGCACCCTAGCTTGAGTCAATCGAGCTCTACTTTTGCTTCGTTGCGAATCTGGGCAGATCGTCAACTTGTTTGCGATTTTGCCGATATTATTGTAGTTGATCCGTGCATGCTATGCCATTGTTCTTGCCATGTATAGCTTGTATTTTGTGCCTTCTTAAGTGATGTATTCTTGTCTTTCCATGACTTGCACCGTGGTGAGTGCATCGAGCTCGTAAACATGCCTTCGTGAGTTATGTTTCAGCATGTCCCAGTTTTCACTAAGTCTGAAAACTGATTATGTTTTTGCTATGTTCGTGTGCTTGTTAGTATATTTTGTGATCCCTTTTGGCTCAAGATCACTAAGGGACTTTTGTTAACCTTGATGAGTAGCTCCATGGCATGTCTTTCTTTGTCATGTTCAGGTCCTGTAGCATGTTGTTTTGGTTCTCCGAAGAGGGCTATATGATCTGAAATTCCAGACAAGTGTTAATTTCACTAAGTCTGAGATCTGTTTTACCATTTGCGTTTTTGCCATGCTTGTTTGAACCTCCTAATGGATGAATTGTCCATAGCTCAGTGCTAGACTTTTGTTAAGAATCTTGTATGCATCCCTGCCATGTATTTTTCTGTCATGTTTGGGTGCTGTAGCATGTTCATCTTAGTGCATTTAGATGCCTACTTGCTGTAAATCGTAGACCGGTGTCATTCTTGAATCGCTTGCCATTTCCAAACCGTAACTCCGATTCCGGCGTTCTTCATATCGTTTTCAAGCGATTTCATCTCATCTTTCCAGTGGCACACTTGGATTTCCAAGTTGAGGCCAGGTTCATGCATTTCCTGTCACATCTTGCATTTGGCATCCCGCATAGCATATCATCATTTCATCATATTGCTTGTTCTTGCACGTGGTTGATTGTATCCTTGTTGCTTGTTTGTCTTGTTTGGGTAGAGCGGGAGACGAGTTCACTAACGAGGAGCCCGTTGATTTTTCTTTTGAGGATCCAGTCAACTCTGACAATTGTGCAGGCAAGATGATCATACCCTCGAAATCACTAATATCTTTGCTATGCTAGTTTGCTCGCTCTTTTGCTATGCCATTGCTACGATGCCTATCACTTTCTTGCAAGCCTCCCAAATTTTCATGTCAAACCTCTAACCCACCATTGTCCTAGCAAACCGTTGAATGGCTATGTTACCGCTTTGCTCAGCCCCTCTTATAGCGTTGCTAGTTGCAGGTGAAGATCGGAGGCCGTTCCTTGTTGGAACATCTTTTATATAATTGTTGGGATATCATTATATTGCTATGTTATCTTAATGCATCTATACACTTGGTAAAGGGTGGAAGGCTCGGCCTCTCGCCTAGTGTTTTGTTCCACTCTTGCCGCCCTAGTTTCCGTCAGATCGGTGTTATGTTCCCGGATTTTGCGTTCCTTACGCGGTTGGGTTATAATGGGAACCCCTTGATAGTTCGCCTTGATTAAAGCTTTTCCAGCAATGCCCAACCTTGGTCTTACCATTTGCCACCTAGCCTCTTTTTCCCTCGGGTTTTCGGAGCCCGCGGGTCATCTTATTTTAAACCCCCCCGGGCCAGTGCTCCTTTGAGTGTTGGTCCAAACTAGAGTCCTGTGCAGCGCCCCCTCGGGGAAACTCGAGGTTTGGTTTTAGTTGTATGGAGCGCTCATCTGAGTGTGCCCTAAGAAAGAGATATGTGCAGCTCCTATCGGGATTTGTCGGCACATTCGGGCGGTGTTGCTGGTCTTGTTTTAACCTGTCGAAGTGTCTTGAGTTACCGAGATACCGAGTCTGATCGGAATGTCTTGGGAGGAGGTCTATTCCTTCGTTGACCGTGAGAGCTTGTCATGGGCTAAGTTGGGACTCCCCTGCAGGGATTGAACTTTCGAAAGCCGTGCCCGCGGTTATGGGCAGATGGGAATTTGTTAATGTCCAGTTGTAGATAACTTGAACCTTAACTTAATTAAAATGAATCAACTGAGTGTGTTACCATGATGGCCTCTTCTCGGCGGAGTCCGGGAAGTGGACATGGTGTTGGAGTAATGTTTGCGCAGGTTGCTCTCTAGTTTCTCGCTCGCGCTTTGCCTCCTCTTCTCGCTCTCCTTTGCGAATAAGTTAGCCACCATACTTGCTAGTCACTTGCTGTAGCTCCACTCATATTTTACCTTGCCTTACCTATAAGCTTAAATAGTCTTGATCGCGAGGGTGCGAGATTGCTGAGTCCCTGTGGCTCACAGATTACTATTACACCAGATGCAGGGCCTGATGATTCCGCTCCAGGAGACGCGTATGAGCTCAAGTGGGAGTTCGACGAAGACTCTCAACGATGCTATGTTTCCTTTCCCGATGATCAGTAGTGGTGCCCAGTTGGGGGTGATTGGGACCATATCGCATGTGGGTTCTCTTTTATTTTGGCGCCGTAGTCGGGCCATGAGTGTTTGGATAATGTAATGTTATTAATGTACTTGATTGACGTGGCGAGTGTAAGCCAAATATGTTATCTCCCTTTTTATTATCATATTACATGGGATGTTGTGAAGATTGCCTAACTTGCGACATATGCCTTCAATGCGATTATGTCTCTAAGTCGTGCCTCGACACGTGGGAGCTATAGTCGCATCGAGGGTGTTACAACGTACTCCGTGAAAACAGATTTTTCCAAAACTAAGTCGCTCCCTTTCATGAATTCTGTAGTATACTCCTCCGTCGACGCTCCCTTTCATGAATTCTGTACTTCCTGTCGCCAACATGTGGGACATATAGCAACAGGGTCGACGTGTCAAGCACCAAATAACAGTGCAGAACAGTAGGGGGGACGCACCCCACTCGTACCGGCCCAGTAGTAGTAATGAGCAATGAGACGTCAAATCACAATGCCGCACCTTCCCAGACGGACGAAGAAACCATTATTTCACACTTCGGTTCACCATCATCTCAAACCACGTAGTATTGCTTCTACCTCAAGAGGGACATGCGCATCGCCTTGGTACATCATGACACGTGGGACCGCATGACAGGCCATGCTCCCCCGCCGATCGCTCGGTAAAATCACCTCATTTTTACTATACTTCCTTCGTATAGGTTTACTACATGGCATGCACGTCATTCTAGGTTGAGAATTTAACTGGCTATATATGTGATGAACAGTACTCTAGCCTTTTAAAAAATGTATACTTTTGTATAGTAGTACTATCGATGGATTGCGCCATGGAGCAAAAATTGAAATTAAAAAAGGTGGTACATATAGAGAGCGCTCGTCGCCAAATTATGCATATAGTACTATTAAAAAAGCTAGTACGTGCTTAATTGGGGTGCTAAATTCTATTAAAGAAATACTAGTAGTATGTACATACTGAAGAGTTAAAGTAACGAGAAGAAACGTAACATAGTTCTGCTGGGGGCTCAGCACAACACACCCCTCAAATTAAACTAAGCACACCTGAAATTAAACTATGCAACTAATCTGGTAGACATTGCATTAGAAGTTTAGAACCACCATGAGCAACGACACTGCCACCTTGCTCTGAGTCCTCGTCCACATCCTGGACTTCGTCCTTGTCCCTCTTCCTCTTGGCTGATACTTCTTTGCTTGAACCGCACACTTGGCTGTTGCTCTTCATCCAACCCTTGTAGATATTGAAACAAAGGTAGCCATCCATTGCAGCGTAGTGGATGTGGTCTATATCTAGTACATTCCGCTGCCATGCATGATGATGAAACGTGTAATGAGGTTTCTCCAGTTTACGGTACGAAGGATGAACCATGGCTCCTGCCAGGGTCAGCATTGTAAGCTGACGAGAGGGCACCAGCCGATTCTTCTAGAGGTCGAAGGGGTTGCCTGCAATGAGGCCTATCCGACCCAGGACTTCTTTGTTGTTCTTAAAGTCTACAGTAACGAATTTCACTGTTTTGTCCTTGAGGAAGTTCTTAAAATCTTGGCACTCAACATCGGCATGGCATATGTGGTAGACCAAGCAAACATTATGCATGCAAACCTGGATCACGGCGGGCTTCTTCCTCTCTTTGTCCTTTAGATCCTTCTCTCTTCCCAGGACTGTGGTGTACTCAACATGTAGCCCAGCGACCCACTCATCATCTGAGTTTTCGAACATGCGTCTGAAGCGAGAAAGGCATCCTTTCACCGTGGCGGAAGAACGGGTGTAGATGACGTCGAACTCATCGCCGGTGATGGTTCTAACCTTGTACTCACCGCCGATCGTGGAGATTTGGGACGACATGGATTTGGGAGGAGGGTTAGGATTAGTGGAACTGCCTTAATGTGAATGGACGGGATGACTAGGAGCAAACCGCCGTAGTATTGAAGGACGTGCGGGGACGAGTAGGAGCGAACTGCCAGCGTGCGAACGGCAGGGTAGTGGCTTTCCATTCTCCCATGATACGGGCTTCCGAGAGCCCTTGGATCTGAGATCGAATGGTTGCATGGCGTGATTCTAGACCTATGGGTGAATATCCTATCCTGGAGGGTTATTCTGCAAATTTTCAGCAACTTAGCATGCGACCGTTTGATCTCAGATCCAAGGGCTACCAGCAGCCCGTATCATGGTCGCGCCTACCACGACCGTCGCGTCGCTCACGTGGTCGTGCCCTTGGAGATTTAACACGGTGCATCAGGCTATCTGATGTTTGCATGTCATACATAGTCATCACTTAGTCACTCATACTACAACAAGGTTGGCTATAAGTGTGTTTTTTTACTCCTCTCTATCTCTTTCTTCGTACTCCCTCCGTCCCATAAAATAAGAACGTTTTTGACACTAGTGTAGTGCCAAAAACGTTCTTATATTATGGGACACAGGGAGTACTAGTATTTATTGCATTTGCCAAGCAGTGACCTCTTCCAATGAAATGGTGTTGCTAAGTTTGCTTCATTTAATTAGCAATAGACTCAAAATTGTCTTTTCACCTAGGTACACGCGCTTAGCACCGTTTCTTCCTTGGGTCACCAAACTAGTCTCTCTCTTCTTGATTAACTTGCCACGTCAGACTTTATGCCTATGTGGCAAGCTTAAGCACCTGTAGGAGCAAGTAAAAGTAAGTACAATAGTGCGCTTTACATGGCATTTTTGCATATGTGGAGGAAAGAGAGGCAAGGAAAAAGTGGAGAAGTGGGCTCTCATGCAAGAGCCAGCCTCTACTACGTGGTGGAGCATTGGGAGAGGCGCCTGTATGGAGGTGGTCAGGAATCGGGAGACTCACACCGGTCGTAGCGCCGCAGTTAAAATGATAATGGCAAGTCAAGTCACGGGTCCCCACCTATCCAGCAGTAACTCGCTGTCAAATCACACAGCCCTACGTTTGCAGCAGCCTACTCCCTCATCTTCTCGCGTCTCTGTCAAACCGACTAGGCGGAACTGCCCCTTCTACCACGCAGGAAAAGCCCCGCCCTCGAATTTTAAATACAACTACATCCGCTTAAGAATCCAATGATATACTTTTTGTGACATAGTAACTCATATTTAGTTAGTCAAATGGATGACCTAGAACTACGTGCAGGCCCTATAAACCGAGACGCCTAAAAATAAAAAAACCGAGATGGAGAGGGTAGTTCAGCATGTATATTTTTAGATCAATATAGTCGGGATTCACCAAGGAGCAAAACCAAGTGGTAGGCTGCTCCTGTCGTGTTGGCGTAGCAACTCAAGCAGGGTCAGTCCGCACATGAAATGGCGACACACTTAACAGGACCCCTTTGGCCGACATGTGGCTCATCCACCATCTTGTTCCACGTGCGCTGCACCAAATTACAGTTCGGAGCAGTGGTTGGAATTGGAGGCACCCCGGTCGTAGCGCCGCAGTAGTAGAAAATGAGCGATGAGGGGTCAAATCACAAAGCCCCACCTTTCCCGCATTAAGCTGGACGGACGAAGCAACCATAATTTCACTCTAGGGCGCAAGAGCATAAAGAAAAGAGAAAACAATGATGCGTGCAGTAGCTACCTAGGGCACCCTAGGGTAGGGGTCTCCACTACAGATCCTTTTTTTTGAAAGCGCCTCCACTACAAATCGGCTTCTCCCTCGTCCTCTTGAAGAAAACCGATGATGAGTGCGGCGGTAGGGTTTGTAGGAGTACTACGGCGTGCGGGGCCATGTCGTAGTAAACGGGTTCGAGTCAACGCCTTAAATATGTGTGGGCCGCTTGGTTTTACGGGAACGAGGCAGCATTTTGGGTTCGGGGACCAGTGGAAATATAGTACGTACAAAAAATTGTGGACGTAGGTTCAACCGAAAGGCAATGATGCATGGGCCCTGCATTTTGATATACCCGGGGCCGCGTGAAATTTGCTACTCTACTCAAAACTAGTAAGGTACACATGTATTGAACGCATGAGATTTTGAAACCAAATTATGAATAAATACACACTATAGCATGTAAAGCTTTGAGTCATATATGCATGATGTAGATATTCGTTTAGTTCTTATAGTTCATCTCATTCAAAATCAGTTAGTTTTATAAAAATGTTAAGATTCATGGGGTTGTGCATTGTAAATCATAAAGTAAAAAACAAATAATGGCAATTCATTTAGAAAAAAATAATCAATTATGATACAGAAGATCCTAGAACAAAGGGGAAGTGCTTGTGTTTTGCGGTTTGTGTGTTATGCTTAAGTTCAACCATGGAGTCTTCTAAATTGTACATGTGGCAGATCTGGTGGAATGTTGATGATATCCAATGGCCAGTAGTGCTCGGATTTTCCTATCTCTGCATTGTCGGGTTAGCTTCATCCAGCGACCATCTTTCAAAGTTATTGTCACACTATATAGTTCTTGTGCCATAGTTGCATGTTTTGGAAAAAAGCTACTAGTGGGTTGTACTATCTATTTAGGAATAGAAGATTTATACATGGAAGTTGTAGGGAAAGAGATGACATGGAGCATCTCAATTCCTATGAGTAGGGATTGGAAAAGAGATGTCATTTGGTTCACATCATAGGAACTTTTCTATTGAATCTAGAGATGACATGTATCTCAATTCCTATGAGAGGGATTAGAAAAGAGATGTAATTTGGTTCATATCATCGGAACTTTTCTATTGAATATACGCTAATGTTTATTTTCCTTTGAAATTAAGGGAGTATAGGAATCCATTCATATGAACCAAGTGGCTCTAAAGCTATAGAAATGATATCATGTTTATTTCCTTTGAAATGTGGAGTATATGAATCTATTCCTATGAACCAATTGGTTCTGAAGGAAAAAATCCTATAAAAATCATATCATATAGAGTTCCTATGATATTCCTCGACACTAAAGGATGCTTGAAATTGATGCGGGTGATACGATGGTATTTCTTTGTAGACTCCTCACCCATCTTTATAGTTACCTCTCGAAGATGAATGAAATGATATATACATGGTATTCTACATGTGCAATTTGGTACACGAAAACTCGGTAAAAGTTTGCGAGGTTCGAATTTTCAATAAAGCTATATGCACTGCATTTCGGAATGGAGTGAGCATACGGCAGTTGCTAACACTCACGTGGAAGATTTGTGTGTAGGAGGAGTGGCTGTTCTGTTAAATGACATGGCAAAACTGACACTGTCGGATGCCGATCTAATGGTTCTTACGGCGTTCGTCAGGAAAAGGCTTGTGGCGAACGTTTGTCGGATAATGATTTACGGACACATGCATTGCATTGATACGTGCCCTCTCTCTCTCATGCACATGCACCCTCACGAGTCACGACTCTCCCGAGTCCTCTCGCAGACTCGCACGTCGCACCCACCGTCTATCTGCAGGTAGACATCATGCACATATGTGCTCTTCACACCCTACCCTCAGAACTTCTAAAAAACAAAAGACGGCATGCACATTTTATTTTAGCTCACACGTCACACACTTATACTATTACTCTTGCGGCGAACGTTCTTTGGCCATAGTATATTGTACTCTCACGAAGAGAAGCGGTGCACGCACGCACTAGTTCTCTCACACCCACTCGCGGGTACACGTAGGAGCGCATTTTTTTGAAGCTGGTACAACAAAATCACTCCACTATATATAAAAGCAGGAGCCTTAGCGCTTGCTTTACTAGGGTTCCTCTCGTTGACTCTCTCATGCTCTCCAGATATAAGCAACACATACGTGGCCACACTCTCTCTCAGCTCACGGCTGGTCACAAATCCGGCCGGACAACCTCGACCGGGGCAGGGGTGTAGGTGCATCGTTCACGCTGTCGTCGGCGGCGAGGGAGGAGACCAACGGCTGCCCGCGCGTCCCGATCGGCGGCCGTGCCGATCTCTCCGAGAGAGCGCCGACTCGGGAGGGCCTCCGACCCCTTCTTCCTTATTGTGTCCAAGATGCGGCCTCCCGACGCCGTCTTTGCCACATGCCGACGACCCTCAGGTATATATTCCTTCGAAACCTGCCTTGCTCTACTGCTCCAGCTCCCTTCGTGTGGATCCTTTTCTACTTCCGTCCGCTGTTCCAAAGCCACCTAGACTTCTACTATTATTAGAAGTAAAGCTAGTTCATACAGTCAACTCAAAGCGTTGGTTCAAACAGGGAAGAAAGTGGGAAAGCTGTAGCATGAATCTAGGACTTGGTTCTAAGAGGAAACGGGGGAAAGTAGTAATATCTGTCACTGTTTAAATAACCGTATTTCGTATTTGTGCAAACAGGGATGTCTGTCTCCATATCGTTTCGGGATGTCTGTCTCCGTATCGTTTCTATCCGTGCAATCAAAAGCACACACCTCAGTTTTAGGACAATTGCACAAAATGAGATGGCTATCCCTCGTTGACGTCGTCTAACCTCCCGTCTTCAAGGTATCCCTACATTGGTAGTAACTAAGGTAGAATGACCAACACAATCTAAAAGAAGTTGATTCGTACATTTTACTTCCTGATTGCAGTGCAGGGACGAGCGAAAACAACTGCATCCTAGTCCGGAATGCACTTTCTACCAGTTCATCCATGGACCGAGGACTAGCTGGCATGACTGCACGGTGGTTTTTTGGACAGGTGTGCGGACAAGAGGCATTGTGGTCTACTTATTTCTGCAAATAGCGGTGCTTAAATTTAGTGGAATGCACAAGCATTTCAGCTGGTCAGTACACTACATGGTTCAGTTCAGCATTCCAGCTAAGACCACAATTATAATTGGTTATTCTGGAATGAGAGAACCTAACCCTGGATGGTGGAAACAAGAAAAAACCAGAGTGAACTCCAGGAAATTTAAGCCTGCCGGGCGGCCCTTTGCTCAGAGAAGCCTTGCTTGTTTTTTCCTGATTTGTAAACCTTCTCACAACTTTGTCTTTTGCTGTGAACTAGTATATGTTTGTTATGTTCTATGAATCATTGAGATGTATAAAGTTTCTTAACTTATGCTTTTCAAGTTTTTTATAAAGACGAGTTTAATGTGAGTGTTCCACATGAGCGCTGGACTAGCGTGCGAAAGTTTGGAATTTATTACATTGTGGCCTCAATTAACTACATGAACCACTGTAACAAGATACATAGTTTCTTATATGTCAGACAGCAGATTGTTGATTGTTAGCTGGTCGATAGCCTAGTGTTGAAGCGAGCTGAGCCAATGTGCCGTGTTTTGCACAACTGCTTACAAGTGGGGTAGCACCAACAGTGTTTACAAGTACTTATGTATACGTCAGCGCATGGTTCTCGAACGAGTGCTCTATTTCATCAAAACACACACTGCTCGTATGATAAACCGTGACAACTTATGTCTTACCATGCCATATTCATGAAAAAACTAGTGAGGACGCATCTGTCTCGGCAACAATTACGATGGTTCTCACATGATTCACGGGCACACAAAAGTAGCAGCAGTTCCCATAGACGGATTCAAACAGAGTACTAGCCCCAGAGGGGTCGATAACAGGCAAGGTTTAGATAATTAGACACTATCCAAACTATTATTAAACACTACCTGGGGCAAGTATTTCATGCCTCGATCTAATTTGGGCTGGACACAAGACGGACCTTGCCATGAACATCATCGAGGACGTCCCGCAGCAGCTCAATCATGTGAACCTTCATGAAGACAACCTTGTGGCCTTGCCACTGATAAACTTGTTTGTAGAGGCATGCCACGTCATCTTCCTGCGTAAACTTGACAAGAACAGTATGCCTCACAAACGAAGGAGTAGCTTTGAACTTCTTGTGCTTCAGTACACCCTGGAAAACACGCCTGGAAACAGTGAGGCTGGAATACAACTCTTCATTGGTATAACCGCAAATGGCTTCCAAGATCCAACAGCCTATGAACTCTGTTTTCCTAGTGCGTATATTCAGGTCATCCGCCTCATAGCGAGTGACATGTACAACCACACAATCCTTGTCTGCATCAGGGCTCTAATTGAAACAGAAACAAATTCTGAATTACTTTTCAGTATAAGAAACACAAGTTATTTAAACCACTATGTATAGCATGGCATCGAAGCTAATAAAATTTTGCATTATTAATCACCACATACTTCCTTTTCTAAAAAAATCACCACATACTTAGATGAAAAACCACAATCAAGATCGGCAAAGAAGGAAATCACCTTGGACAGCTCAGCGGGGGGGGGGGGCACATCCTCGAAGGGGGAAAACTGCTCCTGCAGTGCCACGGGGGCTGTAACCTCAAACGGGGCGTTGACCATCTCAGTAGTGGCCGTGAGCATATCTGGGGTCGGCTCGGTGGTTGCCTCCATCTTCTTGGAGCTCTCTGTCTCGTGGGGATCAGCCTCCCGCGTCTGCTCCAATATCGGCAGATCTTTGCCTGGTTCTCCTTGGTCCATCATGAAACTGACGAATACTAGGAGACCACTGAAAGGAAAACACAATCACAATGACAATGAAACAAAAAAGAGAGTGAGGATCGGTTACTGCTTTGCAAAAGTTCTTTTTTTTCTCTTAACAAAAATATACCAACATCACGGATCCGCTTACCTTCCCTTCGTTCGGAGAGAAGAACAGTGGCAGATGCGAGTGTTGCCTTTCTTGAAAGACGGTGAGGGAGAAGGGGATTCAGCGAAGAGTGAAATGATGGTTGCTTTGTCCGTCAAACTTAGACTGCGGGGAGGTGGGGTTTTGTGATACGACGGCTCGTTACTGCCGTGCTATGACCGGGGTGACTCTCCGCCTGCATACTGCCTTCTAATTTGGTGGATGGCATTTGGGCCCGCGCGCTGCATGGCCCACATATCGGTGAACAAAAGTATAACGGCATTCAGTAGAGGGAGACGTTTCAATGACCTAGGAGGAGCCAGAAGCGGTAGAGTGTCTCCACTATACTAGTAGTAATTGTTTTTCTGGGTAGCTGTAGAGTGTCTCCACTGTAATAGTAGTAATTGTTTCTCTGGGCCCAAGACAAAACAGCCCATCCACACTAGTAAATAGTAAAATCAATTCAAAAGCCCATATACTTATTGAATTGACGGATGGGTATGTCGAAGAGCAAAAAAAGGAGTTTCAGGTGGGCAAAAGAGCTTCTGAACGTGCCGGGCTTCTATTTACAACATATTGTGGTCATAATCCAGTAAATTTTATGACCCAGGATGTTCATTCTATGGACCTGACCAATCCATTTGACTATGACTGCCGAAAACAATGCTGGAGTTAGATGTTGTTGCCCTTTTCAATCTGGTTTTTTTTGTAAACCTGATGAACAATTAACCCTCGTGCTTTTGTACAGTTTGTAAGCTGGAGTTAGATGTTCCTGCCCTTTTCAACTCGGCTGTGACTATCATATTTTCTTTGAAACAAGGCAAATGGCTTGCCATTCGTTTAATTTAGAGTGAAATATTGTAACAAATCCCAACCAAGGGAAATAACATCACTCTCGCCGGCTGCTTGAGCTCACTGTGCATTACAGAAGCCAAGTGATTAGCCCCCACCAGCACCTACAAACTTATTTCGAACTAGCACATCAAATGGGCTGTAAATTTTCATAGGAAAGGCTGCATGACCATGACAGATTTGGATTCTGACATTTGGGACCCGCGAGGAAATAGCCTATCTAAGGTGGTGTCGACTTACTAGCCATTCAACAAACGATTCTGCCTACCACCCGTTGGATTGACATCCAACATCTGTCGTGTATCTTCTATCTCTTGTCTTCTTCTTCCTCCAGCCGCCCAAACCAAACCACCCCATCGGCTCCGCCTGCTCCCGCCTCCCATGGCTAGCTGCGCCTCCGCCGCCCTACCGTACGTACCCTCCAATGTTGGCCAGTCCCTCCCTCTATTCCCCCACACGTCCTATTATTCTCCGGCGACGTCAGCCCCAACACGCACCCGCGCCTGAACCAGTCAACCCTCGTACTCCCCTCCGCCTGCGACTGGATAGGCGCATTTTCAACGGCTCCTGTTCGTTCCGTCCAAGGCCTCGCCGTCGTCCTCCGCCTTGCGGCCTTGGTTCGCTCGCCGTGCGCGGTGCGCCGCCCTCTTGCGTTGTCAACGTCGTCAACAACCGAGAGGAACAAAGAGATGACTGTACGTGGAGAGGATGACAGTAGGGACCCACCAGCGTTATGGCAGTACGCAAGCAAGTGCCTCTATAGTACAAGCCCAAAAATATGGTTCCTCCTAATGGTTGGACATCTGGGGCTCACGCCATTGTCAACGTAATCAATAAACGAGAGAATTACACTATGAGTGGCTGACACGAGGGACCCAGCAAGTCGCGCAGTTTTTTTTGAGGAACAAGCAGTTGTTATTTATACTAGTTTTAGCGACGGATCAGGGTAACAACGGGGCTGTGCGGGGGTTGTGGCCCGTCCAGCCAGGGTTTTATTTATGTTTACCACATCATGAGCCCAGTTGTGTTTTTTTCTTGCTGAAAATGGCTAGCCTAGTTCTAATATTTTTAAAGAAATATCCAAACAAGGCCTACTTGCTTTATCGGCCGTGCTGGGCTGGAAATCTTTTAAGACGAGGAGAGTTTCATTCAGTTTGCCCAGAAATGGGCTGTACATTTTTAAAACACATCAAACCGGGAATTAGTTTCAATTTTTTCATTACAAGATCTTAAATTCCATTGATTTTTATGCGTGGATAATTATTTGGATTTTATATTTATATAAATTATTTTTCAAAATAGTTTGATGTGAATTGATATTTCTGGATTAAAAACAGTTGACCGCACTAAAATATGCAAAATTTCGTATACTTTTTAACCGTGACCACAATATGGGGTGTAATGCTAACAAAAAAAAGATGGGCTCCAAAAAAATTCTTAAGAATTAGCAAATGGCTATACATTATTAGAAATAATGGCAGATGGGTTGTATGCTATTTTCCACAGATTTGAGGCTGACTTGTGTGCCTACTATAGGTTAACGTGTATGCTTTCATAAAAAAAAGGTTGACGCACACGCAACGCCCTGTCTAATTAGTCAACACACGAGAGCAGTGACTGTTGGATGTCCATCCAACCGCTGTCGTGCTTTTTCAATCTCTGCTCTTCATGCTCCAGCCGCTCAAACAAGCGTCGGCGGGACTGCCTGCTCCCTCCTCCCGCGGCCGGCTATGCTGCCGCGCAGGCCTCACGGCCCCACCGTACTCCCATCGCTGGCCTAGCCATCCCTCTACTCACCCACACATGTTGTTATTCTTCGGTGACAGCAGACGAATCAGTAAACCCTCGTACTCCTCCGCATGGGAAACAACTGCCGAGTGCTCCCTGGCTCCGTGTCATTCCCTTCCTAGGCCTCGCCGACGTCCACCGCCCTGGTGCTCTCGGCGCGGCCTGGTCAACGTGGTCAATGAACAATATCCATCGGAAGTGGACTGTACGTGGAGAGGCTGACAGCTGGGTCCATGGCCGCACGCAAGGAAATGCCTCCGTATTACACGCAAAATAATGATTCCTCCACCTGACAGCTAGGACCCACAGGAAGGGCCTCTGTATTTCACGAAAAAATGTTCCCCCTGCTGACAGGTCGGACCCACCAGCTTTATCTTTGCAAGCAAGGAAGTGCCTCCTTATTACGCCCAAAAAAATGAATACCCCCTGCTAGCTGGGACCCACCATATTGTTGGGCTGACTTGTGGGCCTACTAAGTTGACGGGGATGGAGGGCTTTGTCAACTTTGTCAATACTCCAGTGACCGTATGATGTCCATCCAACGGCCATAGTGCTTCTTCAACCTCTGGTCTTCTTGCTCCAGCCGCCCAAAGCAGCGCCGGTCGTGCCGCCTGCTCATGCCTCTCGTGGCCGGCTGTGCTACCGCGGAGGCCTCACCACCCCCATACTACTCCCACCACTGGCCAGGCCATCCCTCCACTCACCCACACCCCCTGTTATTCTACGGCGGCGACAGCCTCACACCGCAGCCGAACCAGTGAACGCTCATACTCCTCTCCGCGTGGGCATCCATTGCCGCATCTTGCCCGGCTCCGCGTCGTCCCCTTCCTAGGCCTCGCCATCGTCCACCGTCGTGGTGCTCTCGGCGCAGCGTAGTCAATGTGGTCAACGACCAACTTCCATCGGAAGAGTACTGTACGTGGAGAGGCTGACAGTTGGCTCCATGGCAGCCGCAAGGAAGTGCCTCCTTATTACACGGAAAATAATTATTCCTCCACTTGACAGCGGGGACCCACCGGACGGGCCACCAGTATTTTGCGAAAAAAATCGTTTCCCCCTGACTGCTGGGACCCATCGGACAAGCCACCGTATTTCGCGAAAAAACGTTTCCCCACTGTCGGCTCGGACCCACCGGAAGTGCCTCCTTATTACTCACAAAAAAATGAATACTCCCCCGACTAGCTGGGACCCACCTTGGTGGGAGGCTGACTTGTGGGCCTACTAAGTTGACGGGGACGAAGGGCTTTGTCAACTTAGTCAATATGAACGATTCTAGCTCCAGTGACCGTACGATGTCCATCCAACGGCTGTAGTGCTTCTTCAACCTCTGGTCTTCTTGCTCCAGCCGCCCAAAGCAACGCCGGTCGTGCCGCATGCTCCTGCGTCCCGTGGCTGGCTGTGCTGCCGCAGAGGCCTCACCGCCCCCTACTATTCCCACCGCTGGACAGGCCCTGCGGCGACGGCAGTCTCACACCGCAGCCGAACCAGTGAACCCTCGTACTCCTCTCCGCGCGGGCTTCCACTGCCGCGTCTTCCCCGGCTCCGCGTCGTCCCCTTCCTAGGCCTCGCCGTCGTCAACTGCCGTGGTGCTCTCCGCGCGGCATGGTCAACGTGGTCAAGGAATGACTTCCATCGGAAGAGTACTATACGTGGAGAGGCTGACAGCTGGATCCACGGCCACAACTGAGTTTTTTTGTGATTTGCCAAGTAAGTCGCTTTGTCAGGCCTGTTGGGCTGCAAATCTTTCAAAACGAGGAGAGCTTTCATTTGGCTGGCCGAGAAAATGGCCCATCAGTAATGAAAAATGGGTTGTACATTTTTAAAACACATCAAACCAGCAATTAGTTTCATTTTTTTTTAATTTCAAGATTTTAAATTACATTAATTTTTATGCGGAGAATTTGTTGGATTTTATATTGATATAAATTCATTTTTAAAATCAGTTTGAATGTGAGTCGAAATTTCAGGATTAAAAACAGTTCGGATAGCACCGAAATATGCAAAATTTCGTATAATGTTTTAACCGTGGCCACAATATGGGCTGTAATGCTAACAAAAAGAATATGGGCTCAAAAAAACCTTAAGAATTAGCAAATGGACTGTAAATTATTAGAAATAATGGCAGATGGGCTGTATGTTGTTTTCCACAGATTTGAGGCTTTCCTAAAAAAAAGGTTGACGCACAAGCACTAACTGTTGGATGTCCATCCAACGGCCGTCGTGCTTCTTCAATCTCTACTCTTCCTGCTCCAGCCGATCAAACAAGCGCCGGCGAGACTGCCTACTCCCTCCTCCCCGCGGTCGGCTGTCCTGCCGCGCAGGCCTCTCCACCCCACCGTACTCCCATCGCTGGCCTAGCCATCCCTCTACTCACCCACACCTGCTGTTATTCTCCGGCGACGGCAGACGAACCAGTAAACTCTCGTACTCCCCTCCGCGTGGGAAATAACTGCCGAGTCTTCCCTGCCTCTGTGTCGTCCCCTTCCTAGGCCTCGCCGTCGTCCACCGCCGTGGTGCTCTCGGCGCGGCGTGGTCAATGTGGTCAACGACCGACTTCCATCGGAAGAGTACTGTGCATGGAGAAGCTGACAGCTGGGTCCACGACCACAGCAAGGAAGTGCCTCCTTATTACGCGCAAAATAATTATTCCTCCACCTGACAGCGGGGACCCGCCGGCGGGCCACCGTATTCCGCGAAAAAAATGTTTTCCCCCTGACTGCTGGGAACCACCAGGTACACCTTCGCATGCAAGGAAGTGCGTCCGGGCAAAAAAAAACAAAAAGATTCGCCCCCGTGACTGCTGGGACCCACCAGCTACATCTTCGCACGCAAGGAAGTGCCTGATAGTCGGGACCCACCTGGTCGAAGCGTATGTAGCGTTGTCATTCTGGTCGCGAACGTGTACGTACATATATACTGGTGGATGTAGAGGCGCGCACGTGTCGTAGTAGAGGCGCGCACGTAGCATGTACACGTACGTACAGCGGCTAGGGTGCAAGAAAGAAAATACGGCCATGTATGTGTACATATGGGCGGGGTCTCGAACGCCTACTCGCGCATACGTACGGCGAGGGCTCGTTGACATGGCTGGGACGGAACAGAGAAACGGCGTCGTCGTCGTGTTCATGGGAAGGCAACGGAATACGTCGTGTTCATGGGGAGGCAACGGAATGCGTCATGTTCATCGGGAGGCAACGGAACGCGTGGGAGCCAACCGGCTGGGTCGGAACGGAATGTGTGGTCGTGTTCATCGGGAGGGCTTGGACGGAATAGGCGATGGAAACGAGGCCTGGTGTACCGCAGAACGGAAGAAACGGCCTTGTGTTCGACCGGCCACGTTCGAAACAGAATCCTGTTCATCAGGGGGGTGTGGCATTCCGCAAAACGGAGGAAACAGACCTCCTACGGTCGAAACGGGGGTCCTGTTGATCGGGAGGGGTGTGGCGTACCGCAAAACGGACGAAACGGACCTCCTACGGTCGAAACGGGGGTCATGTTCATCAGGAGGGGTGTGGCGTACCGCAAAACGGGACTCCACGGGATACTGTTCATCTCCACCGTCGACCTCCTCCAGCCTCCACGGGCTACCGTTGACCTCCTCCAGCCTCCACGGGCTCCTGTTCATCCAGCCTCCACCGCGCGCTACTCCACTGGCTACTGTTCAACCACCCCTCCACGGGCACCCCTCCACCGTCTACTGTTCATCCAGCCCTCCACACCACGGGGTCCTGTTCAACCATCCCTCCACGGGCACCCCTCCATCGTCTACTGTTCATCCAGCCCTCACACCACAGGGTCCTGTTCATCCAGAGGCAACACCACCGCTCACTGTTCATCCAACCCCACCCCCTCCCCCCGCAATGCTCATTGTTCATCCCAGAGGCAGCATCGATCGGTTTCAGTTAGCAGCAGTAGCGAAGGAATCGCTCGATCGGGTTCAGTTAATAGCCATCGATCGATCGTTCAGGTTCAGTAACGCGTAGCCTGCAGTGCAATCGCTCGGGTTCAGTTAGAGTCCAATGCCTCGCTCGGGTTCAGTTAGAGCCAACGCCTCGCACACACGCGCGTACTTCTACGAGAGAAACGCGCATCGCTCGACCCTCGACCTTCCACCGTAACCGGGAACTCTCTGAAATTTTCCTCGCCCTCGCTTTCTACCACGGTTTTTCCCGTCATGGACGGCCCATAGAATGTCATGCAGCCGCGTCTCCGGCCCACCCAGGACGAAAAGCCCATTTTCTGTCTTGATTTTTTGTCATAGAAGTAGGAGCCCACCACATCTATGATGATACCGGGTTTTGTCACAATTATCGTCATAGAAGTGTCATATGTATGACAGGAAAAAAATTCGTTTGGCCCAAAATGTCACGGATGTGTCTTTTTTTGTAGTGTCCTCCCCTCCTTCACTCCTTTATATACGGGGGAGGGGGCACCCCATAGACACACAAGTTGATCTTTTAGCCATGTGCGGTGCCCCCTCCATAGATTTCCACCTCGGTCATATCGTTTTAGTGCTTAGGCGAAGCCCTGCGTCGGTAACTTCATCATCACCGTCATCACGCCGTCGTGCTGACGAAGCTCTCCCCCAACACTCAGCTGGATCTAGAGTTCGTGGGATGTCAGCGAGCTAAACGAGTGCATATCGCGGAGGTTGTCAGGGATATACCCCGCGGTGTAACCCACCGGATGTATGACCCGACTGGAGTGTGGTGACTCACTGGCAACCCGCCGGGAGCTTGACGACTCACGAGTAACCCACCCAATCTTGGCGACTCATTAGTAACCCGGCGCGTGGGTCAGACGGACGACTCAAGGCGCAAGGTCCAGAAGGCGGGCTCACGTTATGGTGGGCCGGCTTAAGAGGAAAGGCATGAGGAGTATTTCCTTTACAAGGAAGCAAAACCCGGACTTGTATTCAACTTGTAATAGAAGATAGACTAGTCCTAATCCTATTAGGACTCCAAATGTAACCCGCCCCTCTAACTTATATAAGGAGGGGCAGGGCACCCCAAGAGGGGCGAAATAATCTCGAAGGCTAGACACAACAAAGGGGAGCCGGCTTACACGGCGACTCCCTCTTGATGATAATGAGACCTAGCTACAAACAACATGTAGGGTTATTATCGGACGATGTTTCCTGGGGGCCCAAAGCTATCTAAACCCTTGTCTTGTGTTGCCTCTCTCGATTCCGATCAACCCCTCCCAAGCTACCACATAGATGTGCTGGCCTCACGACAAGTCCTCACACTAGGACATCTGTCGTGACAAATCCACGACAGTTGGCGTCCATCATGGGGCCTGCGCACGGTGGTGTTTAGTTCTTGAAGAGATCTTGTCTAGGGTTCGAGAAGTTTGTAATTTTCCGGCTCAAACCGGCGTGGAAAATTTACATCAACTATAAGTTATCAGTCAAGATTGACGAAGTGTTCTGCGGTGGCGGGGCATGAGATTAAGACTGTTTTGGTTTATCTGTGCACGCTGCCGTCGTGTTGTACGATCCATCGAGATCAACAAAGGTTCAAGAGAATTTCGACGGCTTGCTGTGCGTCCGTATCCAGCGATCAGACCAATCGCAATTTCCGCCGAGACGTCAAGTGCCAGGAACGAAAGCCACTTCGAGTCACGGCGGCCCAAGTTTTTTCACCTAAGATAGTTACAACCGGAAACAAACAGAGAAACGGATTCGCCCTCACCTGAAGAAATCAATCACGATCTGGAAGTGGATACAGAGTTGACCCGGCTTCCGCGCTGCCTCCCTTGGCCGGCGTGGCCTCTGAGCCGCCGTGGTCGATCCCCCCGTGGCTGGCCCATGCGGCCTCTTCGCTCCGCCCGCCACCGGAGCATCACCGGTCCGCTCCTCAGCTGCGGATTTGCCGGGGCCCTACGAGCCGTATCCGCTGCTGAGGCTGCCGTGCGCTGCTCCGAGTGGCCACCGCTGCTCCAACCTGTTGCTCGAGCCCCGACCTCCGCAATCCCTGCGCCAGCTCCGTGCCGCCTTTGTGGTTTGCCTCCTCCGAGCCGCTCGACCTGCCCGCGCTGCCCGCTCCCGTTGCCGCGTCTCACTCCGGCGTTGAGCCACCCGTTTTCTACTACGAGCCGTCGTTGCTGCATCTTGCTCTCGCCTTGAGTCGTCTCGCTGCGGGTTTTCTCGGTCGTGCACGAACTCGTGCCCGCGGTTCTAGTCCGCGGCGTCAAGCCGCCGTCGACCGCGCCAGGCTAACCTCGCCGCTGCCCCGAGCCACCTTGTTGAGCCGTGCGGCGCCTCGCGCCTCCGCCGCCGTTTCACCCTTGCGGAGAGCTTCCCCGCACCGACCGGCCTGGAGCCGCTACTGCAAGCCGCCGCGCCAACCGACCTGAAGTCGCCGCTGCCGCCCTACCTCCTGGCGAAGTCGCCTCCTGTCCAGGTTGCCATCGGACCTCGCCGGCCTCTTCCGCACCCGTCCGCGTTGGGACTCTTCCCGAGTACCCCTGCCCTTGCTGAGTCGTCTGCGCCTGCGAGTCGCCTTCAATGTTGCGGCGTAATCCGTCTCGGTTCGCCCTCGTTGTCCCTTGCCTTGAGCCGGTGGCTTGCTTCTGTCACTGAGGCCTATTGTCAAACAACAGAAACTGAAGATAAACTGCAACAAATTGATATTTTAGAAACGGATGGATGTACATGCTGGAGAAACAATTCCATCAGTTTAATGATGCCAGGAAGTTTCTAGAGCACAAGTTAAATTGCTGCTGGGGTGGGGGTTTCTGAATATTTACGTCCACAAACATTCTGCTTCAACTCAATTGGCTACTGAAGAAACGCAAGTTTCAGTTTCGGCGGATACAGAGAACATACTTGTTATGGGTTTTTTTTTCATGCTGGTGAGCTCAGGGATTTTCGCGTGTGTTGAAGGGCCCAGCCTCACTTCTACCTCCATCCGCGGGAGCACTGGCTCCCCGCTGTTCCAGTAGTTAGTGCTGGCAAGAAGAGAAAAAGAAAGTAAAGAAAGGAGAGACGGCACGGGAAGGGCCCTATTGTCACTTTACCATTTACAGCAACGAGGAGATAAAATCTACCCAGAATCACGTCAATGATGCCAGGCAATTTGACCTAGCGCTGGGCTGCTGGATGCTATCCATAATTCCAACTATGGATTTTATCTGCGTATTGAAACTTGGTCTGCTCCGTCTTAGTCTATCTGACAAAAAATGACAAGTGATATCCATCCAAGTTTATTATTAAACATATTGTTTTCATCAAAGAACAATTACTCTGGTTTGTGGTAAATTTTCGCAGGACCATTATTCATTACAAAGGTGTCGCAAAGGGGCGTGCGCGGGCGTGCGCCAATATTATTTTTGCACTAGCGTGTTCGTGCCATGCTGCTGGACTGATACATGCGCAAGTCACCGCCCCCGTGGCATCAACACAACGCGGTTGCATCGCCCGTCCACGCGGCATACCACGCCTGTGATTGATTCGCCCGTCCGCACCGGTTTACAACGCCACGGCCGGCTCATCTGTCTGCTCCCGCGGCCCGACTTGGCCGCGATTGATTTCAGCTTCACCATGGTAATCATCAACTCCGTGGTGGATAAGATTTAGCCTAACATATCCATCCAGTATATTTTTATATTACATATTGCTTTCATTAAAAGAGCAATTACTCTGGCTTGCAAGTTCTCTAATGCAGGGCAGGTTATCTATTGCAAAAGGGATTGTTATATCACTGAGCTATTGAATGACTCATACCGATTTATATCACGGTCAAATATGAAGAATCTCAAGACAACTCCTCGAGTCCTCTTAAGACTCGGGGGCTACATGGACATGGCTTAGTAAATGTTGCCAGTTTAAGCAGATTCAAGAACTCCGGGTCATTGGAGGGAAGATAACCCGGTCCCGGAGACTGCTACCATATTGATGAAAATTTAAAGGCCGTCAGAAAATTTTCGGCTTAAATGAAGGATTCCGGTTTAAAATCCGGCTCAAGGGAAATCTGTCTCCCACAAAGCTTTGAAACTTTCAATATCCGGTTTGAAATTTTGGTTCAAAAAGAATTCATCTCTCGCAAGTTTGAGTTCTCAGAAAAATTAAAGGTTGCCAAAGAGAACTTGCTGCCATGATGCGCTGTTCAAACATAGGTATCCTGCCTTATGGGCTCATCTTCATATATCACTTGGGGGCTTCCTGCTCATCGAGCATAGCTATGACTACCCTTGTTAATCCGGCTTATACGCCTGGAATATAATGTTACTTGGCGACTCTTTGTTCAACGAACAAGAGTTTTTATGACCCTAGTAATAGGCTTAAAAGCCAGGCTTGGAAGCCAAGTGTATTCACCTAAAAACCAGGGTTATCCTACCTTTTTAAGTATGCCACTCTGCCCAGGTAATCCTGAAACGACCCGCCATACTTTTGAAAAGTCAATCTTATACAGACCCTGAACTTGTCAAAGTTAAAACGACGATTGGTTATGTGAGGTCCGGCTTATAAGGTTCGTATGAAGGTTTAACTCAGTGGTTGTGCGGCCCTTGAAAGCACTTTATTTTTAGGCCTGGCCGCCTATGAAAGCCTTGATTTTTTGTTATTTGATTTGAACATTTTTTGAGGTTCCTCTCCTGGGACATATTAATACATGGTTGAAAACCGATGAAGGCTATGATGCCTTATGGTTCATATATGAAATTACTCGGTGTTTATTAACCCGGCCTGGCTTTGGACTATAAGTCGCCAGTGTGTGATAATTATGCACTTGGAGTTCTGCACTCTAGGTTTTGGGATGTTACCCTTTGCTTTGTCTGGCATTGTAAGCCGGTAATATGAATAAATTGAACAGGGTGTTGCGCTCTAAGTCTTTGGGTTATTACCATTACCGTATCTGGTGTTGTAAAGCCGGCAATATGAACTGATCTCATAGGCCATCTAGCCTTGATTATATGACTCATAATTGAGCATCTTTGGGTTTGATAAACCGCCCTGATAGCAGACTTTAAGTCGCCAGGATTTTTTGCCTTGAGCAATCAAAATGATGATATTTCAGGACTCTGGGTTGATACTAGCTCCGAATTTTAATTATCAAGGCATCACCATGGTATTAATCTACAGGTATGTCTTTCAATAATGGTATGAATATTTTGGGCTTGGTAAACCGCCCTGGCTTTGGACGTTAAGTCGCCAGTATATTTTGGATTGTGCCATTGGAATCATGCGCTTATGAATCATTGGATTGTCACTCTCACTGGATATGGAGATGTAAGCCAGCAGCATAAATCAATCCTACAGGTATGTTTTCCTGGTTATATGAATATGCGAGGTTTGATAACCCGCCATGGCTTTTGACTTTAAGTCGCTAGTATGTTTAGGCTTGAATGGCCTTAATGCTAGTCTTTTCTATAATTGCATAAGACTATATTATGTTTGGGTTGTTACCCTCCCTGGCTTTTGACGTTAAGTCGTCAGGGCATATGTTGTTTAAACTTTGTGTAGGACATGCAGAGTTTTACACATAAAAATACTACTTCTGCTCATATGAATCATTACGTTTAAACCCATCATCTGGCCATCTGAAAGTATTGCCAGGTTATTCTGCTCTGGGTTATATTATTCAATATTGAGTTTGTTGAGGCTATGAGCCGCCAAAGTGATCTTCTCAAAAATTGTATATGACTATGAGCCGCCATGGACGGGGTTATCAATTCTTGATTTTTTGCAAAGGTTATAAGCCACCAGGTTGTATCCCGGAGGACAATGGATGCGCATTAAGTGGCTATTGGTCAAGAGCTGCCGGATTATATTATTCCAATCTTTAATAGCCAACTTGGCTGGATTTTCATTATGATATTGAATGATTGAGGTTTTCAAAGTCGCTTCAGCGCAATGGCTATTGTTTCCTTATCAATGGATATGATGTATTCTACAATGGAAGGAATAGTCCCGAGTCGCTGCAGGTTTACGACCCGGCACTTGGGGGCTACATTATTCAGATTGATATTACATCAAATATGCAAGTCCCATGTCACTGCCAGCATGCACCATGGCACTTGGGGGCTAATGCAAGGTCATTTTTCTACTTGTGTTATTGAAGACCCGACTCATCACATCGTAATGAGCTGGCCCTTGGGGGCTACCAATTGCTCCTGTCAAAAAATTCAAAGTACACAAGCCTTAATCCATTATGTTGAAGGGCCCATTGCTGAGTTGGTAGAAGAACAAGGCTCTTAACCTGGTGGACATGGGTTCAAGCCCCATGATGGGGGTTACATTATATGATGTTATTTTCAGTGAAATATATATAAAGTCCCAGCTCAGTATTATCTTACTGAGCCAGCCCTTGGGGGCTACATGTTGCTGCTTAAGTTTACATGATCATATCTACAAAAGTCCCTGCTCATTATTGCATAATGACCCGGTCCTTGGGGGCTACATTGGTTGAAATTTTATGAGCATAAGGAAATTATAAGTCCCAGGTTGCTGCAAGCATGACAACCCGGCACTTGGGGGCTACATATGTGGAATATTCAGTTTATGACTAGTGATTGAGATGAACAAAACTCGGATTTCTTCAAAGTTGTGATGTTTATATTGAAACAAGTCTTAATCTATTACTACGCTCCTTTCTTAAGACTTGGGGGCTACAAGTGATATGCATATAATGGAGGTACACTTTCAAGCTTGGTGTTAGCAACAGTTGTGACTCGGTGTTATCAATATTTACAAGCCGGCGGATCACCAGATGAATATCTTGAGTCCAATATTTTATTAAGTCGGAGCTTTGGAAACCGACTCAAATGGATTATTTTTTATAATATTGCTCTACAAGAGACCAATGTGAGCAAATTGATTATGAAGCTGGCTTATTGACCCGGATTTTTCAGAAGAAGTGCCCAGCTTTTTTGCATTGGCAAAGTTTGAACATATCTTCTAAAGGGGATTTGCTATGAGATCATGGACACGCATCCAGGAGGAAATGACAAGGACTTAAGGTTGATCAGGTGCCGGCTCAGGAGAACTTTTAAACCGGAGCACAGCCTGTCAAATTTGTTCTTGTGTTTATTTTGCAGCAAAAGTTTAACATGGATAAATCTAAGTTAAACTGGGGGCTAATGTCGGGGATATACCCCGCGGTGTAACCTCTCGGATGTATGACCCGGCTGGAGTGTGGCGACTCACTGGTGACCCGCTCGGAGCTTGGTGACTCATGGGTAACCTACCCGATCTTGGCGACTCATTAGTAACCCGGCAGGTGGGTCAGACGGACGACTCAAGGTGCAACGCCCGGAAGGCCGGCTCACGTTATGGTGGGTCGTCTTAAGAGGAAAGGCATGAGGAGTATTTCCTTTACGAGGAAGCAAGACCCAGACTTGTATCCAACTTGTAATAGAAGATAGACTAGTCCTAATCCTACTAGGACTCCACATGTAACCCGCCCCTCTAACTTATATAAGGAGGGGCAGGGCACCCCAAGAGGGGCAAAATAACCTCGAAGGCTAGACACAACAAAGGGGAGCCGGCTTACACGGAGACTCCCTCTTGATGATAATGAGACCTAGCCACAAACATCATGTAGGGTTATTACCAGATGATGTTTCCCGGGGCCCGAAGCTGTCTAAACCCTTGTCTTGTGTTGCGTCTCTTGATTTCGATCAACCCCTCTCAAGCTACCACATAGATGTGTTGGCCTCACAACAAGTCCTCACACTAGGACATCTGCCATGACAAATCCACAACAGAGGTGCCATACCGTCGGTGCTAGGATCGGTCGGATCATGAAGACGTACGACTACATCAACCGCGTTGTCATAACGCTTTTGCTTACGGTCTATGAGGGTACGTGGACAACACTCTTCCCTCTCGTTGCTATGCATCACCTAGATGGATCTTGCGTGTGCGTAGGAATTTTTTTGAAATTACTACGTTCCCCAACAGTGGCATCCGAGCCATGTCTATGCGTAGATGTTATATGCATGAGTAAAACACAAATGAGTTGTGGGCGTGGGAATATACATATTGCTTGCCGTCACTAGTTGTTTCTTGATTCAGTGGTATTGTTGGATGAAGCGGCCCGGACCGACATTACATGACCGTGTTCATGAGACTGGTTCTACCGATGTGCTTTGCACACAGGTGGCTGGCGGGTGTCAGTTTCTCCAACTTTAGTTGAATCGAATTCAATGAATAGGGTTCTTTCTGAAGATCAAAAAGCAATCACTATACCGCGTTGTGGTTTTTGATGCGTAGGTAAGAACGGTTTTGGCTAAACCCGTAGCAGCCACGTAAAACTTGCAGCAACAAAGTAGAGGACGTCTAACTTGTTTTTGCAGGGCATGTTGTGATGTGATATGGTCAAGACGTGATTATATAAATTGTTGTATGAGATGATCATGTTTTTGTTAAAGTTATCGGCAACTGGCAAGAGCCTTATGGTTGTCTCTTTATTGCATAAGATGCAAGCACCATATAATTGCTTTACTTTATCGCTATGCGATAGAAATAGTTGAAAAAGCAATAGTTGGCGAGACGACCATGTGACGACACGTTCATAAAGATCAAGATGATGGAGATCATGGTGTCATGCCTGTGACGATAGAGATCATGATGATACTTTGGATATGGAGATCAAAGGTGCAAGATGATGATGGCCATATCATGTCACATATTTTGATTGCATGTGATGTTCACCTTTTATGCATCTTATTTTGATTAGTACGACGGTAGCATTATGATATGACCCCTTACTAAAATTTCAAGGTATAAGTGTTCTCCCTGAGTATGCACCGTTGCGACAGTTCTTCATGTTGAGACACCACATGATGATCGGGTGTGATAAGCTCTACGTTCACATACAACGGGTGCAAGCCAGTTTTGCACATGTAGAATACTCGGGTTAAACTTGACGAGCCAAGGATATGCAGATATGGCCTCGGAACACTGAGACCGAAAGGTCGAATGTGAATCATATAATAGATATGATCGACATAGTGATGTTCACCATCGAAAGCTACTCCATCTCACGTGATGACCAGACATGGTTTAGTTGATATGGATCACGTGATCATTTAGATGACTAGAGGGATGTCTATCTAAGTGGGAAATCTTAAGTAATATGACTAATTGAACTTAAATTTATCATGAAAGTAGTCCTGATAGTATTTGCATATCTATGATGTAGATCAATTGCTCGTGTATAGCTTCCCCATTTTATTTATGATATGTTCCTAGAGAAAACTATGTTGAAAGATGTTCGTAGCAATGATGCGGACTAGCCCGGTGATATGAGGATTATCCTCATTGTTGCATAGAAGAATTATGTCCTTGATGCACCGCCAGGTCATGGACCTTTTGCAGGAGCAGATGCAGACGTTATGAACGTTTGACAAGCTCGGTATGATGACTACTTGATAGTTTTAGTGCGCCATACTTTACGGCTTAGAACCGGGACTTCAAAAATGTTTTGAACACCATGGAGGATATGAGATGTTCCAAGAGCTGAAATTGGTATTACAGACTCATGCCTGTGTTAAGAGGTATGAGACCATTGACAAGTACTTTCCTACAAGATGGAGGAGAATAGCTCAGCTAGTGAGCATGTGCTCAGAATGTCTGAGTACTACAATCACTTGAATCAAGTGGGAGTTAATATTCCAGATAAGATAGTGATTGACAGAGTTCTCTAGTCACTATCACCAAGTTACTAGAACTTCGTGATGAACTATAGTATGCAAGGGATAACGGAAACGATTCCCAAGCTCTTCGCGATGCTGAAATTGGCGAAGGTAGAAATAAAGGAAAATCATCAATTGTTGATGGTTGACAAGACCACTAGTTTCAAGTAAAAGGGCAATGGAAAGAAAGTGAACTTCAAGAAGAATGGCAAGCAAGTTGCCACTCTCGTCAAGAAGCCCAAAGCTAGACCTAAGCCTAAAACTGAGTGCTTCTACTGCAAAGGGAATGGTCACTGGAAGCAGAACTACCCCAAATACTTGGCGCATAAGAAGGATGGCAAAGTAAACAAAAGTATATTTGATATACATGTTATTGATGTGTACTTTACCAGTGTTCATAGTAACCCCAGGGTATTTGATACCGGTTCAGTTGCTAAGATTAGTAACTCGAAAGAGGAGTTGCAAAATGAACAAAGACTAGTTAAGGGCAAGGTGACAATGTGTGTTGGAAGTGATTCCAAGGTTGATAAGATCACCATCGCACACTCCCTTTACCTTCGAGATTAGTGTTGAACCTAAAATAAATGTTATTTGGTGTTTGCGTTGAGCATAAATATGATTGGATCATGTTTATTGCAATACGGTTATTCATTTAAGTCAAAGAATAATTGTTGTTTTATTTACATGAATAGAACCTTCTATGGTAATACACTCAATATAAATGGTTTATTGAATCTCGATCATAGTGATACACATATTCATAATATTGAAGCCAAAAGATGCAAAGATAATAATGATATTGCAACTTATATGTGGCACTGCCATTTAGGTCATATTGGTGTAAAGCGCCAGAAGAAACTCCATGTTGATTGACTTTTGGAATCACTTGATGCTTGCGAACCATGCCTCATGGGCAATATGACTAAGACTCCATTATTCGAAACAATGGAGCGAGCAACAGACTTATTGGAAATAATACATACTAATGTGTATATATTCCGACCTTCACATATGAGTGTTGAGGCTCGCGGCAGGAATCGTTATTTTCTGACCTTCACATATGATTTGAGCAGATATGAGTATATATTCTTGATGAAACATAAGTCTGAAACATTTGAAAAGTTCAAAGAATTTCAGAGTGAAGTGGAAAATCATCGTAACAAGAAAATAAAGTTTGTACGATCTGATCGCGGAAACAAATATTTGAGTTACAAGTTTGGTCTTCATTTGAAACAATGTGGAATAGTTTTGCAACTCACGCCACCTGGAACACCACAATGTAATGGTGTGTCCGAATGTCATAACTGTACTTTATTAGATATGGTGCAATCTACGATGTCTCTTACCGAATTACCACTATCGTTTTGGGGTTATGCATTAGAGACAGCTGCATTCACGTTAAATAGGGCTTCGTCTAAAATCCGTTGAGACGACACCGTATGAACTATGGTTTAGCAAGAAACCTAAGCTGTCATTTCTTAAAGTTTGGGGTTGCGATGCTTATGTGAAAAAGTTTCAACCTCATAAGCTCAAACCCAAATCGGAGAAGTGTGTCTTCATAGGATACCCAAAAGAAAATGTTGGGTACACCTTCTATCACAGATCCGAAGGTAAGATCTTTGTTGCTAAGAGTGGATCCTTTCTACAGAAGGAGTTTCTCTCAAAAGAAGTGAGTCGGAGGAAAGTAGAACTTGATGAGGTAACTGTACCTTCTCCCGAATTGGAAAGTAGTTCATCACAGAAATCAGTTGCAGAGATGCCTACACGAATTAGTGAGGAAGTTAATGATGATGATCGTGAAACTTCAGATCAAGTTACTACCGAACCTCGTAGTCAACCAGAGTATGTTACGCACCAGAGTGATACGGTAATCCTGTTCTGGAAGTCATGTTACTAGACCATGACGAACCTACGAACTATGAAGAAGCGATGATTAGCCCAGATTCCACAAAATGGCTTAAGGCCATGAGATCTGAGATGGGATCCATGTATGAGAACAAAGTATGGACTTTGATTGACTTGGTCGGTGATCGGTGAGCCATTCAGAATAAATGGATCTTCAAGAGGAAGACGGGCTTATAGTACTGTTACTATCTACAAAGCTCGAATTGTCGCAATAGGTTTTTCACAAGTTCAAGGTGTTGACTACGATGAGATTTTCTCACTAGTATCAATGCTTAAAAGTCTATCCGAATCATGTTAGCAGTGGCCGCATTTTATGAAATCTGGCAAATGGATATCAAAACTACATTCCTTAATGGATTTATTAAAAAAGAGTTGTATAAGAGGCAACCAGAAGGTTTTGTCAATCCTAAAGGTGTTAACAAAGTGTGCAAGGTCCAGCGATCCATCTATGGACTGGTGCAAGCATCTCGGAGTTGGAATATACGCTTTGATGAGTTGATCAAAGCATATAGTTTTATACAGACTTGTGGTGAAGCTTGTATTTACAAGAAAGTGAGTGGGAGCACTACAGCCTTTCTGATAAGTATATGTGAATGACATATTGTTGATCGTAAATGATGTAGAATTTTCTGGAAAGCATAAAGGAGAATTTGAAAGGAGTTTCTCAAAGAAAGAATTACCTTTAAAGCTACTTACATATTGGGCATCAAGATCTATAAAGATAGATCAAGACGCTTGATAAGACTTTCGATGATTACATACCTTGATAAGATTTTGAAGGAGTTCAAAATGGATTAGTCAAACAAGGAGTTCTTGCCTAAGTTGTAAGGTGTGAAATTGAGTAAAGACTCAAAACCCGGCCATGGCAGAAAATAGAAAGAGAATGAAAAGTCATTCCCTATGCCTCAGTCATAGGTTCTATAAAGTATGCTATGCTGTGTACCATACCTATTGTATACCTTAGCATGATTTTGGCAAGGGAGTACAATAGAGATCTAGGAGTAGATCACTGGACAGCGGTCAAAATTATCCTTAGAGGATTAAGGAAATATTTCTCGGTTATGGAGGTGATAAAAGAGTTCATCGTAAAGAGTTACGTCGATGCAAGCTTTTTACACCAATCTAGATGACTCTAAGTCTCGATCTAGATACATATTGAAAGTGGGAGAAATTAGCTAGAGTAGCTCCACGCAGAGTATTGTAGACATAGAAATTTGCAAAATACATACATATCTGAATGTTGCAGACCTGTAGACTAAACTTCTCTCACAAGCAAAACATGATCACTCTTTGGGAGTTAATCACATAGCGATGTGAACTAGATTATTGACTCTAGTAAACCCTTTGGGTATTTTTCACATGAAGATGTGAACTAATCACATAAAGATGTGAACTATTGGTGTGAAATCACATGACGATGTGAACTAGATTATTGACTCTAGTGCAAGTGGGAGACTGAAGAAAATATGCCCTAGAGGCAATAATAAAGTTGTTATTTATATTTCCTTATATCATGATAAATGTTTATTATTCATGCTAAAATTGTATTAACCGAAAACTTAGTACATGTGTGAATACATAGACAAACAGAGTGACACTAGTATGCCTCTACCTGACTAGCTCGTTGATCAAAGATGGTTAAGTTTCCTAGCCATGGACAACGAGTTGTCATTTGATAAATGGGTTAACATCATTGGTGAATGATGTGATTGACTTGACCCATTCGTTAGCTTAGCACGATGATCGTTTAGTTTACTGCTATTGCTTTCTCCATAACTTATACATGTTCCTATGACTATGAGATTATGCAACTCCCGAATACCGGAGGAACACTTAGTGTGCTATCAAACATCACAACGTAACTAGGTGACTATAAAGATGCTCTATAGGTGTCTCCGATGATGTTTGTTTAGTTGGCATAGATCGAGATTAGGATTTGTCACTCCGTGTATCGAAGAGGTATCTCTGGGCCCTCTCGGTAATGCACATCACTATAAGCCTTGCAAGCAATGTGACTAATGAGTTAGTTACGGGATGTTGCATTACAGAATGAGTAAAGAGACTTGCCATTAATGATATTGAACTAGGTATTGAGATACCGACCATCGAATCTCGGGCAAGTAACATACCGATGACAAAGGGAACAACGTATGTTGTTATGCGGTTTGACTGATAAAGATCATCATAGAATATGTAGGAACCAATATGAGCATCCAAGTTCCGCTATTGGTTGACCGGAGATGAGTCTCGGTCATGTCTACATAGTTATCGAACCCGTAGGGTCCACACGCTTAACGTTCGGTGACGATCGGTATTATGAGTTTCTGTGTTTTGATGTACTGAAGGTAGTCGGAGTCCCGGATATGATCACCGACATGATGAGGAGTCTCAGAATGGTCGAGACATAAAGATCGATATATTGGAAGCCTATGTTTGGACATCAGAATGGTTCCGGGTGAGTTCAGGCATTTACTGGAGTATCGTGGGGTTACCGGAACCCCCCGGGGAGTATATGGGCCTTATTAGGCCTTAGTGGAATAGAGGAGAGGAAGGCCAAGGAGGAGGACGCCCCCCTAGCCTAATCTGAATTGGGTGGGCCCCCCTCCTTCATTCTCTCTCCCCGTTCCTTCTCTCCCCCTTCCTTCTCTCCTACTCCTACTAGGGAAAGGGGGAATACTACTCCCGGTGGGAGTAGGACTCCCCCTAGGGCGCACCATAGAGAGGGCCGGCCCTCCCCTCCTCCACTCATTTATATACTGGGGAGGGGGCACACCATAGACACACAAGTTGATCTCTTAGTTGTGTGCAGTGCCCCCCTCCACAGATTTCCACCTCTGTCATATCGTTGTAGTGCTTAGGCGAAGCCCTGCATCAGTAACTTCATCATCACCCTCATCACGCCGTCGTGCTAACGAAGCTCTCCCCTGACACTCAGCTGGATCTAGAGTTCGTGGGACTTCACCGAGCTGAACGAGTGCATACACTACAAAAAAAAGACACATCCGTGACATTTAGGGCCGAACGAAAAAAAATTCTGTCAAACATATGACACTTCTATGACGATAATTGTGACAAAACCCGGCATCATCATAGATGTGGTGGGCTCCTACTTCTATGACAAAAAATCATGACAGAAAATGGGCTTTTCGTCCTGGGCGGGCCGGAGATGCAGCTGCATGACATTCTTTGGGACGTCCATGATGGAAAAAACCGTAGTAGAAGCGAGGGCGAGGAAAATTTCGGGGAGTTCCCGGTTACGGTGGGAGGTCGGGGGCCGAGCGATGCGCGTTTCTCTCGTACACGTACGTGCGTGTGTGCGAGGCGTTGGCTCTAACTGAACCCGAGCGAGGCGTTGGGCTCTAACTGAACCCGAGCGATTGCACTGCAGGCTACCCGTTACTGAACCCGAGCGATCGATCGATGGCTGTTAACTGAACCCGATCGAGCGATTCCTTCGCTACTGCTGCTAAATGAAGCCGATAGATTGGATGAATAGTGAGCATTGCAGGGGGGGGGGGTTGGATGAACAGTGAGCGGTGGCATTGCCTCTGGATGAACAGGACCCCGTGGTGTGGAGGGCTGGATGAATAGTAGACGGTGGAGGGGTGCCCATGGAGGGGTGGTTGAACAGGACCCCGTGGTGTGGAGGGCTGGATGAACAGTAGACGGTGGAGGGGTGCCCGTGGAGGGGTGGTTGAACAGTAGCCGGTGGAGTAGCGCACGGTGGAGGCTGGATGAACAGGAGCCCGTGGAGGCTGGAGGAGGTCGACGGTGGAGATGAACAGTATCCCGAGGAGTCCCGTTTTGCGGTACGCCACACCCCTCCCGATGAACAGGACCCCCGTTTCGACCGTAGGAGGTCCGTTTCGTCCGTTTTGCGGTACGCCACACCCCTCCCGATCAACAGGACCCCTGTTTCGTTCGTTTTGCGGTACGCCACACCCCCCCGATCAACAGGACCCCCGTTTCGACCGTAGGTGGTCCGTTTCCTCCGTTTTGCGGTACGCCACACCCCTCCCGATCAACAGGACCCCGTTCCGAACATAGGAGGTCCGTTTCTTCCGTTGTGCAGTACGCCAGGCCTCGTTTCCATCGCCTGTTCCGTCCAAGCCCTCCCGATGAACACGACCATGCATTCCGTTCCGACCCAGGCGGTTGGCTCCCACGCGTTCCGTTACCTCCCGATGAACACGAGCATTCCGTTGCCTCCCCATGAACACGACGACGTTGTTTCTACGTTCCGACCCATCCATGTACACGAGCCCTGGCCGTACGTATGCGCGAGTAGGCGTTCGAGACCACGCCCGTATGTACACATATGTGGCCGTATTTTCTTTCTTGCACCTTGGCCGTTGTACGTATGTGTACATGCTACGTGCGCGCCTCTACTACGACACGTACGCGCCTCTACTACGACACGTGCGCGCCTCTACATCCACCAGTATATATGTACGTACACGTTCGCGACCAGAATGACAACGCTATGTACGCTTCGACCAGGTGGGTCCCGACTGTCAAGCACTTCCTTGCGTGCGAAGATGTAGCTGGTGGGTCCTAGCAGTCAGGGGGGCGAGTCGTTTTTTTTGCCAGCTCGGACTTCCTTGCATGCGAAGATGTAGCTGGCGAGTCGTTTTTTTTGCCCGGACGCACTTCCTTGCGTGCGAAGATGTAGCTGGTGGGTCCCAACAGTTAGGGGGAAATGTATTTTCACAAAATACGGTGGCCCGTCCGGTGGGTCCCCGCTGTCGGGTGGAGGAATCATTATTTTGCGCGTAATAAGGAGGCACTTCCTTGCTGCGGCCGTGGACCCAGCTGTCAGCCTCTCCACGTACAGTCCACGTCCGATGGAAGTCCTTCCTTGACCACATTGACCACGGCGGTGGACGACGGCGAGGACTAGGAAGGGGACGACTTAGAGCAGGGGAAGACGCAGCAGTGGATGCCCACGCGAAGAGGAGTACGTGGGTTCACTGGTTCGGCTGCGGTGTGAGGCTGCTGTCGCCGCAGAATAACAGGGGGTGTGGGTGAGTAGAGGGATGGCATGGCCAACGGTGGGAGTAGTAGGGGACGATGAGGCCTCCGCGGCATCACAGCCGGCCACGGGAGGCAGGAGCACGCGGCACGACCGGCGCTGGTTTGGGCGGCTGGAGCAAGAAGACTAGAGGTTGAAGAAGCACTATGGTCGTTGGATGAACATCGTACGGTAACAGGAGCTAGAATTGTTCATATTGACTAAGTTGACAAAGCCCTCCATCCCCGTCAACTTGGTAGGCCCACAAGTCAGCCTCCCATTATGCTGGGTTCCAGCTGGCAGGGGGAATATTCATTTTTTTTGTGCGTAATAAGGAGGCACTTCCTTGCGTGCGAAGATAGCTGGTGGGTCCGACATGTCAGCGGGGGGCATGTTATTTTCGTGAAATACAGAGGCCCTTCCGGTGGGTCCCAGTTGTCAGGTGGAGGAATCATTATTTTGCGCGTAATAAGGAGGCATTTCCTTGAGTTCGGCCGTGGACCCAGCTGTCAGCCTCTCCACGCACAATCCACTTCCGATGGTGTCGTTCGTTGACCATGTTGACCACGCCGCGCCGAGCGCATCCAAGGTTGTGGACGACAGCGAGGCCCCGAACAGCAACGAGCTGGAGATGGGAAGACGTGGGAGTAGAGTCGCAGACAGAGAGGTGTACGAGGGTTAACTGGTTCTTGTGCGGTGTGGTTCGACAGTCGGTGGAGAAGAACAGGAGGTGTGGAAGGGTGGAGGGATGGCCTGGCCAACGGTGGAGTAGCGCTTCATAGCGAAGCGTGCTAAGCAGAGCTGCTAGCAGCAAGAGGCGGGAGGTGGTCCCGACAGCGCTGGAGGAAGAAGACGACAGATTGAAGATGGATGTCGGTCGTTGGATGTAAATCCAACGGCTAACATGTCAAAATCATTTGTTGACTAAATTGACAACGACTTGCGTTGGCTTCGACCTATTGGCCCACATTTCAGCCTCCAAAAATGTGGCACGTATTCAACCCATTTTTTCAGAATTTACAGTCTTTTTTTGCGCGGTAGAATTTACAGTCAATTTGATCTTCTTTTTTTGAATTACAGCCATTAGCTGGGCTGGGTGAATAAATAATGTAGCGTCCATGCGGCCCATTTATTTTATTTCCTAAAAAAATCACAGGCCATTTGCACTTTCTCGAAATACACGATTTTGCTGGGCTGATTCTAATTATAATGTTGGGTTGGGCCAGCAATGTTATCAAAAAATAAAAAGGGGCTGAGAATTTTGTTATAAATATATTTAAACAATAAGTGATATTATTACATTCGTCCTTAAATATTACCAAGCTTTTGTACACAATCACTAGGATTTTCGTGCCAAAACACTCAAGGATTTTATTTATTAAGAAATTATTTTTATAAGTTAATAAGATGTGGGATATTGTTTTCTTACATATGTAAGTATCTGTTAAATATATGATGACAATAAAAATAACATATAAAATAATTTAAATATATATAATATAGTTAGAACGGAAACATAAATTGGACCTGTCGTTCCTATTCTTATATAGAAAAATAGAACAGACCTCTGCGTTTTCTTCAAAAAATATTTGGGCTGCCAAAAATAAAATCTCGGATGGGAGGTCCATAGGAACCGGCCTATGGACATCCCATCCGAGGTCGTGGGCTACGCATGTTAAAAATGAAAGCCTAGACAGGGCAGCCCAAAACCACGTCCAACACTTGCCAAAACTTCGTCCCTCGTTTTCTCTGTGTTTCGCACACTCGACATTGTGTGGGCATTTTGACTGTGCATCATATGAAGATGTGCTATGCATGAATGTTGATCAGCATGATGTTAACTGGCTGGTAGTTCCATTTTCGACCATGAATAAAACTTACAACATGATGTTAGCCCTGTTTGAAAAGGCAGTGTTAATATAAATGCTCTGCCTCTGAAAGTTGCAGTTTCTTATCTAAAACTGAACTTGCAGCTTCTTATCTGAAACTGAAACTTGCAGTTTCTTCTCTGAGAATCACATTGTCTGCACTTTTATACTCCTATGAAACTACATTTTTTAAGTGCTAAAAATAGATCTCTAGAATTCATAAAATACTTCATATGCTCAATACTGCAAATCTGAAATTCAAAAGACATTCATATCTGAAAGTACTCTCAAAATACACAACACAAAACACAATTCACAACCTGCAAATACTGACAACCCTAAGCTCCTCCTGACAATTCACAACCTGCCCGACTATTGGGCTGGGGGGGGGGGGCAGCCCCCTCCTAGTCCTCGGCGGTAGACAGCCGCCCCGTGAGACGATGTGAACGGTGAGGGAGACGATGGCGGGGAAGCGTCATCGGGCCAACTGCTTTTCTCCTCTTGCAATTGGGTTCGGTCGACGAAGACTCCACTGGCTCGCTCTGGCAGGACACCCTCACAAACGGCACCCTGTAAATGCTCGATCCTTCAATCTCTGGTGGATGCTCCATCTGGGATCGATACTCCCACCACCGCTCCCTCACGATCGGGTTCGGTGAATCTGTTTGCTCCATGGCCCAGAGGAGCAGCTCTATGTACTCCGGCGCGACTCCCTCCGGGAGTATCGCCGCCTTTTCGCTCTGTTGCAGATATTTGGCCATGGATGTCGCCGTCGCCGCTAGTTGGTCCTTGTTGTCAAACCAAGACTGTATCTCCAACATCATAGCTAGCTTCATAGGGTCGTCGTCTGCGATCCTCACGTATCGGTTGTACTCTGTAACACCCTCGATGCGACTATATCTCCCACGTGTCGAGGCATGACTTAGAGGCATAATCGCATTGAAGGCATATGTCGCAAGTTAGGCAATCTTCACAACATCCCATGTAATATATAGATAATAAAAGGGAAGATAACATAGTTGGCTTACACTCGCCACATCAATCAAGGTACATAAATAACATTACATCATTCAAACACTCATGGCCCGACTACGGCGCCAAAATAAAAGATAACCCAACATGCGACACGGTCCCGATCTCCCCCAACAGGGCACCACTACTGATCATCAGGAAAGGAAACATAGTATCGTTGAGAGTCCTCGTCGAACTCCCACTTGAGCTCAAGCACGTCACCTGGAGCGGAATCATTAGGCCCTGCATCTGGTTTGGAAGTAATCTGTGAGCCACAGGGACTCAGCAATCTCGCACCCTCGTGATCAAGACTATTTAAGCTTACAGGTAAGGCAAGGTAAATATAAGTGGAGCTGCAGCAAGCGACTAGCATATATGGTGGCTATCCTGTTCGTAAAAGAGAGCGAGAAGAGAAGGCAAAGCGCGAGCGAGAAACTAGAGGACAACCTGCGCAAACATTACTCCAACACCGTGTCCACTTCCCGGACTCCGCCGAGAAGAGGCCATCACGGTTACTCACACTATTGATTCATTTTAATTAAGTTAAGGTTCAAGTTATCTACAACCAGACATTAACAAATTCCCATCTGCCCATAACTGCGGGCACGGCTTTCGAAAGTTAAAATCCCTGCAGGGGAGTCCCAACTTAGCCCATGACAAGCTCTCACGGTCAACGAAGGAATAGACCTCCTCCCGAGACGTTCTGATCAGACTCGGTATCCCGGTTCTTCAAGACAACTCCGACAATGGTAAAACAAGTCCAGCAACACCACCCGCTGTGCCGACAAATCCTGATAGGAGCTGCACATATCTCGTTCTCAGGGCAAACCGGATAAGCTAAGCGTACGGGAGCCAACGTAACCCAAGTTGCCAAGGGACGGCCCCGCACGGTGCTCTAGGTTGGACCAACACTCAGAGGAGCACTGGCCCGGGGGGTTTAAAATAAGATGACCCTTGAGTCCGCGAAACCCAAGGGAAAAGGCTAGGTGGCAAATGGTAAAACCAAGGTTGGGCATTGCTGGAGGAGTTTTATTCAAAACGGACTATCAAGGGGTTCCCATTATAACCCAACCACGTAAGGAACGCAAAAATCCGGGAACATAACACCGATATGACGGAAACTAGGGCGGCAAGAGTGGAACAAAACACTAGGCAAGAGGCCGAGCCTTTCACCCTTTACCAAGTATGTAGATGCATTAAGATAACAAGGCAATATAATGGTATCCCAACAAGTAAATAATGTTCCAACAAGGAACGGTCTCCAATCTTCACCTGCAACTAGCAAAGCTATAAGAGGGGCTGAGCAAAGCGGTAACATAGCCAATCAACGGTTTGCTAGGACATGGTGGGTTAGAGGTTTAACATGGCAATTTGGGAGGCTTGAAAGCAAGTGGTAGGCATCGTAGCATGGCATAGCAAAAGAGCGAGCATCTAGCAAAGCAAAGATAGTAGTGATTTCGAGGGTATGATCATCTTGCCTGCTGAAAGTGCAACTATCCCTAGGTGGTTTTGGTAATTCATAACAACATATAGCTCATTGAGCTAATGCTATTCCAAGATGATTATTTCAGGAAAGCTCAATGATTGGCATGGCATGGATGTGAAAGTGGAACCCTCAAAATGCTAAGGACAAAGGATTGGCTCAAGCTCAAAAGATCAAGACTCTTCATTTTATATTTTAGTGATCCAAGATCACATTGAGTCTTTAGGAAAAGCCAATACTATCAAGGAGGGATGAGGTGTTGCTTAATGAGCCTCTTGCTTCATGTGCTTAGTGATATGCTCCAAAACCCTCAACTACTTTCCCGTATCCACATATGACCTAAACCCTAAGCCAAAATCGGTCCTACCGATTCTTCCTATCCGGCGCCACCGAGTTTCACTTGTCATTAGCCACTGCCAAACCCTAGCAATTCGGTCTTACCGATAGGGATCTCGGTCTCACCGAGATGGGGTTGCAAACTCTCTGTTTCCCTTTCGTAACTTTTCGGTCTTACCGAAAGAGCGAATCGGTGCCACCGAGATTGCAATGTAAACTCAGTGTTTCCCCTTTGTAACTTTTCGGTCTCACCGAGTTCCACTCGGTCTCACCGAAAGAGCAAATCGGTCCCACCGAGTTTGCCTGACCAACTCTCTGGTTAGCTAATTACCAAATTCGGTCTCACCGAGTTTGTGTAATCGGTCTCACCGAGATTACGTTATGCCCAAACCCTAACCATATCGGTCCTACCGAGTTGCATGTCAGTCCCACCGAAAATCACTAACGGTCACTAGGTTTACTTTTTCGGTCCGACCGAGCTTATTGATTCGGTCCCACCGAGATTGGAAAACTGTGTAAGGGTTGGATTTTGTGTGGAGGCTATATATACCCCTCCACCTTCTTCTCATTCGAAGAGAGAGCCATCAGAACACACACACCATTCCAACTCATATGTTCTGAGAGAGAACCACCTACTCATGTGTTGAGACCAAGACATTCCATTCCTACCATATGAATCTTGACTCTAGCCTTCCCAAGTTGCTTTCCACTCAAATCCTCTTTCAACCAAATCAAAATCCTATGAGAGAGAGTTGAGTGTTGGGGAGACTATCATTTGAAGCACAAGAGCAAGGAGTTCATTACCTACACACCATTTGTTACTTCTTGGAGAGTGGTGTCTCCTAGATTGGCTAGGTGTCACTTGGGAGCCTCCGACAAGATTGTGGAGTTGAACCAAGGAGTTTGTAAGGGCAAGGAGATCGCCTACTTCGTGAAGATCTACCGCTAGTGAGGCAAGTCCTATGTGGGCGATGGCCATGGTGGGATAGACAAGGTTGCTTCTTCGTGGACCCTTTGTGGGTGGTTGCTTCTTCGTGGACCCTTCGTAGGTGGAGCCCTGTGTGGACTCGCGCAACCGTTACCCTTGGGTGGAGCCCTGTGTGGACTCGCACAACCGTTACCCTTCGTGGGTTGAAGTCTCCATCAACGTGGATGTAGGATAGCACCACCTATCCGAACCACGGGAAAAACATCCGTGTCTCCAATAGCGTTTGAATCCTCCAAACCCTTTCCTTTACATTCTTGCAAGTTGCATGCTTTACTTTCCGCTGCGAATATACTCTTTGCATACTTGCTTGAATCGTGTGATGATTGCTTGACTTGTCCTAAATTAGCTAAAATCTGCCAAGAACTAAAATTGGGAAAAGGTTAAGTTTTTATTTGGTCAAGTAGTCTAATCACCCCCCCCTCTAGACATACTTTCGATCCTACAAGTGGTATCAGAGCTTTGGTCTCCATTTGCTTTGATCTCCATAGCTTTTGGTGGTCATAGCCTTGGTTTCACAACCTAGGAAAGTATGGCGTCTAGCGAGAGAAATTATCACCGTAGAGGTCCTTACTTTGATGGTACTAATTTTGCTAGTTGGAAGCATAAAATGAAAATGCATATTCTTGGACATAACCCCGCCGTTTGGGCTATTGTGTGTGTTGGTTTGCAAGGTGACTTCTTTGATGGGAGAGAACCGAACCGTGAAGCTACCGCGGATGAGTTGAAGATGTTGCAATACAATGCTCAAGCTTGTGATATTCTCTTCAACGGATTGTGCCCCGAAGAATTCAACAAAATCAGCCGCCTTGAGAATGCAAAGGAAATTTGGGACACTTTGATTGATATGCACGAAGGTACCGACTCTGTCAAGGAATCCAAGTTGGATGTGCTTCAAATCCAACTTGACAAATTCAAGATGAAGGATGGTGAAGGTGTCGCTGAAATGTACTCTAGGCTTGCTCTCATCACAAATGAGATTGCCGGCTTAGGAAGTGAAGAGATGACCGATAAATTCATCATCAAGAAGATTCTAAGAGCCTTGGATGGAAAATATGATACCGTGTGCACATTGATCCAAATGATGCCCAATTAAAAAGATGTCAAGCCAACGGAGGTGATTGGAAGAATTGTTGCTCATGAGATGTCACTTAAGGATAAAGAGGAACTTCACAACAAATCAAGTGGTGCCTATAAAGCCTCATGTGAAGCCCCTACATCATCAAGTGAGAAACAAGACTTCAATGAAGAATTGAGCTTAATGGTGAAGAACTTCAACAAGTTCTACAAGAGTAGAAGCAAAGATAGAAGCTTCAAGTCAAGGTCCTACAATGACAAAAGATCTTCTAGTCGAGAGCGAAATTGCTACAATTGTGGAAGACCCGGACACTATTCCAATGAGTGTACGGCTCCCTACAAGAGAAGAGAAGATTCTCCAAAAAGAAGAAGCAAAGGATCACCACCAAGAGAGAGAAGGAGTAGAGATGATCGTTATGAACGAAGATACTCACGGAGAAGCAAGGATTCGGAAAGGAAGGAAAAATCATCAAGGAGCTACACAAGACGAAGACATCAAGCTCATGTTGGTGAATGGGTATCCGGCTCCGACTCCGACAGCCACTCCGAGAGAAGTTATCACTCCGACTCCGAAGATACTCAAGATGAAGGTGTTGCCGGTCTAGCACTTGTGTCAACCAACTCCTACGACATATTTGACTCACCAAATGAAGGAATTGGAAGATTCTTCATGGCCAAAGGTCCTAAGGTAACACACCCCGAGTATGTTGATTTCAATAGTGATGAAGATGACTTGTTAGGTGATGATTTGCTTGGTGACAACTCTAGTGATGAATACTATGATGAAATGTCAATTAAACATGCTAATCAAGATAAAACGAATGGCAATGATAAGGAGAAGATTGAGGCCCTAACTAAAGAACTAAACACTCTTAAGTTAGCTCATGAAACCATCTTCGAAGATCATCGAGAACTTTTAAGAGCTCATGAGAAATTACGCTTTGAGAAGCTCAATCTTGAGCAAGAGCATGAGTTCTTAAAAGCAATCAATGATGATCTCCGCAAGAAAAGTTCTTCTTACATTGCCAAGCGTTTACTCTTATCTACTTACATGCCTCAAGTCAAGTCTAGTAACAAGAAAGATTCTTCCTCTAGCAGTAACAATGATCATGTTAAATCCAATATTGTTGCTTCTAGTAGTTCTCTTGATTCCACTAATGATTCTCTTAGCCAAGTTACACTTGAGCAAGAAAATAGCTTATTGAAGGGAATTATAGAGAAAGGAGTGTACAAAAGCCTTGCCAGGAGTAAGCAATTCGAGGAAATTGTGCACAAGCAAGGAATGCACCGGAAGAATCAAGGTGTTGGTTTTGAACGAAAGTTCAATGCCAATGGAGTTGAGTGGGAAGAAGATCAATACCCCAAGACAAAGTTTGTCCCTCAACAAGAGAAGTATGCTTCTTTCAAGGGGACACAAGCTCAAGATGATCTTCCACCACAAGACTACGAGCAAAAAGGCAAGGACAAGCTTCAAGAGGAAATTGATGCATTTGAAGAAGCTCATAAGACCTTAGTCAAGTGGATTCCCAAGACTACTTCAAGTTCCACTTCATCAAGTACGACTACAACTCCAAGGATTCCCATCAAGATGATGTGGATCCAAAAGAAGAAGAACTAGAGAGTTCTTGAGGGTGACTCCGCCAACATACTTCACTCTTATCATTTTGGCAAGAACAAGTGCAGTCAACTTCCACATCTTGCACTAGTTCAAGGAGTCACAAACCCTCTTGTTGGTAAAACAAGGTACAAGGTAACCTAAAAAGTTTTCATGGACATCATCTTTTGTGTGCATCACTCTATGTCTATGGATATCCTTGCTTGTTCCTTGTGGGACTAACCCATGTAGGTATTGAAAGTGCAATTCACTCAAATGGATAGCTCCAAGAGATCTACATCAACATTGAGCATCCACATCTTCAATATCTACATGAAGTCATCATCGACAAAACCCAAGGTTAGTTCATCCCTCTTAGGGGGGATATCACATCTAGGGGGAGCTTTACTCTAAGACTTGAGCTAAAGCAACTCTAAAGATGTGAACAAAACAATGCTTTATGTAAAAGTGGTAACCCCACTTGAGCTTAAACGATGAGTATGACCTATGATCAAGTGTTCTCACTTGGCTCCTAAGTCAATATACTCATATATAGATGACCTAGTCATCGCAAATTGCTTGATAGATGCTAGAATTGGTTGTGCATGCCTTGTCACATATTTCATTTGCCATCTTATTGTGTGAGCATGCTGGTTGCATATTTTACTCATTCGAGGACATCCACTTGTTGTTTTGATTGTTTGGTTTTATCGTCTTTTGCCAAGTGGATGGACAAGAATGCCTAAGAACCTCCTCTAGCTATCTATGCTTTCCTCGTCTCAAACTCTATTCATGCTGCATCACAAAATTTGATCAAGTCAGATTCGAACCACTCTGTGTGAGGAGCGCTCGGAGTCCCCCATTCGTCATAGACTTAAACTTCCAAAACCTCTTTATGATTCTCGGTCTGACCGATACTCCACCTTAGGTCCTACCGAGATCATTAAGTTGATCTAGGTTTTCGATCTCCGTGCAACCGATTTGAACCTTTCCGTCACACCGAGTTTCAGTAACTGCTTGCAGTTATGAATCTTGGTGCCACCGAGTTGTTCCACTCGGTCACACCGACAGGGTCGGGCTATATATAGTCACGGGAATTTTTTTGGAAATTTCTCCAAACCCCTTTGCCCGCGCAATAGCCTGCTCTGCCCGTGCGATAGCCTTGACTTGGAAATCCAAGTGTGCCACTGGAAAGATGAGATGAAATCGCTTGAAAACGATATAAAGAACGCCAAATCAGAGTTACGGTTTGGAAATGGCAAGCAATTCAAATATGACCACGTTCTGCGATTTACAACAAGTAGTCATCTAAATGCAATGAGATGAACATGCTACAACATTCAAACATGACAACAAAATACATGGCAGGGATGCATTCATGATGCTTAACAAAAGTCTAGCACTGAGCTACGACCAATTCATCCATTAACAGGTTCAAACATGCATGGTAAAAATGCATATGGTAAACAGATCTCAGACTTAGTGAAATTAACACTTGTCTGAAATTTCAGATCAGGTAGCACACTTCGGAGCAACAAAACTATATGCTACAGGACATGAACATGGCAAAGTAAAGCATGGCATGGAGCTACACAAAGAGCTTAACAAAAGTCCCTTAGTGACCTTGAGCCAAAAGGGATAAGAAAATACAATTTCAAGCATGTGAACATGGCAAAAACATAATCAGTTCTCAGACTTAGTGAAAACTGGAGCATGCTGAAACAGGTATCAAGTAGGCATGTTTACGAGCTCGATGCACTCACTACGGAGCAAGTCATGACAAGCTAAGCATACATCCACCAAGAATACACAAAATGCAAGCTAGACATGGCAAGAACAATAGCATAGCATGCACGGATCAACTACAACATCATCGGCAAAATCGCTAACAAGTAGACAATCTGCCCAGATTCACGAAGTAGCAAAAGTAGAGCTCGATTGACTCAAGCTAGGGTGCTCCATAATTGCAAAAAAAGACATGGATGGATAGAGCACTACAAGATTAACAAAACATCCTTACTGATCATCCTCAAAAGAGGCACGGATCACTAGGAAACAACATGAACATATGGCAACATGAGATAAACAGGTCAAGGACTTCGTGGAAATGCTAAGTCCCTGAAATCAGCATTACCAAGTGCCTCACTTTGCAAGCTTGTGCTAGTCACCACACACATCACAAAAATACATGGGTTGCACCTCTGGAAAGATGGCAAAACCCTTAACCAAACATATGTAGAGCTCATGGGCATATCATGCACACAATAATCATGGCAAAAATGACAAATATCTAAATGGAGCAGCAGATCTGACAATTATCTCAAGTAGCACTCTTCTAACAGCATTTCGGGCATCAAGATGAACTCAAATGAAAATAATGCAATGGAATTAAATGATGTACTCTCTGAGAAGAACATTTTGATATGCTATATGCCAAAAACGGAGCTATGAATGTAGAGTTATAGCATGAGGAAAAACGTAAAAAGTTAGGGTTTCGGGCGAGATTAGGTCAACCGAGATCTAGATCCAGATCCAGCCGGCGCGGATCCCGAGGTTCGTCGGGGAAGGAGCTCACCGGAGATGATGGACGCAGCGGCCGGAGGAGGAGGAATGGCGGCGTCGGGCGCCGGTGGCCGGGGCGATGACCCGGGCGGCGGAGCGGCGGACGAGGCGCGGCGACCCCGGGCGGCGATGGCGAGGCGGCGGAGCCGGCCGGCGAAGGGCGTCGGAGCTCGCCGAGCGAGGCGGCGGTGGTGGTCGTCGCGATGGCGGCGGCAGTCGGCGGCGAGCCGCGAGGAGGCGGGGAGGCGCGGAAGGTGGCGGCGGAGGCGCGCGGGCCGGGAGGGCCCTATCCGGGCTCTCCGGGCCGGAGGAGAGAGAGGGACGGCGGGGACACCTGGCGCCCTCCTATTGGTGCGGGACGACGACGGGGTTTGTCCGTCGGATGACGGACATGTCCGGCCGGCGGCGGAGCGGATTTTTAGGGTTAGGGAAGGAGAAGATCCGGGAATGGAAAAGGGGGGGGGTTCTATTTATAGAGGTAGAGGGAGCTAGGAGAGTCCAAATGAGGTGCGGTTTTCTGCCACGCGATTGTGATCAAACGCTCTAGATGATGGAGCAGGTTTTGTTGGGTTTTGGGCCAAATTGGAGGGGTGTTGGGCTGCAACACACACGAGGCCTTTTCGGTCCCTCGGTTAACCGTTGGAGCATCAAATGAAGTCCAAATGGTACGAAACTTGACAGGCGGTCTACCGGTAGTAAACCAAGGCCACTTGGCAAGTCTCGATCCAATCCGGAAATGTTTAATCCCCACACACGAAAGAAAGGTAGAAATGACCACCGGAGGAGAACGGAGCGCCGGAATGCAAAACGGACAACGGGGAAAATGCTCGAATGCATGAGATGAACACGTATGCAAATGCAATGCACATGATGACATGGTATGAGATGCATGACAACGACAACAACACACGGAGACAAAAACCCGAACCCGAGAAAATAAAATAACTTAAGGCCGGAAACAGAAAGAGTTGGAATACATATTGGGAAAGTCATATCCGGGGTGTTACAACACTCCACTACGAAAGGATCTCGTCCCGAGATCTTGGACTGAAAGAACGCCGGGTACTCAGAACGGAGGTGATCCTCGCGTTCCCAGGTAGCTTCATGGTCGGAATGGTGCGACCACTTGACTTTGAGGAATTTGATTGACTTGTTGCGAGTCTTGCGTTCAGTCTCTTCAAGAATAGCAACTGGGTGCTCACGATAAGAGATATCTTCTTGGTGCTCAATGTCCTCGAAGTTGACGGTGCGGTCAGGAGTCTTGAAGCACTTTTGAAGCTGAGAGACATGGAACACATCATGAACATTTGCAAAGTTTGAAGGAAGTTCGAGTTGGTAGGCGATATCGCCTCTCTTGCTGACAATCTTGAAAGGCCCCACGTATCTAGGGTCAAGCTTCCCTTTGATACCGAAGCGACGAGTACCTTTCATTGGAGAGATGTGGAGGTAAACATGATCTCCGATCTCGAAAGCCAAATCGCGGTGCTTACTGTCATAGTAGCTCTTCTGGCGGGATTGGGCTGCTTTGAGGTTATCTCAAATGACTTTGCACATTTCCTCTGCCTCTGTGATTAAGTCATTTCCCAAAAGCTGACGTTCGCCAGTTTCGGACCAGTTGAGAGGGGTACGGCACTTCCTGCCATACAGAATTTCAAATCGGGCCTTGCCCGAACTTGCTTGAAAACTATTGTTGTAGGAGAATTCAGCATAAGGAAGACAATCCTCCCACTTCATGCCGAAGGAGATCACACAAGCCCTGAGCATATCTTCAAGAATCTGGTTGACATGCTCGACTTGACCGCTAGTTTGAGGATGGAAAGCTGTGCTGAAGCGGATGTTGGTGCCCATGGCCTTCTGAAAAGAATCCCAAAACTTGGAGGTAAAGATGCTGCCACGGTCTGAAGAGATCACTTGTGGAATACCGTGCAGAGAGACAATCCGAGAGGTATAGAGTTCCACCAATTGAGCTGCAGTGATTGACTCTTTGATAGGCAGAAAGTGAGCCATTTTAGTGAGTTTGTCGATGACAACGAATATAGCATCATTGCCACGCTTGGACTTTGGAAACCCAGTCACGAAGTCCATTTCAATGTGGTCAAACTTCCATTCTGGAATGGCAAGAGGTTGGAGGAGACCAGCTAGCCTTTGGTGTTCTGCCTTCACTCTTCTGCAGACATCACACTCGTTCACGAATTGAGCAATCTCGCGCTTCATTCGAGTCCACCAATAAGCCTGCTTGAGGTCCTGATAAATCTCCGTGCTGCCAGGGTGGATGGAGAGGAGAGAATTGTGAGCCTCGTTCATGATCACTTTATGGAGGTCACCTTTGGGCACGACAATACGATCCTCGAAGAAGAGAGTATCCTTGTCATCAAGGCGGTAGCACTTGTACTTGGGTTGACTCTTGGCAAACCCAATCTTCACCTTTTTCACCATAGCATCAAGAAGCTGAGCTTGGCGAATCTGGTCTTCCAAGGTAGGAGATACTTGAAGGTTGGCGAGGAAACCTTGAGGAACAACTTGCAGATTAAGTTTGCGGAAAGCTTCACAAAGCTCGGGTTGATAAGGCTTGAGAATCAGATTGTTGCAATAAGCCTTCCTGCTCAATGCGTCAGCAATCACATTGGCCTTGCCTGGAGTATACTCGATACTCGGATTATACTCTTGAATCATTTCGACCCATCGAGTTTTCCTGAGGTTGAGATTAGGCTGAGTGAAGATGTACTTGAGACTCTTGTGGTCAGTGAAAATGTCCACTTTTCTTCCCAATAAGAGATGTCTCCAAGTCAAAAGAGCATGCACAACTGCCGCCAACTCGAGATCATGAGTGGGGTAGTTCTTCTCATTGGGCTTCAACTGGCGAGAGGTATAAGCAACAACTTTCTTCTCTTGCATCAACACTGTGCCAAGACCTTGGAGAGAGGCATCACAAAAGACCTCATACAGTTTGGATTCATCAGGCGGAGTCAAAACTGGAGCAGTGACCAATTTCTCTTTCAAAATGTTGAAAGCAATGTCACACTCCGGAGACCAAACGTACTTGACGTGCTTCTGGAGAATATTTGAGAGAGGCTTCGCGATCTTAGAAAAGTTTTCAATGAATCTTCGGCAGTAGCTTGCGAGACCGAGGAAGCTACGGAGTTGCTTCACGTTCTGAGGAGGTTCCCAATTCACAATTGCAGACACCTTCTCAGGATTCACCGCAATGCCCTTGGCAGAGATGATATGACCAAGATAAAGAACCTCATTGAGCCAAAATTCGCACTTGGAGAACTCGGCGTAGAACTTGTGTTCCCTCAACTTATCGAGTACCAAACGCAAGTGCTTGGCATGATCTTCCTTGTTCTTCGAGAAAACCAGAATGTCGTCGAGATAGACCAAAACAAAGTCATTGGTGTAGGCGTTGAAGATGAAGTTCATCATGCGAGAGAACGTCGGAGGAGCGTTGACGAGGCCAAAAGACATGATAGTGTATTCATATGAACCATAGCTTGTTCTGAAAGCCGTCTTGGGAATATCTTGCTCACGGATTCGAATCTAATGATAACCCATACGAAGATCAAGCTTGGAGAATACTTGGGCACCTTTGAGTTGTTCGAACAGCTCATTGATGTTGGGAAGTGGGTATTTGTTCTTGATGGTCTTCTTGTTCAATGGACGGTAATCAACACAAAGTCGGTCCGTTCCATCCTTCTTCTTCACAAAAAGAACACCACAACCCCACGGAGAAGAACTAGGCCGAATGAGACCCATTCTCTCTTGAATATCGAGTTGCTTCTTCAGCTCCTTCAACTCTTCAGGTCCGAGCTTGTAAGGACGCTTGCACACAGGTTCCGTACCAGGTTCAAGATCAATGACGAATTCAACTGGCCGGTGCGGAGGCATTCCTGGAAGCTCTTCTGGAAAGACGTCTTGATATTCGCAAACGACTGGAATTTGCGAGATGGCATCTAGTTCACCCTTCTCATTGAGAGAAAATAGACGGATGGTATCATCATTCACGGCAAAGACAATTACATCCTCAGATGAATGAGTCAATTGAATCTGCCTGGCTGCACAATCAAGCTGAGCCTTGTGCTTAGAAAGCCAATCCATCCCGAGAATAAGATCAATATCCGAGTTACCAAGAACCATTGGCGAAGCCAGAAACTTAAAATCACCCATCATGATAGAAATATCCGGGACTATTGAAGTAGCCCTCATAGACTTTGCCGGAGAAACCTCTCCCATAGGTTTACCCAACATTTGTGAAACGAAGTCATGCTTGGAAACAAATGATCTTGACATGAAACAATGTGATGCACCAGTGTGAAAAAGAACTTTTGCCGGAAAAGAGTTAACTGGAAAGTTACCCATGATGACATCTGATGAATCCTTTGCCTGAGCTACATTCAGCAAGTTGACCTTGGCGTGCTTGGGGTTATGCTTGACCACAACTGTACTTGCCGATCTCACAGGAGGAGGAGGAGGGAGACGCCTCTGGTTGAAGCACTTGTTGGCATAGTGACCCTTCTGTTGGCACTTGTTGCACGTGACCTCTGAAAGCGGACGGTGGTACGGAGCACTCGATCTTGGAGCTTGAGACGAAGTCTTTTTCTGAAAGCCAGGGTTGGGTGGGTGGGAAGATCCACTGCCACCTTTGCTCTTCTGCTGATACGGCTGACGGATCGGAGGAGGAGGAAGCCAATACTTCTGCTGCTTGGCCACTTGAGTAGAGGAAGAAGGAGTAGCATCTGTGACTCGCTTCTTGGAAGCATCACACCTCAATTGAGCGGCCTCTTGCTTCAGTGCCATGTTGTAGAACTCATCGTATCTCAAGGGCTCGAAGAGAACAAGAGCTAGCTGAATTTCTTCTCTGAGACCACCCCTGAACTGGTATATCATGCTCTTCTCATCAGGGACGTCCTGCTTGGCAAAGCGGGCGAGCTTCTGAAACAACTTGTTGTAGTCATAGACAGACAAAGAGCCTTGCTTCAGGTTGCAGAATTCCCCACGCTTGCTTTCAACCACGCTCTGAGGGATATGGTGAGCTCTGAAATCTTGACGGAATTCATCCCAGGTAATAACACATCCACCTCTGGAATCCTTGTATTGCTGGAACCATTCTGCAGCTTGATCTTTGAGTTGGAAGGAAGAGAACTTGACAAAGTCCTTAGGCCTGACGTTACTGCACTCGAAATGCTTACACAGATCCACGAGCCAATCATCAGCATCAGTTGCCTCAACACAATTGCTGAAAGTCTTTGGCCCGTCAGCAAGGAACTGGTTGAGTGTAGCAAAGTGATTCTGATTGTTGCCTTGGTTCCCTTGGTTGCCTTGATTTCGCTCTTGGAGAATTTGCATGATCAACTTTGTGTTTGCATTGGTTGCGGCCATCACAGCTTGCCATGCCTCCGGAGGAGGTGGAGGTGGTGGCGGATCTTGATTCTGATTCTGATTGGTGCTCTTAGCGGGAGCCATCCTGAAGAGGTTGACCACCGTTAGCACATTGACAGATAAAATGAAGCTGAATCCAACGGAATGAAAATTGCAACATATAGTCTTCACATCCGAACAAAATGAACGAATGCATTCCTCTTGAAATGGTCACATATCCATAAATTGAGAAGCCACTTAGAATTTAGGTAGAGAAGTAAATCAACAAGGTACGGATCAAGAACGAATACTCGGTAAGAAATCCCAATCTCAAACCAAATATCCGTGGAAGAAGAACTAGAGCTACAAGAATTTCCACCTATGAAACTCCCGAACCTTTCCGGTTATGCAATCAGGTGTTGGGGATACAGGGGAAGCATAATATCTCACCCAAATCTAGCAAATCCTACATCCAGATGTATCCATCCTTCAACACATAACCGAGAAAAACTTCAGAAACCATCTACCTCAACCTTCGAAAAGCATCCGTTATACAAGTTATGGCGATACTCCCGAACTCCCGCCCCAGTACTAGGTGGCGTCGAGGTTATCTCACCAACGAACTGCATAAAAGAGATTTTCGATGTCCGCATACTAAACTCAGGTATTCCAGAACTGCAACGATAAAATTATGACGACAACACCTCAGAGCTCAACTCCCCGGGACACTTCCACAAAACCCCTGACAGGAGGCACCAAGACAATGTTCTCGTCATAAAGCCATCGGAACGATTCCAAGATACCCGCGTGATCCTAAATTTTTTTTAGTGAAATTTGAGAAGAGAAGAGTCAAAACTCTACGTCAGGATGCCTTACTAGAGCGATGAGGAGACTGGGAAGTAAAAAGAATTCCTAAACTCTCTGATATATAATTCCTAAATGACTCAAAACATTTTTTCTAGACACAACTCGGCTGCTAAAACGATCAATCAGTGGGGGCTCCTAAGGTCGGGGAAGGCTCTGATTACCAACTTGTAACACCCTAGATGCGACTATATCTCCCACGTGTCGAGGCACGACTTAGAGGCATAATCGCATTGAAGGCATATGTCGCAAGTTAGGCAATCTTCACAACATCCCATGTAATATATAGATAATAAAAGGGGAGATAACATATTTGGCTTACACTCGCCACGTCAATCAAGGTACATAAATAACATTACATCATTCAAACACTCATGGCCCGACTACGGCGCCAAAATAAAAGATAACCCAACATGCGACACGGTCCCGATCGCCCCCAACAGGGCACCACTACTGATCATCAGGAAAGGAAACATCGTATCGTTGAGAGTCCTCATCGAACTCCCACTTAAGCTTAAGCGCGTCACCTGGAGCGGAATCATCAGGCCCTGCATCTGGTTTGGAAGTAATCTGTGAGCCACAGGGACTCAGCAATCCCGCACCCTCGTGATCAAGACTATTTAAGCTTATAGGTAAGGCAAGGTAAATATAAGTGGAGCTGCAGCAAGCGACTAGCATATATGGTGGCTATCCTGTTCGTAAAAGAGAGCGAGAAGAGAAGGCAAAGCGTGAGCGAGAAACTAGAGGATAACCTGCGCAAACATTACTCCAACACCGTGTCCACTTCCCGGACTCCGCCGAGAAGAGGCCATCACGGTTACTCACACTGTTGATTCATTTTAATTAAGTTAAGGTTCAAGTTATCTACAACCGGACGTTAACAAATTCCCATCTGCCCATAACCGCGGGCACGGCTTTCGAAAGTTCAAATCCCTGCAGGGAAGTCCCAACTTAGCCCATGACAAGCTCTCACGGTCAACGAAGGAATAGACCTCCTCCCGAGACGTTCCGATCAGACTCGGTATCCCGGTTCTTTAAGACAACTCCGACAATGGTAAAACAAGTCCAGCAACACCACCCACTGTGCCGACAAATCCCGATAGGAGCTGCACATATCTCGTTCTCAGGGCACACCGGATAAGCTAAGCGTACGGGAGCCAACGTAACCCAAGTTGCCAAGGGACGGCCCCGCACGGTGCTCTAGGTTGGACCAACACTCAGAGGAGCACTGGCCCGGGGGGTTTAAAATAAGATGACCCTTGAGTCCGCGAAACCCAAGGGAAAAGGCTAGGTGGCAAATGGTAAAACCAAGGTTGGGCATTGCTGGAGGAGTTTTATTCAAAACGGACTGTCAAGGGGTTCCCATTATAACCCAACCGCGTAAGGAACGCAAAAATCCGGGAACATAACACCGATATGACGGAAACTAGGGCAGCAAGAGTGGAACAAAACACTAGGCGAGAGGCCGAGCCTTCCACCCTTTACCAAGTATATAGATGCATTAAGATAACAAGGCAATATAATGGTATCGCAACAAGTAAATAATGTTCCAACAAGGAACGGTCTCCAATCTTCACCTACAACTAGCAACGCTATAAGAGGGGCTGAGCAAAGCGGTAACATAGCCAATCTAAGGTTTGCTAGGACATGGTGGGTTGGAGGTTTGACATGGCAATTTGGGAGGCTTGAAAGCAAGTGGTAGGCATCGTAGCATGGCATAGCAAAAGAGCGAGCATCTAGCAAAGCAAAGATAGTAGTGATTTCGAGGGTATGATCATCTTGCCTGCAAAGTTATCAGAGTTGACTGGATCCTCGAAAGCAAACTCAACGGGCTCCTCGTTAGCGAAATCGTCTCCCGGCTCTACCCAAACAAGACAAACAAGTAACAAGGACACAATCAACCACGTGCAAACTCAAACAACATGATGCAAAGATGGTATGCTATGCGGGATGCAATATGTGATGCATATGCAATATTTGACAAGGAATGAATGAACCTGGCCTCAACTTGTAAATCCAAGTGTTCCACTGGAAAGATGAGATGAAATCGCTTGAAAACGATATAAAGAACACCGGAATCGGAGTTACGGTTTGGAAATGGCAAGCAATTCAAATATGACCATGTTCTGCGATTTACAGCAAGTAGTCATCTAAATGCAATGGGATGAACATGCTACAGGATTCACACATGACAACAAAATACATGGCAGGGATGCATTCATGATGCTTAACAAAAGTCTAGCACTGAGCTACGACCAATTCATACATTAACAGGTTCAAACAAGCATGGTAAAAATGCATATGGTAAACAGATCTCAGACTTTGTGAAATTAACACTTGTCTGGAATTTCAGATCAGGTAGCACTCTTCGGAGCAACAAAACTATATGCTACAGGACATGAACATGGCAAAGTAAAGAATGGCATGGAGCTACTCAAATAGCTTAACAAAAGTCCCTTAGTGACCTTGAGCCAAAAGGGATCGGAAAATACAATTGCAAGCATGTGAACATGGCAAAAACATAATCAGTTGTCAGACTTAGTGAAAACTGGAGCATGCTGAAACAGGTATCAAGTAGGCATGTTTACGAGCTCGATGCACTCACTACGGAGCAAGTCATGACAAGATAAGCATACATCCACTAATAATACACAAAATTCAAGCTAGACATGGCAAGAACAATAGCATAGCATGCACGGATCAACTACAACATCATCGGCAAAATCGCTAACAAGTAGACAATCTGCCCAGATTCACGAAGCAGCAAAATGTAACACCCTCGATGCGACTATAGCTCCCACGTGTCGAGGCACGACTTAGAGACATAATCGCATTGAAGGCATATGTCGCAAGTTAGCTAATCTTCACAACATCCCATGTAATATGAATAATAAAGGGGAGATAACATAGTTGGCTTACACTCGCCACGTCCCATCAAAGTACATAAATAACATCCATCATTCAAACACTCATGGCCCGACTATGGCGCAAAAATAGAAAAGAACCCAACATGCAACAAGGCCCCGAATCAAACCCCAACTGGGCACCACTACTGGTCATCAGGAAAAGACACGTAGTAACGCTGAGAGTCTTCGTCGAACTCCCATTTGAGCTCATACTCGTCACCTGGAGCGGAATCACCTGGACCTGCATCTGGAGTTATAGTATCTGTGAGCCACAGGGACTCAGCAATCTCGCACCCTCGCGATCAAAACTATTTAAGCTTATAGGAAGGATAGGCAAATATATGTGGAGCTGCAGCAAGCGACTAGCATATATGGTGGCTAACTTATACGCAAAAGAGAGCGAGAAGAGGAGGCAAAGCGCAAGCGAGAGTCTAAAGAAACAACCTACGCAAGCATAACTCCAACACCGTGTCCACTTCCCGGACTCCGCCGAGAAGGGGCCATCACGGTAACACACACGGTTGATTCATTTTAATTAAGTTTAGTTCAAGTTATCTACAACCGGACATTAACAAATTCCCATCTGCCCATAACCGCGGGCACGGCTTTCGAAAGTTCAATCCCTGCAGGGGAGTCCCAACTTAGCCCATGACAAGCTCTCACGGTCAACGAAGGAATAGACCTCCACCCGAGACACACCGATCAGACTCGGTAACCCGGTACAACAAGACAATTCGACAGGTTAAAACAAGACCAGCAATACCGCCCGAATGTGCCGACAAATACCGATAGGAGCTGCACATATCTCGTTCTCAAGGCACACTCAGATGAGCAATCCGTACAACTAAAACCAGTCCTCGAGTTTCCCCGAGGTGGCACTGCAAGGGGCTCTGGGTTGGACCAACACTCAGAGGAGCACTGGCCCGGGGGGGGGGGGGGTTTAAAATAAGATGACCCTCGGGCTCCGGTAACCCAAGGGAAAAAGAGGCTAGGTGGCGAATGGTAAAACCAATGTTGGGCATTGCTGGAAAAGCTTTAATCAAGCGAACTATCAAGGGGTTCCCATTATAACCCAACCGTGTAAGGAACGCAAAATCCGGGAACATAACACCGATATGAGGGAAACTAGGGCGGCAAGAGTGGAACAAAACACTAGGCGAGAGGCCGAGCCTTGCACCCTTTACCAAGTATATAGATGCATTAAGATAACATAGCAATATAATGATATCCCAACAAGTAAATAAAATATGTTCCAATAAGGAACGGCCTCCAATCTTCACCTGCAACTAGCAGCGCTATAAGAGGGGCTGAGCAAAGCGGTAACATAGCCAATCAACGGTTTGCTAGGACATGGTGGGTTAGAGGATCAACATGGCAATTGGGAGGCTGACAAGCAAAAGGTAGGCATCGTAGCATTGGCATACCAAGAGCGAGCAAACTAGCATAGCAAAGATAGTAGTGATTTCGAGGGTATGATCATCTTGCCTGCAAAGCTGTCAGAGTTGACTGGATCCTCAAAAGCAAAATCAACGGGCTCCTCATTAGCGAACTCGTCTCCCAGCTCTACCCAAACAAGACAAACAAGCAACAAGGATACAATCAATCACGTGCAAGCTCAAACAATAAGATGCAATGATGACATGTTATGCGGGATGCGATGCGAGATGCAAAATGCAAGATATGACAGGAAATGCATGAACCTGGCCTCAACTTGGAAAACCAAGTGTGCCACTGGAAAGAGGGGATGAAATCGCTTGAAAACGATATAAAGATCATTGGAATCGGAGTTACGGTTTGGAAATGGCAAGCGTTTCAAAAATGACACCGGTCTGCGATTTACAGCAAGTAGGTATCTAAATGCAATGAAATGAACATGCTACAGCACCCAAACATGACAAAAAAATGCATGGCAGGGATGCACACAAGATGCTTAACAAAAGACTAGCACTGAGCCACGTCCAAATCATCCATTATGAGGTCCAAACAAGCATGTCAAAAACGCAAATGCAAAACAGATTTCAGACTTAGTGAAATTAACACTTGTCTGAAATTTCAGATCACGAAGCCCTCTTCGGAGCAGCAAAACAACACGATATATGACCTGATTAAGACAAGTAAGAACATGGCATGGAGCTACTCAACAAGCTTAACAAAAGTCCCTAAGTGACCTGGGGTCAAAAAAGGATCACAAAATATACTAACGGGCACACGAATATAACTAAAACACAATCAGTTTTCAGACTTAGTGAAAACTGAGACATGCTGGAATATAACTCACGAAGGCATGTAAACAAGCTCGATGCACTCACTACGGTGCAAGTAATGGCAAGGAAAGCATACATCCATTAAGAAGGCACAAAATTCTAGCTAGACTTGGCAAAAACAAAGGCATAGCATGCACGGATCAACTACAATAACATCGGCAAAATCGCAAACGAGTTGACGATCTGCCCAGATTCACCATGAAGCAAAAGTAGAACTCGATTGACTCAAGCTAGGGTGCTCCATAATTGCAAGTAAAGACATGGATGGATAGATCATAACATGATTAACAAAACTCCTTTACTGATCATCCTCAAAAGAGGCACGGATCACTAGGAAACAAGCTGAACATATGGCATCATGAACTAAATAATCCCAGACTTAGTGAAAACTACCAAGTCCCTGAAAACAGATTCACCGGGTGCCTCACTTTGCAAGCTTGCACAAGTCACCACACACATCCTAAAAATGCATGGGTTGCTCCTCTGGAAAGAATACAAAATCCTTAACAAAACATATGAGGACTCACAGGCATATCATGCACACAATAATCATGGCAGAAATGACAAAAGTCTAAGATGAACTAGCAGATCTGACAATTAACTCATGAAGCCTCCTTCTAACAGCATTTCGGGAATCAAGATGCACTCAAATGAAAATGATGCAATGGAATGAAATGATGTACTCGTCGAGACGAACATTTTGATATACTATATGTACAAATCGGAGCTACGGATGCGGAGAAATGGCAGGTCAAAGTTTGCACAAAAATTAGGGTTTCGGGGATAAAAGTCAACCGAGTGGAGCGGATATCAGATCTGGATCGCACGCGGAACGAGGTTCGCCGGGGTTCCTGCACTGTTCACCGCCGGAGTTGGGGAAGCTCGCCGGAGCTCGGATCCGAGGTGGAGGAGGGGGGCCGGCGAGGTGGCGGTGGTGAGGACGGTGGCGGCCGGACGGCGCCGGCCCGGGGCGGCGAGGGGCGGCCGGGCCCCGAGGCGAGGTGGCGGCCGGCGATGGCAGCCCGCGGCGGCGCCGGTCGCCGGAGGTTGGGAAGGCAGCGGAGAGGCGCGGAGGGAGGCGCGGATCTCGGGCGGCGGCGGCTGCGGGCCGCGAGGGCCCTACCTGGGCCCCGGCGGGCCGGTGCGGCGAAGTGGGCGCACGGGCGGAGGGCGAACCACGCGATGACATGTGGCGGCAGCGGGCGTACGGACACATCCGACCCACGGAAATTTGTCCGGCGGCGGCGGATGGAGTGGATCTCGGGTTTCGGGGAAGAGGACAACGAGAAATTCGGAGGGGGTGTATTTATAGGCATAAGTGGAGCTAGGAGAGTCCAAATGAGGTGCGGTTTTCGGCCACGCGATCGTGATCGAACGCTCTAGATGATGGAGCAGGTTTTGGTGGGTTTTGGGCCAAATTAGAGGGTTGTTGGGCTGCAACACACACGAGGCCTTTTTGGTCCCTCGGTTAACCGTTGGAGCATCAAACGAAGTCCAAATGGTACGAAACTTGACAGGCGGTCTACCGGTAGTAAACCAAGGCCGCTTGGCAAGTCTCGATCCAATCCGGAAATGTTTAATCCCCACACACGAAAGAAAGGTAGAAATGACCACCGGAGGAGAACGGAGCACCGGAATGCAAAACGAACAACGGGGAAAATGCTCGAATGGATGAGATGAACACGTATGCAAATGCAATGCACATGATGAAATGATATGAGATGCATGACAACGACAACAACACACGGAGACAAAAACCCGAACCCAAGAAAATAAAATAACTTAAGGCCGGAAACGGCAAGAGTTGGAATACATATTGGGAAAGTCATATCCGGGGTGTTAAAACACTCCACCACTACGAAAGGATCTCGTCCCGAGATCTAGGACTGAAAGAACACCGGGTACTCAGAACGGAGGTGATCCTCGCGTTCCCAGGTAGCTTCACGGTCGGAATGGTGCGACCATTTGACTTTGAGAAATTTGATTGACTTGTTGCGAGTCTTGCGTTCAGTCTCTTCAAGAATAGCAACTGGGTGCTCACGATAAGAGATATCTTCTTGGAGCTCAATGTCCTCGAAGTTGACGATGCGGTCAGGAGTCTTGAAGCACTTTCGAAGCTGAGAGACATGGAACACGTCATGAACATTTGCAAAGTTTGAAGGAAGTTCGAGTTGATAGGCGAGGTCGCCTCTCTTGCTGACAATCTTGAAAGGTCCCACGTATCTAGGGGCAAGCTTCCCTTTGATACCGAAGCGACGAGTACCTTTCATAGGAGAGACACGGAGGTAAACATGATCTCCGATCTCGAAAGCCAAATCATGGTGCTTACTATCATAGTAGCTCTTCTGGCGGGATTGGGCTGCTTTGAGGTTATCTTGAATGACTTTGCACATTTCCTCTGCCTCTGTGATTAAGTCATTTCCCAAAAGCTGACGTTCACCGGTTTCAGACCAGTTGAGAGGGGTATGGCACTTCCTGCCATACAGAATTTCAAATGGGGCCTTGCCCGAACTTGCTTGAAAACTGTTGTTGTAGGAGAATTCAGCATAAGGAAGACAATCCTCCCACTTCATGCCGAAGGAGATCACACAAGCCCTGAGCATATCTTCAACAATCTGGTTGACACGCTCGACTTGACCGCTAGTTTGAGGATGGAAAGCTGTGCTTAAGCGGATGTTGGTGCCCGTGGCCTTCTGAAAAGAATCCCAAAACTTGGAGGTAAAGATGCCGCCACGGTCTGAAGATATCACTTGAGGAATACCATGCAGAGAGACAATCCGAGAGGTATAGAGTTCCGCCAATTGAGCTGCAGTGATCGACTGTTTGATAGGCAGAAAGTGAGCCACTTTGGTGAGCTTGTCGATGACAACGAATATAGCGTCATTGCCACGCTTGGACTTTGGAAACCCAGTCACGAAGTCCATCTCAATGTGGTCAAACTTCCATTCTGGAATGGCAAGAGGTTGGAGGAGACCAGCTGGCCTTTGTTGTTCTGCCTTCATTTACGAATTGAGCGATCTCGCGCTTCATTCGAGTCCACCAATAAGCTTGCTTAAGGTCCTGATACATCTTTGTGCTCCCAGGGTGGATGGAGAGGAGAGAATTGTGAGCCTCGTTCATGATCACTTTACGAAGTTCACCTTTGGGTACAACAATTCGATCCTCGAAGAAGAGAGTGTCCTTGTCATCAAGGCGGTAGCACTTGTACTTGGACTGACTCTTGGCAATCCCAATCTTCACCTTTTTCACCATAGCATCAAGAAGCTGGGCTTGGCGAATCTGGTCTTCTAAGGTAGGAGAAACTTGAAGGTTGCGAGGAAACCTTGAGGAACAACTTGCAGATTAAGTTTGCGGAAAGCTTCACAAAGCTCGGGTTGATAAGGCTTAAGAATCAAACTGTTGCAGTAAGCCTTCCTGCTCAAAGCGTCAGCAATCACATTGGTCTTGCCTGGAGTGTACTCAATACTCGTATTATACTCTTGAATCATTTCGACCCATCGAGTTTTCCTGAGGTTGAGATTAGGCTGAGTGAAGATGTACTTGAGACTCTTGTGGTCAGTGAAAATGTCCACTTTTCTTCCCAATAAGAGATGTCTCCAAGTCAAAAGAGCATGCACAACTGCCGCCAACTCGAGATCATGAGTGGGGTAGTTCTTCTCATTGGGCTTCAACTGGCGAGAGGTATAAGCAACAACTTTCTTCTCTTGCATCAACACTGTGCCAAGACCTTGGAGAGAGGCATCACAAAAGACCTCATACAGTTTGGATTCATCAGGCGGAGTCAAAACTGGAGCAGTGACCAATTTCTCTTTCAAAATGTTGAAAGCAATGTCACACTCCGGAGACCAAACGTACTTGACGTGCTTCTGGAGAATATTTGAGAGAGGCTTCGTGATCTTAGAAAAGTTTTCAACGAATCTTCGGCAGTAGCTTGCGAGACCGAGGAAGCTACGGAGTTGCTTCACGTTCTGAGGAGGTTCCCAATTCACAATTGCAGACACCTTCTCAGGATTCACCGCAATGCCCTTGGCAGAGATGATATGACCAAGATAAAGAACCTCATCGAGCCAAAATTCGCACTTGGAGAACTCGGCGTAGAACTTGTGTTCCCTCAACTTATCGAGTACCAAACGCAAGTGCTTGGCATGATCTTCCTTGTTCTTCGAGAAAACCAGAATGTCGTCGAGATAGACCAAAACAAAGTCATTGGTGTAGGCGTTGAAGATGAAGTTCATCATGCGAGAGAACGTCGGAGGAGCGTTGACGAGGCCAAAAGACATGACAGTGTATTCATATGAACCATAGCTTGTTCTGAAAGCCGTCTTGGGAATATCTTGCTCACGGATTCGAATCTAATGATAACCCATACGAAGATCAAGCTTGGAGAATACTTGGGCACCTTTGAGTTGTTCGAACAGCTCATTGATGTTGGGAAGTGGGTATTTGTTCTTGATGGTCTTCTTGTTCAATGGACGGTAATCAACACAAAGTCGGTCCGTTCCATCCTTCTTCTTCACAAAAAGAACACCACAACCCCACGGAGAAGAACTAGGCCGAATGAGACCCATTCTCTCTTGAATATCGAGTTGCTTCTTCAGCTCCTTCAACTCTTCAGGTCCGAGCTTGTAAGGACGCTTGCACACAGGTTCCGTACCAGGCTCAAGATCAATGACGAATTCAACTGGCCGGTGCGGAGGCATTCCTGGAAGCTCTTCTGGAAAGATGTCTTGATATTCGCAAACGACTGGAATTTGCGAGATGGCATCCAGTTCACCCTTCTCATTGAGAGAAAATAGACGGATGGTATCATCATTCACGGCAAAGACAATTACATCCTCAGATGAATGAGTCAATTGAATCTGCCTGGCTGCACAATCAAGCTGAGCCTTGTGCTTAGAAAGCCAATCCATCCCGAGAATAAGATCAATATCCGAGTTACCAAGAACCATTGGCGAAGCCAGAAACTTAAAATCACCCATCATGATAGAAATATCCGGGACTATTGAAGTAGCCCTCATAGACTTTGCCGGAGAAACCTCTCCCATAGGTTTACCCAACATTTGTGAAACGAAGTCATGCTTGGAAACAAATGATCTTGACATGAAACAATGTGATGCACCAGTGTGAAAAAGAACTTTTGCCAGAAAAGAGTTAACTGGAAAGTTACCCATGATGACATCTGATGAATCCTTTGCCTGAGCTACATTCAGCAAGTTGACCTTGGCGTGCTTGGGGTTATGCTTGACCACAACTGTACTTGCCGATCTCACAGGAGGAGGAGGAGGGAGACGCCTCTGGTTGAAGCACTTGTTGGCATAGTGACCCTTCTGTTGGCACTTGTTGCACGTGACCTCTGAAAGCGGACGGTGGTACGGAGCACTCGATCTTGGAGCTTGAGACAAAGTCTTGTTCTGAAAGCCAGGGTTGGGTGGGTGGGAAGATCCACTGCCACCTTTGCTCTTCCGCTGATACGGCTGACGGAACGGAGGAGGAGGAAGCCAATACTTCTGCTGCTTGTCCACTTGAGTAGAGGAAGAAGGAGTAGCATCTGTGACTCGCTTCTTGGAAGCATCACACCTCAATTGAGCGGCCTCTTGCTTCAGTGCCATGTTGTAGAACTCATCGTATCTCAAGGGCTCGAAGAGAACAAGAGCTAGCTGAATTTCTTCTCTGAGACCACCCCTGAACTGGTATATCATGCTCTTCTCATCAGGGACGTCCTGCTTGGCAAAGCGGGTGAGCTTCTGAAACAACTTGTTGTAGTCATAGACAGACAAAGAGCCTTGCTTCAGGTTGCGGAATTCCTCACTCTTGCTTTCAACCATGCTCTGAGGGATATGGTGAGCTCTAAAATCTTTACGGAATTCATCCCAGGTAATAACACGTCCACCTCTAGAATCCTTGTATTGCTGGAACCATTCTGCAGCTTGATCTTTGAGTTGGAAGGAAGTGAACTTGACAAAGTCCTCAGGCCTGACGTCACTGCACTCGAAATGCTTACACAGATCCACGAGCCAATCGTCAGCATCAGTTGCCTCAACACAATTGCTGAAAGTCTTTGGCCCGTTAGCAAGGAACTGGTTGAGTGTAGCAAAGTGATTCTGATTGTTGCCTTGGTTCCCTTGGTTGCCTTGATTTCGCTCTTGGAGAATTTGCATGATCAACTGTGTGTTTGCATTGGTTGCGGCCATCACAGCTTGTCATGCCTCCGGAGGAGGTGGAGGTGGTGGCGGATCTTGATTCTGATTCTGATTGGTGCTCTTAGCGGGAGCCATCCTGAAGAGGTTGACCACCGTTAGCACATTGACAGATAAAATGAAGCTGAATCCAACGGAATGAAAATTGCAACATATAGTCTTCACATCCGAACAAAATGAACGAATGCATTCCTCTTGAAATGGTCACATATCCATAAATTGAGAAGCCACTTAGAATTTAGGTAGAGAAGTAAATCAACAAGGTACGGATCAAGAACGAATACTCGGTAAGAAATCCCAATCTCAAACCAAATATCCGGGGAAGAAGAACTAGAGCTACAAGAATTTCCACCTATGAAACTCCCGAACCTTTTCGGTTATGCAATCGGGTGTTGGGGATACAGGGGAAGCATAATATCTCACCCAAATCTAGCAAATCCTACATCCAGCTGTATCCATCCTTCAACACATAACCGAGAAAGCTTCGGAAACCATCTACCTCAACCTTCGAAAAGCATCCGTTATAGAAGTTATGGCAATACTCCTGAACTCCCGCCCCAGTACTGGGTGGCGTCGAGGTTATCTCACCAACGAACTACATAAAAGAGATTTTCGATGTCGGCGTACTAAACTCAGGTATTCCAGAACTGCAACGATAAAATTATGATGACAACACCTCAGAGCTCAACTCCCCGGGACACTTCCACAAAACCCCTGACAGGAGGCACCAAGACAATATTCTTGTCATAAAGCCATCAGAACGATTCCAAGATACCCGCGTGATCCTAAAATTTTTTTTAGTGAAATTTGAGAAGAGAAGAGTCAAAACTCTACGTCAGGATGCCTTACCAGAGCGATGAGGAGACTGGGAAGTAAAAATAATTCCTAAACTCTCCGATATATAATTCCTAAATGACTCAAAACATTTTTTATAGACACAACTCGGCTGCTAAAACGATCAATCAGTGGGGGCTCCTAAGGTCGGGGAAGGCTCTGATTACCAACTTGTAACACCCTCGATGCGACTATATCTCCCACGTGTCGAGGCACGACTTAGAGGCATAATCGCATTGAAGGCATATGTCGCAAGTTAGGCAATCTTCACAACATCCCATGTAATATATAGATAATAAAAGGGGAGATAACATAGTTGGCTTACACTCGCCACGTCAATCAAGGTACATAAATAACATTACATCATTCAAACACTCATGGCCCGACTACGACGCCAAAGTAAAAGATAACCCAACATGCGACACGGTCCCGATCGCCCCCAACAGGGCACCACTACTGATCATCAGGAAAGGAAACATAGTATCGTTGAGAGTCCTCGTCGAACTCCCACTTGAGCTCAAGCGCGTCACCTGGAGCGGAATCATCAGGCCCTGCATCTGGTTTGGAAGTAATCTGTGAGCCACAGGGACTCAGCAATCTCGCATCCTCGCAATCAAGACTATTTAAGCTTATAGGTAAGGCAAGGTAAATATAAGTGGAGCTCCAGCAAGTGACTAGCATATATGCTGGCTATCCTGTTCGTAAAACAGAGCGAGAAGAGAAGGCAAAGCGCGAGCGAGAAACTAGAGGACAACCTGTGCAAACATTACTCCAACACCGTGTCCACTTCCCGAACTCCGCCGAGAAGAGGCCATCACGGTAACTCACACTGTTGATTCATTTTATTTAAGTTAAGGTTCAAGTTATCTACAACCGGACATTAACAAATTCCCATCTGCCCATAACCGCGGGCACGGCTTTCAAAAGTTCAAATCCCTGCAGGGGAGTCCCAACTTAGCCCATGACAAGATCTCACGGTCAATGAAGAAATAGACCTCCTCCCGAGACGTTTTGATCAGACTCGGTATCCCGGTTCTTCAAGACAACTCCGACAATGGTAAAACAAGTCTAGCAACACCACCCGCTGTGCCGAAAAATGCCGATAGGAGCTGCACATATCTCGTTCTCAGGGCACACCGGATAAGCTAAGCATACGGGAGCCAACGTAACCCAAGTTGCCAAGGGACGGCCCCGCACGGTGCTCTAGGTTGGACCAACAATCAGAGGAGCACTGGCCCGGGGGGTTAAAATAAGATGACCCTTGAGTCCGCGAAACCCAAGGGAAAAGGCTAGGTGGCAAATGGTAAAACCAAGGTTGGGCATTGCTGGAGGAGTTTTATTCAAAACAGACTGTCAAGGGGTTCCCATTATAACCCAACCGCGTAAGGAACGCAAAAATCCGGGAACATAACACCGATATGACGGAAACTAGGGCGGCAAGAGTGGAACAAAACACTAGGCGAGAGGCCGAGCCTTCCACCCTTTACCAAGTATATAGATGCATTAATATAACAAGGCAATATAATGGTATCCCAACAAGTAAATAATGTTCCAACAAGGAACGGTCTCCAATCTTCACCTACAACTAGCAACGCTATAAGAGGGGCTGAGCAAAGCGGTAACATAGCCAATCAACGGTTTGCTAGGACATGGTGGGTTAGAGGTTTGACATGGCAATTTGGGAGGCTTGAAAGCAAGTGGTAGGCATCGTAGCATGGCATAGCAAAAGAGCGAGCATCTAGCAAAGCAAAGATAGTAGTGATTTCGAGGGTATGATCATCTTGCCTGCAAAGTTGTCAGAGTTGACTGGATCCTCGAAAGCAAACTCAACGGGCTCCTCGTTAGCGAACTCGTCTCCCGGCTCTACCCAAACAAGACAAACAAGCAACAAGGACACAATCAACCACGTGCAAACTCAAACAACATGATGCAAAGATGGTATGCTATGCGGGATGCAATATGTGATGCATATGCAAGATTTGACAAGGAATGAATTAACCTGGCCTCAACTTGGAAATCCAAGTGTGTCACTGGAAAGATGAGATGAAATCGCTTGAAAACGATATAAAGAACGCCAGAATTGGATTTACGGTTTGGAAATGGCAAGCAATTCAAATATGACCACGTTCTGCGATTTACAGCAAGTAGTCATCTAAATGCAATGGGATGAACATGCTACAGCATTCAAACATGACAACAAAATACATGGCAGGGATGCATTCATGATGCTTAACAAAAGTCTAGCACTGAGCTACGACCAATTCATACATTAACAGGTTCAAACAAGCATGGTAAAAATGCGTATGGTAAACAGATCTCAGACTTTGTGAAATTAACACTTGTCTGGAATTTCAGATCAGGTAGCACTCTTCGGAGCAACAAAACTATATGCTATAGGACATGAACATGGCAAAGTAAAGCATGGCATGGAGCTACTCAAATAGCTTAACATAAGTCCCTTAGTGACCTTGAGCCAAAAGGGATCAGAAAATACAATTGCAAGCATGTGAACATGGCAAAAACATAATCAGTTCTCAGACTTGGTGAAAACTGGAGCATGCTGAAACAGGTATCAAGTAGGCATGTTTACGAGCTCGATGCACTCACTACGGAGTAAGTCATGACAAGATAAGCATACATCCACTAATAATACACAAAATTCAAGCTAGACATGGCAAGAACAATAGCATAGCATGCACGCATCAACTACAACATCATCGGCAAAATCGCTAACAAGTAGAAAATCTGCCCAGATTCACGAAGTAGCAAAAGTAGAGCTCGATTGACTCAAGCTAGGGTGCTCCATAATTGCAAACAAAGACATGGATGGATAGAACACTACAAGATTAACAAAACATCCTTACTGATCATCCTCAAAAGAGGCACGGATCACTAGGAAACAATATGAACATATGGCAACATGAGATAAACAGGTCAAGGACTTAGTGGAAATGCTAAGTCCCTGAAATCAGCATTACCAAGTGCCTCATTTTGCAAGCTTGTGCTAGTCACCACACACATCACAAAAATACATGGGTTGCACCTCTGGAAAGATGGCAAAACCCTTAACAAAACATATGTAGAGCTCATGGGCATATCATGCACACAATAATCATGGCAAAAATGACAAATATCTAAATGGAGCAGCAGATCTGACAATTATCTCAAGTAGCACTCTTCTAAAAGCATTTCGGGCATCAAGATGAACTCAAATGAAAATGATGCAATGGAATGAAATGATGTACTCTCTGAGGCGAACATTTTGATATGCTATATGCCAAAAACGGAGCTACGGATGCGGAGTTATAGCATGAGGAAAAACGTAAAAAGTTAGGGTTTCGGGCGAGATTAGGTCAACCGAGATCTAGATCCAGATCCAGCCGGCGCGGATCCCGAGGTTCGTCGGGGAAGGAGCTCGCTGGAGACGATGAACGCAGCGGCCGTAGGAGGAGGAACGGCGGCGGCGGGCGCCGGTGGCCGGGGCGACGACCCGGGCGGCGGAGCGGCGGACGAGGCGCGGCGACCCCGGGCGGCGATGGTGAGGCGACGGAGCCGGCCGGCGAAGGGCGCCGGAGCTCGCCGAGCGAGGCGGCGGTGGTGGTCATCACGGTGGTGGCGGCAGTCGGCGGCGAGCCGCGAGGAGGCGGGGAGGCGCGGAAGGTGGCGGCGGAGGCGCGCGGGCCGGGAGGGCCCGATCCGGGCTCTCCGGGCCGGAGGAGAGAGAGGGACGGCGGGGACACCTGGCGCCCTCCTATTGGTGCGGGACGACGGTGGGGTTTGTCTGGTGGACGACGGACATGTCCGGCCGGCGGCAGAGCGGATTTTTAGGGTTAGGGAAGGAGAAGATCCGGGAATGGAAAAGGGGGGGTTCTATTTATAGAGGTAGAGGGAGCTAGGAGAGTCCAAATGAGGTGCGGTTTTCGGCCACGCGATCGTGATCAAACGCTCTAGATGATGGAGCAGGTTTTGGTGGGTTTTGGGCCAAATTGGAGGGGTGTTGGGCTGCAACACACACGAGGCCTTTTCGGTCCCTCGGTTAACCGTTGGAGCATCAAACGAAGTCCAAATGGTATGAAAGTTGATAGGCGGTCTACCGGTAGTAAACCAAGGCCGCTTGGCAAGTCTCGGTCCAATCCGGAAATGTTTAATCCCCACACACGAAAGAAAGGTAGAAATGACCACCGGAGGAGAACGGAGCGCCGGAATGCAAAACAGACAACGGGGAAAATGCTCGAATGCATGAGATGAACATGTATGCAAATGCAATGCACATGATGACATGATATGAGATGCAAGACAACGACAACAACACACGGAGACAAAAACCCAAACCTGAGAAAATAAAATAACTTAAGGCCGGAAACGGCAAGAGTTGGAATACATATTGGGAAAGTCATATGCGGGGTGTTACATACTCCTCCATCGATCTACTTCTCCACAACACCTTCACTCGCCGGTGGTGGTTTTTGAATGGAAGAGGAGAGGAGCAGCGCTGGTTTTGGATTAGAACGGGAGAGGAGCGACGCTGGTTTTGGACTGGAACAGGAGAGGAGGGGCGGTGGTTTTGAAATGGAAGAGGAGAGGAGCGGCGCTGCATTTAGATTGGAACAGGAGAGGAGCGGCGGTGGTTTAAGAGGAGAAGAGCGGAAGAGCGGCGCTGGTCTTGGAAGTATTTTTTTGTTGTTTTGCATATTTTGGGTCAAAGTTTGACCACGTACTGTATTTGACAAGAAAAATGTGAATGCATGTCACCAAAAATTGTATCGTTTGGTTCGTATATGAATGTACTTTCAAATTATATTATTTTTGCAACGTATAACATATATTTTATGTACAAAAGTCATGGTCAATTATGACCCAGAATAAAAGGGAGACAAGTTAATGTGGGGTCGCTTTCTTCATTGAAGGGTAAATTGATTTTGATTTTGATCCAGTCACAGCACGCCGGCCCCTCTCGTCCAATCCTAAATCGCTGCCGCACACTCCTCTCCCTCTTCTCCATTGCAAAACCACCTCCTCTCCTCTCCATCATCTCCATTCCAAAACCACCGTCTCACCTCTCCCTCTTTTGATCTTCTCCATTAGAAAACCACCTCCTCTCCTCTCCATCATCTCCATTCCAAAACTACCGTCTCGCCTCTCCCTCTTCTGATCTTCTCCATTGCAAAACCACCTCCTCTCCTCTCCATCATCTCCACTCCAAAACCACTGTCTCACCTCTCCCTCTTCTCTATTGCAAGACCACCGTCTCTCCTCCCATCTTCCAAAGCTAGCACCGGACCACTCAGAAGGACATCTATGGAGAGGATGCAGCAGCGAATCAGGCAGATCACCGGCGACGACCAGGCAAAGTTAGCCAGGTTGAAGGAGATCCTTAGTTGGTTTGACAATGAGTGGGAGATTTCGAGGATGGTGCAGGCCATGTGGCAATGTATGCGAAAGAGCGAGATGGCGGTGATGAGGGCGGCGATGTACATGTACTCCTCGATGGCAGTCACGCTGCAATCCTCCAAGTTCATCGAGTATCTCCTCTGGGCGATGGAGCAGACAGATTCACCCGAGGCGACAGTCAGGCAGAGGTGGTGGGTGTACAGGTCGAAGGTCGAGCACCCAGAGGATAACGAATCGATCAAGTATGGTGTGCCGTTCGTGAGGGTGCAGAGCCAGCCGGAGCCACGGGAGTATTCGTTCTCCCACCACAAGAGGAGGCCGGATGGCGCGACGTCGCTTCCCTGCCGTTCTCCACGGTTCCCTCGACGCTCTCATCGTTTCAACGGCGGTGGTAGGGTTTAAGGTAAGCTTTGCACTAACCTAATCTTCCACCTTTGTACACTGTGTCACAACTTTGACCCGACATGGATGATTCAATTCATGGGACCTTTTGGTGCAGTTCACCTAAAATGAAGCAATGTCTCGTGAGCTAGCGGCTTCTTCTTCAATTGTTTGAAAAGGGCTCCAGCCCGGTTCCATTTCCATCAGAAAACGAAACCCACAGAGCTTCTTCATTAGTTGCAATAAAATTGAGCAACATCAAGGTTGGTTGTGAAGCTCCTGGAATGATCAACTATAATTTGGATATCATTTGTGCAGTTCAATAGATCGAGCGTGAAATGTATATCTCTGTTTGCACAAAAAAGGTGGAAAGGAGGGTGACTAACAAGTGATGAAACATGCATCAAATGAAAAGAAGCATGTTCCTTATCTGAATGGCAATCCTACAAGGACAGTAGCAATTTCTAAAGCACTGTCATTGCTAGATATTAGTGTGGGCATTAGGATTAACTATGACAACCGTTAAATACGACATTACTTTGGGCACGGGAGAGTAGGCGGACCAGGACAGTTGCATTTCTAACGAAAAGAACCAACTTATCTTAATGGGAAATTTTAGCATGACATGTAAAGAAGTGCCAATAATTCATATTACTGGAGGCATTACATTGAAAACAACATTGGTTTAACGTGTCCTTACTTTTAACAGTGCGACTGCTACATTTTACCAGTGGCATTACATAAGAGTCGCTCGGGGCAACAAACATCAGAACAGGATATCTGGGTTGGTCCCATTGTTGTTCTGTATAGCCACCTTATACTGTGTGAGGCTAGCAAATCTAGTGCTGGACTTACTCTGATGACTTGTCCCCCAGTCCCCACTTTCTTTCCTTTTTCAACCAATAGATCGGGTGTATATTGAGTTTGTACTGTGTTTCCCTTTATTTCCCTATTAGACCTAGAGACCAGTTGGATAGCCAGTCTCTGCTACTTTTCGCCCCCATTATTTCCTCTTTCGACCAAGTCCTAGATTCAGGTAACAAATCCTCCCCCACCCCCACCCCCTTTCTTCCTTGTTTGAACCAAGTAGTACTAGATTCGAGTGCATGAACTAGTTTTACCTCTTAAACGTAAAAAAAATTAGGTGGTTTTCGAACAGCCGGTCGATCCCATCTACGAGGTGGCTGAGAAATAGTAAAAGATACAAATGCAGCGATGTCAGGAGCTCGGGAAGTAGAGCAAGGCCGATTTCGAAGGAAGTTATACCTGATGGTCGCCGGGATGTCGCTAGGTGGGCGGCGGGAGGCCGGATCTGCCCACACTACGGCAGCGAGGAAGAAGGGGTTGGAGGCCCTCCCTCGCCAGCGGTGCTTGGGAGAGAACGGCAAGGCAGGCTGATCGGGATGTGCCCAGCAGTGGGTAAGAGCCATCGCCGAGGACGACCGCGTGAACGTTGCACCTTCTAACCTTCCCCGGCGGAGAGGATCTGGCTGGATCTGTGACCAGCGGTGAGCAGAGAGAGAGAGAGAGTGGCCACCGCTGTCGTGTTTAGATATGGAGAGGCCGAGACAGTGTGAAGAGAGCAACAATAGCAAGCAAGCACGGAGGCTCCTGCCTATATAGTGGAGTAGTACTAGTTTTCTTTTGTCTACCGGAGCCGGCTTGACCTCATCTATGATTGTTGAGAAGTCTTCACGCACGTGGTCCAGAGGCGCAATTGTCGTCATTTTGATCTGAAGCGCCGGATTATAACATATAACACGAAAAAATGCCACATGACAAGAAATCATAACCTCACTGCCCAAAGGAGACAACATGAATCCCGATAGACAAACTAGACGAGGAACAAAGCTCAAATTAAAGATAAACTCGTAGAAAAGGGGTCCGTCGATAGATGTCCTAATTAACATAGCCGGCTTGACCTAGATGGCAGCCGAGTAGTCACTGTTTGTGCATGTGCCCCCAATGACTAGCCCAACTCAGTTGTTGCTGTTTAACCCTCGCAGTGCTCCGAAGCACATGACACCTAATTTTGCGAGATGACAAGAAACCTTTTTTAGATTTCTCACCACAACTACAGCCATGTACAACACAGCCTGCACGATATGTAGACGATAGCCAATCCAGGCATGTCTGCTGGAGTCTGGTCACATGTGTCGACAAACTGATCTTCCGTGTCTTGCAGGGATCGTCCAGGCACCAACGTAGTACAACACTTCTCTAGTACTATCGCTCATCTCCCTCTTCTATTAAGTCACCCGACTTGCGGGGCTGAGGAGTGTGCCTATGGTCGGTTCTCAATTTTCGTCCCACATGTGTATGCAAACGCAATATGACGCGCGTTCCATTCGGAGAGCAGCGTGCCAGACCGACCGCCCGTCTAGGGTGTAACGTGAACGCGACGGGCGTGCTGTATACTCCGTACATGTGTACCGCCGTTTTCTAGATGCTTTGCTCCATGACACTGGCGCAGTCCATGGATACAAAATTAGTATACTGTATACTATTTAAAAGTCAAGGGCGGGGCTTTTCCTGCGCGGTAGGCGGCGGGGCAGTTCCGCCTAGTCGGTTCGACAGAGACACGAGAAGACAAGGGAGTAGGCTCCTGCAAACGTAGGGCTATGTGATTTGACAGCGAGTTGCTGCTGGACAGGTGGGGCCCCGTGATTTGACTTGCCATTATCATTTTAACTGTGGCGCTACGACCGGCGTGAGCCTCCCGATTCCTGACCACCTCCATACAGGTGCCTCTCCCAATGCTCCACCATGTAGTAGAGGTTGGCTCTTGCATGAGAGCCCACTTCTCCACTTTTTCCTTGCCTCTCTTTCCTCCAGACATGCAAAAATGCCATGTAAATTGCACTATTGTACTTACCTTTACTTGCTCCTACAGGTGCTTAAGCTTGCCACATAGGCATAAAGTCTGATGTGGCAAGTTAATCAAGAAGAGAGAGACTAGTTTGGTGACCCAAGGAAGAAACGGTGCTAAGCACGTGTACCTAGGTGAAAAGACAATTTTGAGTCTATAGCTAATTAATGAAGCAAACTTAGCAACACCATTTCATTGGAAGAGGTCACTCCTTGGCAAATGCAATAAATACTAGTACTCCATGTGTCCCATAATATAAGAACGTTTTTGGCACTACACTAGTGTCAAAAACATTCTTATATTATGGGACAGAGGGAGTACGAAGAAAGAGATAGAGAGGAGTAAAAAATACACTTATAGCCAACCTTGGTATGAGTGACTAAGTGATGACTATGTATGACATGCCAACATCAGATAGCCTAACACACCATGTTAAATCTCCAAGGGCGTGACCGCGCGAGCGAGGCGACGGTTGTGGTAGGCGCGACCATGATACGGGCTGCTGGCCGCCCTTGGATCTGAGATCAAACGATCGCATGCTAAGTTGTTGAAAATTTGCAGAATAACCCTCCAGGATAGGATATTCACCCATAGGTCTAGAATCACGCCATGCAACCGTTTGATCTCGGATCCAAGGGCTCTCGAAAGCCCGTATCATGGGAGAATGGAAAGGCACTACCCTGCCGTTCGCACGCTGGCAGTTCGCTCCTACTCGTCCCCGCACGTCCTTCAATACTATCGGTGATGAGTTCGACGTCATATACACCCGTTCTTCCGTGACGGTGAAAGGATGCCTTTCTCGCTTCAGACGCATGTTCTAAGACTCAGATGATGAGTGGGTCGCTGGGCTAGATGTTGAGTACGCCACAGTCCTGGGACGAGAGAAGGATCTAAAGGACGAAGAGAGGAAGAAGCTCGCCGTGATCCAGGTTTGCGTGCATGACTTATGCTTGGTCTACCACATATGCCATGCCGACATTGAGTGTCAAGATTTTAAGGACTTCCTCGAGAGCAACCTAGTCAAATTCATTACTGTGGACTTTGGTAACGACAAAGAAGTCCTGCGGCGGATAGGCCTCGTTGTAGGCAACACCTTCGACCTCCAGAAGAATCGGCTGGTGTCCTCTCGTCAACCTTCAATGTTGACCCTGGCAGGAGCCATGGTTCATCCTTCATACGGTAAACTGGAGAAACCTCCATACACGTTGCACCGTCATGCATGGCAGCGGAATGTACTAGATATAGACCACATCCACTACGCTGCAATGGATGGCTACCTTTGCTTCAATATCTACAAGGGTTGGATGAAGAGCAACAGCCAAGTGTGCGGTTCAAGCAAAGAAGTATCGACCAAGAGGAAGAGGGACAAGGACGAAGTTGAGGACGTGGACGAGGTCTCCGAGTAAGGTGGCAGTGTCGTTGCTCATGGTGGTTCTAATGCAGTGTCTACCGGAATAGTTGCGAAGTTTAATTTCATGTGTGCTTAATTTAATTTGAGGGGTGTGTTGTGCTGAGCCCCCGGTAGAACTATGTTATGTTTCTTCTCGTTACTTTAACTCTTCAGTACGTACATACTAGTATTTCTTACATTTCATCTTTTAGTTGGTATAGTACTACCACTCGTTTCTTCACATTATATACGTACAATATATATGGCCAACATCATATAGCCAGTAGTTTAGTTGTCAAAGAATTTCAGGGTGCTTAGTTTTGTCAAAGAATTCCAGGATGCTTAGAGGGTGCTTGGATCCAAGGGACTTATTTTAGTCTGACTAAAAATAGTGTATTTAAGAGGCTAAAGTTCCAAGCACCCCTGACTAAAGAGGGGCTAAAACTAGTCTTGAGACTAATTTTTTTTTAGTTAGGGGTACCCCTACTAAAATGTGGATTAGTCCTCTCTCTACTCATTTAACTCCTCTCCTTTAACACATGTGAGTTCTAGATTGGAGAGTTTGGAGGATAATAAATGCTCATTAACTTGATTTTAGCCTTTTTAGTATTTGGATCCAAGCATGGGTGAGGCTAGCATGTTTTAGTCCCACTACTTTTAGTCATGGGACTAAAACATATCCAAGCACCCTCTTAGTTTTATTTGAGGGGTGGGTTGTGCTGGACACCATTATTGTGACTAGTCTTTTTAATAGTACTATATGCATAATTTGGCGAAGAGCGCTCTCTATATGTACCACCTTTTTTTAATTTCAAGTTTTGCTCCATGGCGCAATCCATCGATACTACTGTTGTACAAAAGTATACATTTTTTAAAAGGCTAGAGGGCGGGGCAGTCTAGCTTGGTCGGTTTCATGAGAGGCGAGGGCCTTTGTGATTTGACGGCTCATTACTGCTGGAAGGCGGGGCCTTGTGATTTGACTGCTCGTATAAATGCGCCGACAACCTGATCGAGGAGGAGCGAAGAACCATGCGGTATACTCAAGTTTTCCACTGGAGTAGTACTGCGACGGAGGAGCACGAAACACGACAGCCCAGTGCCATATGGCGATAAAAAATGATCTAATTTGCTAGTCATCTCATTGTTAGCATTGTTTTATTCATTCCCTAAAAAAACCATTGTTCTATTCATGCCTCGCAGAGAACGTGACACGTGCGGCGAAACACCCGAAGCAAAAGATGAAATATAGGAGCAAAAGAAGAAGGAAGATTATCACCCCAAATGATCTAATTTGCCGCAGAGTCGTAACTGCTTCTTCATCACCTCCACGGCCTCCATCTCCTTGCGCGTCTCCTCCGCCATCTTCTTCATTCTGTCCATGATGCGGGATTTCCCGACGCGAGCCTTCATCATCTGTTCCACAGCCGCATTACGTACCTTGACAGCAGCCGGGTGCTTGATGCGGAGCTTCGCTAACTCCTCCTTCTGTTCCATGACGAGGGCCTGCAACATCTTCATCGAGGAACTACTATTCTCATGCAGCTTCTTCCAGCCGGCGTTCTTCTCCTTCAACAGGTCGATCTCGTGGCAGAGCTTCGTCTTGTCCTCCTGAAGTCGCAGGATTTCGCTGGTCGCCTTCTTCTCTGAGGCAATGCTCTTTGTCAGTAGCATCACCAAGCCGACGGTCAACTCACCCTACTGATTGAGCTCAGCGGGCATGTCGTCGAGGCTCTCCTTCAGCAACTCCATCAAGCCTTGGATGAACTCCTTCTGCTTATTGAGGTGCTTATTGAGCTGATCGGGCATGTCGCCGAGGGATAACGACTCCAGCTCCGCCGACTCGGCATGTTTGCCTCCGCAGCTAGGGCGCTCCTGGGAGCCATCGCCTACCCGTGAGAGATATTTCGAGGTCTCTGCGTGGCGGCGAGCCCTCTTTTTTTCCACAGCCTTGGTTGCCACTCCCTTGTTACGAGTAGTTCTCGACCTAGAGCTCTGCTCACCGGCCATGGCAACGACAGACGAAGAAGAAGCACTTATGAGGCGGAAAGGTAGAGTAATTTTCGGTTAGGTAGTTCCCCTTTTTATAACCTAAGTACTAGCACTAGTACTAATACCTGCATAGTGGGAACACGTTCAGGTTTGCTACGTACTAGTAGGTGTGAGCAGGCTTTCGAATGTGATGGGAACAAGGTAATGATTAATTGATGTTTTTGGTTTCGAGGCCCGAAACGGCTCCCGATGAGTTTAGCGGAACATAAATTTCAAGTACTACACTGCTCAAATGCGTAAATATAATGTTACTGTCAAAAATTGGCACAAAATACGAAGGAGACCAATGGAAGTACTACTAGCAACCCACGACTTAACTACTCGCATGCGCGCAGTGGAGTAATAATGTCTTTCTTCCACCCTCATGTCCACTCAATTTGCATGCGCTGTATTAATTGACCATCAATGAAGTGAACGTCTTTACACGCGTCAAATTATCACATGGGGTGGATCTTGGTACAAAATTGCGTCCGCCCATGTACCCGCGTGTGCGTGCGAGGGAATGAGTGTGTGCGTGGCGTGCGTGCACATCTTCGCTTCATGCATGTACCGCCAGTATGGCTCAGGGAGGACGAGTACATTCTTCGGGAACCAGCAGCACGTCACTGTGATCAATCCAGGCAAGGAGGTCACGACAACACCTCCACATGTGCCACGTGCCTTCATGAACTATAAGAGAGACACTGTGTAGCGTACCATTGGTATTCTAATTTACGTGTTTTGCACACACTCAAAGTACTAGTAAGGTACACGTGCATTGCACGCATCAGATTTTGCAACCAAATTATGAATAAATACCACACTATAGCATGTAAGCTCTGAGTCATATATGCCTGATATAGCCCTTCATTTAATTCTTATAGTTCATCTCATTCAAAATCAATTAGTTTTTATAAAAAAGCTAAGAACGCGGGAATAGGAAAAACATGGGATTATAGTGGAATGTCGTCTTGAATCCTACAGGATTGTACGAGTGTTTGATTGTGCATAGAAAAAACATAGAATTCTTTCAAAGAGGTTTGAGTGGATGGGATGTTTCCTATGAAATCTAGTGCAAATGAATCATATGGAAAAATTCCTATGGTTTACAATCCTACGAATCAAACAACCAAGATAGGAAAAATTCCTAATGATTAGAATCCTCCAAAATTCCTTTGAGAATCCTTTGAATCAAAGAAGCCCTTAATCTATTCTATGATTCATGGAATTGTGCGTTGTAAAGCATAAAGTAAAAACAAATAATGGCAATTGAACTAGAAAAAAAGTTTGGGCAGTTATGATACTGAAGATTCTAGAACAAAAGAGAACCACTATTGTTTTGAGGTTTGTGCATTATGCTTAAGTTCAACCATGGAGTCTGCTAGATTGTACATGTGGCAAAATCCGGTGGGGGCTAGAAGATGGTGCGAGGGGCCGAGTGGAGGGAGACTATGAAGGAATGCACAAGTGCGAGATCGATATTTAGAGAGAGGGGGCGAACACGTGCGCTGTTGCACGCAGTGGCGGAGCCATGAAAAATAAATGAGCCAGGGGGCCAAGCATTGCTAATCCTTTACGAGGAGGGTCAATTCATGAACTTAAACCATTTTTAGCAGCAATTGTCTAATGATCACATTCATATTAGCCTCGATATATAGTGATGTTAGGGGGGAGGGGGCAGGGCCCTTACTGCCCCCTGTCTTCGCCATTGTGCACGCGTCTGAGAGATGAAGCGGAAGGCATGGATGATGAGAGGGGGACGTTGGATATATAATTAATGTGGGTGTATTAGCTATATATGTTAATCCTATATAGAGAGGTATAGATTGATCGATGTGGACATGGGAAAGAGGGTGAGACCTCACTGGATATATCGATTGATCGGTTTGTGTGGAAAACTATGAAAGACCTAGCTATATACACACATACATAGAGGAACATCGATCGTTGCGCATGCACGCGTGAGAGATAAAGAATGCCCGATATGATGGAGAGGGGGATGTGTGTGGGTGTGTGCCTTCATGGGAGACCGACCTGAAGAAAAAGATTGCATGCGTGCGATGGATAATGCTGACTGGTAGTGTGTGTGTGCATGCATGCACGAGAGAAAGTTAGTGGTACAATTATAAATAGAAGACTACTGTGCGGGTGTAAAAGAATAGGTGAGGTCATAATCAATGTAAAGTTGAATTCAAATATTTGAATAAGAGATCCTGATGTTTGAAACCCATGCATGCATGAATATAACGGAGATCTGCGCGGTGTGGTTTGGAAACGAGCATGTTGTAATGTATACACATTGAACAAGGTCAGACTGATTTGAGTTTGAGATACCGATGGCAGACATCATTTGGCCACGTCGCATCCGTGCATGGACACACTATTCTAATTGGAGATGATGGGCGGCTTTCGCATCACATATCTATATCTATACCCCTATATATATATTTTATATTTTATATTTTTTTATATTGTGTGCGGGTAATTTTAACTTTGAAAGATGGTCGTTGGATGCTGCGAATCCAATGGTCCAAAGATGGCAAATTTGAGCACTACTGGCCGTTGGATATCATCTAGATTCCACCAGATTTCGCCACATGTATAATCTAGAAGACTCCATGGTTGAACTTAAGCATAATGCACAAACATCAAAACACAAGCACTTCTTATTTGTTCTAGAATCTTCCGTATCAGAATTGCCCAAATGTTTTTCTACATGATTTGCCATTATTTGTTTTACTTTATGTCTTACGACGCACAATTCCATGAATCTTAAAATAGATTAGCTTTCTTATAAAAACTAGATGATTTTGAATGAAATGAACTATAAGGATTAAACGAACATCTACATCATGCATATATGACTTAAAGCTTGCATGCTATAATGTGGTATTTATTCATAATTTGGTTGCCAAATCTCATGCGTGCAATGCACGTGTACCTTACTCTAGTCTAAATGGTGTTTGTGTGTGTGTTGTGCGTGTTGAGGTGCAAATTGTATTTTTTTTGGGGGGGGGGGTACACGTTAAGCTTGTTCTTCCGAAATTTCAAGTCACGCCTTGTTATGCCGAAAATTCAAGCTAGTGTCTCTGTCTATCGTGCTACGAAACTCCCGCCTCTTCAACCCGCGCCTTGTTAGCCCGAAATATTTAAGATATATCTTTGTCTTGTTGTGCTCCGACAACTCCCTCCATCTCAACCCGCACCTTGCTATTCTGAAATTACAACGCGCGCGAAAACTCCCACCTCCTGTGAAATCCCGACACGTGAAATGCCCGTGGTACCCCTGAACCGAAAGAACCGCCTCAAATCGGCGGGGGTACTTTTGTAACTTACCCCACATTTCAAACAAGCGCGTCTCTAAGCCATGGTTCCCCACTACCATCCCATCCGCCCACCCATTCGTACACCGAGGCCACAAAAACCCGCGACGAAACCCCACACCCTACTCTATCCGCCACCCAGCCGGAGCCTCTTCCCCGACGACGTCGTCCACAGCAACACCTCCACGTCCCTCATCCACCGTACCAGATGAGTATCCGTCGTCGATCTCATCGTCCCGCCGGTTTAGCCACCCCATCCTCCACCTCCAAGGAGCTGCCCCGATGTTCCCCTCGTCTTTCGCGCCACCTCCATTACCACACCGCCGTCTTCACCTGCACCACCGAAAGAGCATCATCATCACCGTTTCCTCGAATGAAGATGCGGCCTCATCGGCGCCACCAAAGAGGTTGTACACTAATCGCCGCATTTTCTTCTTGATTCGATCTCACGGTGCTGTCGGCGCTCGGTCCCGAGCCAAGACGGCACGGCTCCATCCACGGCGGCATCGCCGACCACTTCCTCCACGGCGTCGCTCCCTCAGCGGTGACGTCCACATCAGTAGGAGCTGCTGCTGCTTTAGCTCTCGCTCACGATGCTACTCTGCTCTTGCTCTCGGTCCCCTGCCTGGTCTGCTCTTGCTATTGCTCTTGATCGCAGTGCTGCTCTCGCTCTTGCTCTTGCTTGAGATGCTGCTCCGGTTTAGCTACACTTCAGTCGACTGAATCGACTTTTGGGTCAGTCGATTTTCAGGGGGTGGGGGGGCTCGCCGGGGTGAAGGAAGAACTAGCCGCAGCGGGGAGGGGGGCTCGCCGGAGAGGTACCCCACTATCTATCTTAGGGTTCAGGATGGGGGCGGTGGTCGCCGGCGGTGGCGGGGCATTGGCAGGGCGGTGGCGTGGGGTTAGCCGGAGAAAAAGCTCGGCACGGGGGGGGGGGCCTAGAGGGCTGGCCGGGGCGGCGGCGGACCGGTGGTGGGGAGTGTTTTCGGGGCGGGAAGGGCGGCGCACCGCCGGCTGCGGGCGGCGGGGGGCTGCTGTTTGGCCGGTGGTGGCTGGCGGCTCAGGGGGGTGGAGGTTGAAGATGAACCGCAGGCCCTTGATTTCGTATCCAACGGCTGCAAAATTGACTAACCAGAGATGAAAAAGTCAATCGACCAACGTGTAGCCTCACCTTGCTAGTGCATTCAGTTTCGACAGCAAAATTCAGTTTCGACAGCAAAATTCAGTTTCGACAGTTAAGTTCAGTTTCGACAGTTAAGTACAGTTTCGACAGTTAAATTTAGTTTCGACAGTTAAGTTCAGAGATGAGCGGCTGATGTATTTTACATCTAGCACTTTGTGGTTATGTATTTTACGTCATGTATTGCAGAAGCTATTAGAATTCCACTCAGGTTAACGTTGTTCGTTGTCTCTCTTGTCCTGCTTCAGCCTCGACGTTGTACAACTCACCGAAGCTGCTCCAACGATGAAACCCTCCATCACAGCGGAGCAGTACCTCGGGCTCCATCTCCAGACGCCTAAGATCTTCTTCCTCTCCTCCGACAGCCAAGTCAGCCGGAGCATCCTCACCGACCAACCCAATCACGCTGAGATCGACATGGCTTCGCCAAAGAGGTTGTACACTTGTTGCATCTCTTTTTTACTCTACATGTTATATATATTGTCCACTGAGCACTCATAGTAATGGGAAATACGATTATTTTATCCGACTATATGACAAGCAGTGAGGAACCAGGCAACTTAGCTATCCGTGATGGACTCTCTTGAATGCCATCATTATTTATGTCTGCGCGTTTGAGCTGTGCATTTGTCGATGGGCCTGGGAGTTGAGCTAGTATGGCAGTGGCCTGGGTCCAAAGTAATAGAAGTAGCACAAAAACATTTTTTTAGTGTAGGATTTTCCTTGCTCAAGCCTGCCTACTAGAATCGCCAGTGCTTGAAAGGAAAAGTGAATCAAAAACATTGGAATTGGAAAGTTTCCTATGGTACTACTTTTCATGAATTTGGTGCAAAGGAATGGAGCAAAGGAAAACTGTAGGATTTGTTCCTTTAGTGTCTCCTTGAAAGAAAAACCGTAGGAATTCTAATTTCCACTTCTCCTTTCCATATTCTTATTCATCAAGCACAAGACTAAGAGATAGTAGCATAATAGCATTATAACCGTACATTTTCTTGTGGTTTGACTTAATCTCACCATGCTTTTTTGCATCCTGTGATCTTCCAATTGTTGTGAATCAAACACCCAGATTGGCAGAAATCCTGTGTTTTTTAAATTCTCTGTTTTGCACGTGCATTCCTATCCTATTCCTGTCTATTTCCTATCCCTGCATTGTTAGAATCCTCAAATTCAAGCAAGCCCTTACTCAATTACTTCTGTTACAGATATGTGTCAAAGAAAACCTTGTGTGGTTTGTCCTGCTCCTGCGGCGCTGTGTTCCACCCCAGCTTAGATGCTCCAACGACGGAAGGGTTCACCACAGCAGGGATCCACTCTCCAGACTGTCTTTCACCGCCTAAGATCTTCTTCCCCGCCGCCGGCAGCCACGGCAACTGCATTACCATCATCAACTGAGTAGATGACCTTGAGGACTACACGGGTCCGCAAGAGAGGTCGCACTCTTCCGTGTCTGCTTACGTTATGCGTCGCTTAATATGATGACATGCTACATTATCGTCGTGTTCACCTATTAGACTCCGATTCAGGTCCAAACTAATGCTGAAACTTGAGTTTTTAAATGGTTGTGGGGTACATATTGGGGCAGCAATCAGTACTATCTGTCTACTATGTGTTTAATCTCCAGTGTCTACTATGAGTTTCATGTTGGGTGCAAACAAACATTAAAGGAGCCATTATCTGTATTTTTTTAACTAAAGCTATTATCTGCCTGCTATCATTGGTTTTGGGTCTATCCACAGTTTGCTACCATCACTCTGGATTTGTGCATGCACTCCTTACATAATCTCACTATGTTTTATTCCTATGCTTGCCAGTTATTGTACACAATGGAACTGATCATGTAGAGCAAAAGAGACGAGCCTTGCGTGGCAATAAAATTTCATGCAGACGTCGTTCCATGGTGGGCGCAAAGGCAGCCCCCCTCCACCCATTTCGGATCGTAATCAAGAGGAAGATAACTGTTCTGAGGGCGATTCAGAAGGAGAAGACCACTCCTATTTACCCCATGAGGTCTTCGCTCTAACTTGGCATGCTGATGTTGGTAATATCATGCATATGGTGCCTTGCATTGCTTACTGTATACATTAAAGATGTCATCTGCTTAGTTTAGACATGCTTTGTGTCAATGCCATCTGTTTAGTTTCTTTATCATATATGTGAATCATGCAATGCCATCTTGTCTAGCCAGGCATCATATATGTGAATTTTGCAATGCCACCCTGGTTAGCCAGTCATCTTATATGTGAATTATATCATGCCATCATTTTTTTATTACGTGTTAAATTTTTCAACAATTTTAGTACATTCAATTACTCTTCCTGTGCATCAGCCATTCCGCACGGTCATGGAAAAATCTGGAGTTGAAACAAGGTCTTTAGAGCAGACAATGCTATCTGACGAAGCACATGTCTTGCTGGTTACCGATGGCTCCTCAGAGGAGGATTCAGAGACAGATGACCAGTCATATCCCCCCCCCCCGAGGTGCATGCCCTAACTTGGCAGGGTTATGTTGCTCATATCGTGCGTATGGTATCTTGCATTGCTATGTTATTTGCTTAGTTTAGACATGCTTTGTGTGAATGCCACCTGTTTAGTGTCTAATTACCATATATGTGAATTATGCAATGCCATCTTGTTGCAAGACATTATATATGTGAATTATGCAATGTTATCTTGTTGCAAGGCATTATGTATGTGAATTATGCAATGCCATGCTGTTTAGGCAAGCGTCATATATGTGAATTATATCATGCCATCCTTTTTTTGTATTTCTCATTGCTTTTGTCGACAATGTTTGTATATTCAACTGCTCTTCCTGTGCATCATCCATTTGAATTGGTGATGGAGAAATCTGGAATGAAAACAAGGTCTTCAGAGCAGACAATGCTACCTGCTAAAGCAGATATCTTGCTGGTTACAGATAGCTCTTCAAAGGAGGATTCAGAGGCAGATGACCAGTCCTATTATCCCCCTAAGGTGCATGCTCAAACTTGGCAGGGTTATATTACTCATATAATGCATATGTTGTATTGCAATGCTTAGTTTTTACATCATATACACAATATTGAATGCCATCTCCTTAGTTGACACATCATATATGCGATTTCCCTCAACTCACTTCCTTAGTATATAAATCATATATTTGAATTATGTCATGCCATGATGTTTACATAAACAGCATGTATCTGAATTATGGCATGCTAACCCATTTTCTAAAGACATAATATAGTTATATCATCTCATTCTGTTTACATAATCACCATATTTTAAATTATGTCATTCTATCTGTGAATTATATCATGACATCATGTTTCCATCGACGGCATGTTTGTGATTTATGGCATGCCAACCACTTTAATAGACACATCGTATAGTTATATCATGTCATCCTGTTTACATAGTCATCATATTTTGAAGTATGTCATTCTATCCTGTTTAGTTAGCCATCATACATGTGAAATTGTGTCATGCTATCCTGTTTAATTAGCCATCATATATGTGAAATTATGTCCTGCTATTCTGTTTGCTTAGACAACATAAATGTGAATTATTTCATGCCATGTTTTGTTCCCTACTATCCATTGCACCTGTCTATCTTACAATGTGTGTACATTCAATTACTTTTCTTATTTATCAGCCATTTCAATTGGAGGGAGTGATGGCAGTATCTATGGGAGTAAAAACACGGTCTTCAGAAAAGATTGTGCTACCTGTCGATGCAGATAGAACCACGGTTGTACTTGCCCAAGAACCAGCCCCACCACACATAACCCACACTCATGCAGACTGTACCCCTACCCAGTTGGACAGAGAACCAGCTACACCCCTTCTAACCCCAACCCCAGCAGATAGACACCCAGTTCCCGTTGACACAGCACCGTCTCCACCATAGAGCACCCAAACACGAGCAGTTAGTAAGGCAACTGTAGTGCCCAAATCACGAGGACCACCACTCCGAACCCGAAGTCAACGCTTAAAGCAGAAGAAGAATTGTTCTCAGGTCAGGTTCCGTAGCTATGGTTCATACTACTTTGCTCTTGCATCACTGTATTTACTGATACCAACTAATTTCAAATTTGAAGGATGCAATTGAAACTCCAATGGTGCAACAGGTATGTTTTAAACCTATTTCTTCAACATGTTTGGTTGTTTGCTGTTGTAACTTACTCTATGTTGATTTCAGTTTCAATTGAATAAACAGTTATGTTCTCATGCCATGCACATTACAAGTGTTGTTATTGTTGTGTAGTTTCCCACACTTATATTCTGTCTATGCTGCTTTGTCTTAAATAGATATGATTCGAACTGTATCTATCTTGATTAGGCAACATAAACTAGAATGATATAGACCATACAGTGACCATACTACATAGATATATGTTTGTTTCATGCTGTTATCCTGTCCACCTTACTACTGAACTGGTTTACCAAAATGAGTTTCATATACTACATTGTAAACCTGAGATGTGTTTGTTTGTTTCTCTTTTAGAACGCGGATAAAATATTGGAGAAGAGTACCCGGTTATGCAATGGTAAAGGAAGTAATGCAGATAAGGTTCAAGATAGTGAGACATCCCTGTTGGTCTCCAAGAAAGCTGATAAAAACTATATTGAAGACACTGAGACAACCCCAAAGTCCTGTCTTGATGTACTGTTCGAGTTACTGGCTACCACTGCTGGCACCAGCTCTTCGAACTCGTTGCCTAAATCAGTTCGGCTTCTTGAGTCTCAACTTCAAGTTGAAAGACATCGATCAGATGTTATGCGACAGGAAGCCGAAGGACTGAGGAAGTCCCTACAGAATTCGGATGCATACTTTCTGGTGCAACAGCAAGCGCTGGAGGACTTAAGCGCCAAACAAGAGAAAGTTAATAAGCTTGCTAAGCATCTTGCCAGCATTATGGGTACCTAGGATATTGTTTCTTGAGCTCTTCTGAAGTGTTTTTAGTTCTAGACTTCTTTTGCTGTGGCATTTATATGCTGCTATGTTCCCTATATTTGCACTGGTGGCGAACTTTGATGCCCAGTGGATGTAATATGTGTAATAGCCGTGATAGCCTAGTGTAAGTTGCTTGCTTATTTATTTCCTTGTTGTCTTGTTTATTTGTTTTCTTGTAGTCAGTGCAGTTCTTTTTCTGCGGTTTGCTAGTGGCTGCAATAACCTATTTTTTAAAACTAGGCCACAATAACCATGGGCTAATATTTACTGTAGTGACACTGGGCCTCCTACGGGCCGTAGAAACAGTGGGCCTTCTATGGGCCGTAGAAACAATGGGCCTTCTACGGGCCCTAGAAACAATGGGCCTTCTACGGGCCGTATCATCAATGGGCCTTATACGGGCCGTATGATTGATTGGCCAAACATGGGCCAAACAGACCGCATTCTAGCCGTAAACGGGCTAGAGTTGGAATCGTCCGTTCATGGGCCGACCATAACAGGCCATCGTTAATAGGCCGTATTTGATGACGCTATGAAAACGGCCCAACGTATTAACGGACCACAAATGGGCCGACTGTAACCACGGGCTGAATTTGGCCCACAAGCAGAAAATGACAGTAACGGGCCGTAAGTAAACAAATGCTGGAAAATAGCCTAAGAATAAATGGGCTCTGAGAAGGCCGAAAGATAACATGGGATGGAAACGGCCCAACGGAATAACATGCTGTTAATGGGTATAAAGTGATACACTGTTCTTTACGGGCCAGTTTCACCACGGGTCGTTAATGGGTGTAAAGTGATACACTGTTCATTACGGGTCAGTTTCACCACGGGCCGTTAATAGGCCAAGAGTTACATAGGGCGTCATATGGGCCGAAAGACGTCATGGTCCATACATGGGCCAGAAGTGAAAACGGGCTGGGATCATATTGGATGGCCCAGATGACGCTACTGGGCCTAATTCGAATAGGGCGTAACGGGCCTTGGGTTAGCGGGCTGTAAATGGGCTATATGCGAACATGCCGTTAACAGGCTTTCCATGGGCCGGCCCGCCACCTTTTAACCAAGTCAAACGGGCCGGACTTTTCACAGGAATGGGCCTCTGTTGGGCCGTGCCATGTGTCGACGTATCATAGGCGCCTTCTGTCCAATGAGTGGATGACATCTGTCCGAGCGATGAGCCGACACGTGTTTCCTCCAGCCAATGATGATTTTACACGTGGAAATCCCCATTGGTCGGGGTTGTTAATGGGTTATCGGATCCAAAACCCGACCCGATAGCTTAACGGCGTTCCGTTATGGTGGATTCCACATGTCGATCACCCTTGACGAAAGCACTTCTGTGACGCGCGATTTATCGTCATGGAAGTGGACACTTCCGTGATGATAATTTTGGTAATGTCATGGAACACTTCTACGACAGCACAGGTATGACTATCTTGATTCTTTCATAAAATTGTCATGGATGTACATGCATGACAGAAAACGCGACCTACTGTGACAAACACGTATCATCACAGGAGTGTATTTTTTTTGTAGTGATATCACGGAGGTGCCATACCTTCGGTGCTAGGATCGGTCGGATCGTGAAGACATACGACTACATCAACCACGTTGTCATAACGCTTCTGCTTACGGTCTACGAGGGTACGTGGACAACACTCACCCCTCTCATTGCTATGCATCACCTAGATGGATCTTGCGTGTGCGTAGGAATTTATTTTGAAATTACTGCGTTCCCCGACAGTTGCATCCGAGCCAGGTCTATGCGTAGATGTTATATGCAAGAGTAGAACACAAAGGTGTTGTGGGCGTGGGTATATACATATTGCTTGTCGTCGCTAGTTGTTTCTTGATTCAGCGGTATTGTTGGTTGAAGCGGCCCGGACCGACATTACATGACCGCATTCATTAGACTGGTTCTACCGACGTGCTTTGCACACAGGTGGCTAGCGGCTGTCAGTTTCTCCAACTTTAGTTGAATCGAATTCAATGAACAGGGTTCTTTCTGAAGATCAAAAAGCAATCACTATACCGCGTTGTGGTTTTTGATGTGTAGGTAAGAACGGTTCTTGCTAAACCCATAGCAGCCATGTAAAACTTGCAACAACAAAGTAGAGGGCATCTAACTTGTTTTTGCAGGGCATGTTGTGATGTGATATGGTCAAAACGTGATTATATAAATTATTATATGAGATGATCATGTTTTTGTTAAAGTTATCGGCAAATGGCAAGAGCCTTATGGTTGTCTCTTTATCGCATAAGATGCAAGCGCCATATAATTGCTTTACTTTATCGCTATGCGATAGCAATAGTTGCAAAAGCAATAGTTGGCGAGACGACCATGTTATGACAGGTTGATAAAGATCAAGATGATGGAGATCATGGTGTCATGCCGGTGACGATAGAGATCATGACGGTACTTTGGAGATGGAGATCAAAGGCACAAGATGATGATGGCCATATCATGTCACATATTTTGATTACATGTGATGTTTATCTTTTATGCATCTTATTTTGCTTAGTACGATGGTAGCATTATGAGATGATCCCTTACTAAAATTTCAAGGTATAAGTGTTCTCCCTGAGTATGCACCCTTGCGACAGTTCTTCGTGTTGAGACACCACGTGATGATCGGGTGTGATAAGCTCTATGTTCACATACAACGGGTGCAAGCCAGTTTTGCACATGCAGAATACTCGGGTTAAACTTGACGAGCCTAGCATTTGCAGATATGTCCTTGGAACACTGAGACCGAAAGGTCGAACGTGAATCATATAGTAGGTATGATCAACATAGTGATGTTCACCATTGAAAGCTAATCCATCTCATGTGATGATCGGACATGGTTTAGTTGATATGGATCACGTGATCATTTAGATGACTAGAGGGATGTCTATCTAAGTGGGAGTTCTTAAGTAATATGATTAATTGAACTTAAATTTATGATGAACTTAGTCCTGATAGTATTTGCATATCTATGTTGTAGATCAATTGCTCGTGTATAGCTTCCCCGTTTTATTTATGATATGTTCCTAGAGAAAACTATGTTGAGAGATGTTAGTAGCAATGATGCGGACTAGCTCTGTGATCTGAGGATTATCCTCACTGCTGCACAGAAGAATTATGTCCTTGATGCACCGCTAGGTGACGGACCTTTTGCAAGAGCAGATGTAGACGTTATGAATGTTTGACAAGCTCGGTATGATAACTACTTGATAGTTTTAGTGCGCCATACTTTACGGCTTAGAACCAGGACTTCAAAAATGTTTTGAACGCCACGGAGCATATGAGATGTTCCAAGAGCTGAAATTGGTATTTCAGACTCATGCCCATGTTAAGAGGTATGAGACCTCTAACATGTACTTTGCCTACAAGATGGAGGAGAATAGCTCAGCTAGTGAGCATGTGCTCAGAATGTCTGAGTACTACAATCACTTGAATCAAGTGGGAGTTAATCTTCCAGATAAGATAGTGATTGACAGAGTTTTCTAGTCACTATCACCAAGTTACTAGAACTTCATGATGAACTATAATATGCAAGGGATAACGGAAACGATTCCCAAGCTCTTCGCGATGTTGAAATTGGCGAAGGTAGTAATCAAGAAAAAGCATCAAGTGTTGATGGTTGACAAGACCACTAGTTTCAAGTAAAAGGGCAAGGGAAAGAAAGGGAACTTCAAGAAGAATGGCAAGCAAGTTGCCACTCCCGTGAAGAAGCCCAAAGCTAGACCTAAGCCTGAAACTGAGTGCTTCTACTGCAAAGGGAATGGTCACTGGAAGCAGAACTACCCCAAATACTTGGCGCATAAGAAGGATGGCAAAGTAAACAAAAGTATATTTGATATACATGATATTGATGTGTACTTTACTATTGTTCATAGTAACCCCAGGGTATTTGATACTGGTTCAGTTGCTAAGATTAGTAACTCGAAACAGGAGTTGCAAAATGAACACGGACTAGTTAAGGGCAAGGTGACAATGTGTGTTGGAAGTGATTCCATGGTTGATAAGATCACCATTGCACACTCCCTTTACCTTCGGGATTAGTGTTGAACCTAAAATAAATGTTATTTGGTGTTTGCGTTGAGCATGAATATGATTGGATCATGGTTATTGCAATACGGTTATTCATTTAAGTCAAAGAATCATCGTTGTTCTATTTACATGAATAAAACCTTGTATGGTCATACACTCAATATAAATGGTTTATTGAATCTCGATCATAGTGATACACATATTCATAATATTGAAGCCAAAATATGCAAAGGTAATAATGATAGTGCAACTTATATGTGGCACTGCCGTTTAGGTCATATTTGTGTAAAGCGCATGAAGAAACCCCATGCTAGTTGACTTTTGGAATCACTTGATTATGAATCACTTGATGCTTGCGAAACATGCCTCGTGGGAAAGATGACTAAGACTCCGTTCTTCGGAACAATGGAGCGAGCAACAGACTTCTTGGAAATAATACATACTGATGTGTGCAGTCCAATGAGTGTTGAGGCTCGCGGCAGGTATCGTTATTTTCTGACCTTCACATATGATTTGAGAAGATATGAGTATATATTCTTGATGAAACATAAGTCTGAAACATTTGAAAAGTTCAAAGAATTTCATAGTGAAGTGGAAAATCATCGTAACAAGAAAATAAAGTTTGTACGATCTAATCGCAGAAACAAATATTTGAGTTACGAGTTTGGTCTTCATTTGAAACAATGTGGAATAGTTTTGCAACTCACGCCACCTGGAACACCACAATGTAATGGTGTGTCCGAACGTCATAACCGTACTTTATTAGATATGGTGCAACCTATGATGTCTCTTACCGAATTACCACTATCATTTTTGGGTTATGCATTAGAGACAGTTGTATTCATGTTAAATAGGACACCGTCTAAAATCCGTTGAGACGACACCGTATGAATTGTGGTTTAGCAAGAACTGATAAGCTCAAACCCAAATCGAAGCAGTGCGTCTTCATAGGATACCCAAAAGAAATTGTTAGGTACACCTTCTATCACAGATCTGAAGGAAAGATCTTTGTTGCTAAGAGTGGATCCTTTCTAGAGAAGGAGTTTCTCTCTAAAGAAGTGAGTGGGAGGAAATTTGAAATTGATGAGGTAATTGTACCTTCTCCCGAATTGGAGAGTAGTTCATCACAGAAATCAGTTCATGTGATGCCTACACCAATTAGTGAGGAAGTTAATGAGGATGATCATGAAACTTCAGATCAAGTTAGTACCGAACCTCGTAGGTCAACCAGTGTATGTTCCGCACCAGAGTGGTACGGTAATCCTGTTCTGGAAGTCATGTTACTAGACCATGATGAACCTATGAACTATGAGGAAGCGATGATTAGCCCGGATTCCGCAAAATGGCTTAAGGCCATGAAATCTGAGATGGGATCCATGTATGAGAACAAAGTATGGACTTTGATTGACTTGCCCGATGATCGGTGAGCCATTCAGAATAAATGGATCTTCAAGAGGATGACGGGCGCTGATAGTAGTGTTACTATCTACAAATCTCGAATTGTTGCAAAAGGTTTTCGACAAGTTCAAGGTGTTGACTACGATGAGATTTCTCACTCGTATCGATGCTTAAAAGTCTATCCGAATCATGTTAGCAGTTGTCGCATTTATAAAATCTGGCAAATGGATATCAAAACTACATTCCTTAATGGATTTATTAAAAAGGAGTTGTATATGATACAACCAGAAGGTTTTGCAATCCTAAAGGTGCTAACAAAGCGTGCAAGCTCTAGCGATCCATCTATGGACTGGTGCAAGCATCTCGGAGTTGGAATATATGCTTTGATGAGTTGAACAAAGCATATAGTTTTATACAGACTTGCGGTGAAGCTTGTATTTACAAGAAAGTGAGTGGGAGCACTACAGCCTTTCTGATAAGTATATGTGAATGACATATTGTTGATCAGAAATGATGTAGAATTTTCTGGAAAGCATAAAGGAGAATTTGAAAGGAGTTTTTCAAAGAAAGAATTACCTGTAAGCTACTTACATATTGGGCATCCAGATCTATAAAGATAGATCAAGATGCTTCATAAGACTTCCGATGAGTGCATACCTTGATAAGATTTTGAAGGAGTTCAAAATTGATCAATCAAAGAAGGAGTTTTTTCCTGAGTTGTAAGGTGTGAAATTGAGTAAAGACTCAAAACCCGGCCATGGCACAAAATAGAAAGAGAATGAAAAGTCATTCTCTATGCCTTAGTCATAGGTTCTATAAAGTATGCTATGCTGTGTACCAGACCTATTGTATACCTTAGCATGATTTTCGCAAGGGAGTACAATAGTGATCTAGGAGTAGATCACTGGACAACGGTCAAAATTATCCTTAGAGGACTAAGGAAATATTTCTCGGTTATGGAGGTGATAAAAGAGTTCATCGTAAAGAGTTACGTCGGTGCAAGCTTTTTACACCGATCTAGATGACTCTATGTCTCGATCTAGATACATATTGAAAGTGGGAGCAATTAGCTAGAGTAGCTCCGTGCAGAGTATTGTAGACATAGAAATTTGCAAAATACATATAGATCTGAATGTTGTAGACCCGTAGACTGAACTTCTCTCACAAGCAGAACATGATCGCTCTTTGGGTGTTAATCACATAGCGATCTGAACTAGATTATTGACTCTAGTAAACCCTTTGGGTATTAGTCACATGAAGATGTGAACTAATCACATAAAGATGTGAACTATTGGTGTGAAATCACATGACGATGTGAACTAGATTATTGACTCTAGTGCAAGTGGGAGACTGAAGGAAATATGCCCTAGAGGCAATAATAAAGTTGTTGTTTATATTTCCTTATATCATGATAAATGTTTATTATTCATGCTAGAATTGTATTAACCGGAAACTTAGTACATGTGTGAATACATAGACAAATAGAGTGTCACTAGTATGCCTCTACCTGACTAGCTCGTTGATCAAAGATGGTTAAGTTTCCTAGCCATGGACAAAGAGTTGTCATTTGATAAATAGGATTACGTCATTAGAGAATGATGTGATTGACTTGACCCATCCGTTAGCTTAGCACGATGATCGTTTAGTCTACTGCAATTGCTTTCTCCATAACTTATACATGTTCCTATGACTATGAGATTGTGCAACTCCTAAATACCGGAGGAACACTTAGTGTGCTATCAAATGTCACAACATAACTGGGTGACTATAAAGATACTCTACAGGTGTCTCCGATGATGTTTGTTGAGTTGGCATAGATCGCGATTAGGATTTGTCACTCCATGTATCGGAGAGGTATCTCTGGGCCCTCTCGGTAATGCACAACACTATAAGCCTTGCAAGAAATGTGACTAATGAGTTAGTTACGGGATGTTGCATTACGGAACGAGTAAAGAGACTTGCCGGTAACGAGATTGAACTAGGTATTGAGATATCGACGATCGAATCTGAGGCCAGTAACATACCCATGACAAAGGGAACAACGTATGTTGTTATGCGGTCTAACCGATAGAGATCTTCATAGAATATGTAGGAACCAATATGAGCATCCATGTTCCGCTATTGGTTATTGACCGGAGATGAGTCTCGGTCATGTCTACATAGTTCTCGAACCCGTAGGGTCCGCACGCTTAACGTCCGGTGATGATCGGTATTATGAGTTTATGTGTTTTGATGTACCGAAGGTAGTTCGGAGTCTAGGATATGATCACGGACATGACGAGGAGTCTCAGAATGATCGAGACCTAAAGATCGATATATTGGAAGCCTATGTTTAGACATCGGAATGGTTCCGGTAGAGTTCGGGCATTTACCGGTGTACCGGGGGGTTACCGGAACCCCCTGGGGAGTACATGGGCCTTAGTGGAATAGAGGAGAGGAAGGCCAAGGAGGAGGGCACGCCCCCCTAGCCCAATCCGAATTGGGTGGGGGACCGACCCCCCTTCCATCCTTCTCTCTCCCCCTTCCTTCTCTCCTACTCCTACTAGGGAAAGGGGGGGACTCCCCCTAGGGAGCGCCATAGAGAGGGCCCGTCCTTCCCTCCTCCACTCCTTTATATACAGAGGAGGGGGCACCCCATAGAGACACAAGTTGATCTCTTAGCCGTGTGCGGTGCCCCCCTCCATAGATTTCCACCTCGGTCATATCGTTGTAGTGCTTACACGAAGCCCTGCGTCGATAACTTCATCATCATCGTCATCACGCCGTCATGCTGACGAAGCTCTTCCCCGACACTCAGCTGGATCTAGAGTTCGTGGGACGTCACCGAGCTAAACGTGTGCAGATCGCGGAGGTGTCGTACCTTCGGTGCTAGGATCAGTCGGATCGTGAAGACGTATGACTACATAAACCGCGTTGTTATAACTCTTCCGCTTACGGTCTACGAGGGTAAGTGGACAACACTCTCCCCTCTCATTGCTATGCATCACCTAGATAGATCTTGCGTGTGCGTAGGAAATGTTTTGAAATTACTGTGTTCCCCAACATGTCGTCCAGATGCATTTTTCCTGGGAAGATGAAACCAACAATACAGCAGAGTATGAAGGGCTCCTTGCCGGGCTTAGGACTGCAGCAAAACTAGGAATTAAGAGGCTGATCATTCAAGGAGATTCATAGCTTGTGGTGAGACAAGTCAACAAAGATTACCAAAGTCCATTGATGGAGGCATATGTCGAGGAAGTGAGGAGATTGGAGGAGCTCCTTGACGGATTGCAAATAGAGCACGTACCCCGTGTGGAAAACAACATAGATGATCATCTGTCAAAGTGTCATGCACAGAAGCTTCCTGTGGAACCAGGGACTTCTGTTCTCCATCTCACTCAGCCCTCCATATCCCCAGCAACAATGGCCTGAAAAAGGATAAAGTTGGACTCCGGTAAGCCTCTCCCGGTAGAGCCGTCCACTCCTGGCAGAGACCCTGCCGGAAACAACTCCTCGCCATCTGCCAGACCACACCCTCCAGCCGGGCCCATGGACCCCGCGAACGAGGCATGTGCTCCCGCAGTAGAGGAGGTTCCACTAGTCCTTGTTGCCGAGCCTCAGGCTCCCACTTGGGCAAGGCACATAGTCCACTTCCTCCAAACTGGAGAGCTTCCCAGCGACCAAGATGAAGCTGAAAGAGTAGCCCGGAGGGCCAGTATGTACCAGTTTGTTGATGACACTCTGTACAAAAGGAGGCCCAACTATGTGATATTGAAGTGTGTCTGCCAGGAAGAAGGAAAGGAACTGTTGGTTGAGATACACAAAGGCATGTGCGGCTCCCATGTTCGATCAAGGGCATTAGTTGGGAAAGCATTCCGGCAAGGACTCTATTGGCCCACAGCCCTCCAAGATGCGGTCAAGCTAGTCACCAAGTGTGAAGCCTATCAGTTCCATTCCAAGAAAACCCACCTGCGTGCCCAAGCTCTTCAAACAATCCCTCTATCATGGCCATTTTTGGTCTGGGGGCTCGATATCCTCGACCCCTACCCCCGAGCAATCGGGGGCTTTGAATTCTTGTTTGTTGCTATCGACAAGTTTAAAAAGTGGCCGGAAGTGACTACTATGAGAAAGGTGACTGCTCAGTCAGCCATCAAGTTCTTGAAAGAATTGGTGTGTCGTTTTGGAGTTCCGACAAGGATCATTACCGACAAAGGCTCCCAGTTCACGAGCCGCGTCTTCGTGCAATATGTTCATGCCCTTGGATGCAAGGTCTCATTTTCCTCTATGGCAAACCCCCGGAGCAATAGACAAGCTGAGAGGGCGAACACTGAAGTGTTGTGGGGACTCAAGACAAGAACCTTTGATACGCTGCAGAAGCACGACGGGCGGTGGATCGAGGAGTTGCCGGTAGTTCTCTGGTCCCTCAGAACGACACCAAACCGAGCTACCGGGAAGACTCCCTTCTCCCTGGTCTACAGGGCAGAAGCAGTTATCCCCACGGAACTCATTTATGGGTCACCTCGAGTGCTTGCCTATGATGAAGTAGCGCAAGATCAGTACCGGCGTGACGATGTTGTGCTACTCGAGGAGAACCATCGCTGGGCTGCTATGCGTGCTGCACGCTATCAGCAAGCCCTACATCGCTATCATAGCCGCAGGGTTAACGCCCGGTGTTTTGAGGAAGGCGACCTTGTCCTTAGGCGCGTTCAGTTCACCAAGGGTACAAACAAGTTGTCACCAAAGTGGGAAGGCCCTTACCGGGTAGTATGAGTCACCAGACCTGGCGCAGTCCGTCTGGAGACCGGAGATGGCACTCAGTTGCAAAAATCATGGAATATTGAGCATCTCCGTAAGTTCTACCCGTAAGACGCGGCTGTCGGGCCCTGCCCGGCAGCCACCCTTTTGTACAGGCCTTGCCTCTGCTGCATGTCACCCCTTGTACAAAGCCAGGGCGATGACCCTGTGCAAGAGAAAATAAACGAAGCGTTGTGGGGGGGGGGCGACCAAGTTGCATGCATGCATGAGCATTCCAAGAGCACTGCATAAGCATTTCACGAGCATTTGCATATGCACATAGATAGGATCGCATCCTGCATTCATCCTCATCTGCATGAAGCTGCAGGTTCCTGCCGTGAACTTGGCTTTGACAAGGAGTTGAGGAGACATCCCGACACTGTGATCCTCGGCAAGCCAAAAACAGATAAGTTCTACCTCTTGTCCATTAGTGTTCTGTAAGCTATAACTTCTGCATGAGAAAACCTCGCCACTCTGTTGAGACTTAGGTGCTCCCATTCTTGACTTGAACATTGCTTCAGTCAGAGTGGTCGTAGTGGCCTCTGGTCAAAGGAAGTTGGCAGGGGGCTGGTCCCTTTGTATTTTGCCTGGTAGACACAGTTCTCCGGCAGACAAAAGGGTGCCAGCGGGATAGCTTGCCGGGAAAAACTCGTGTATTTACACTAAAGAGGCATCCCACCTCTGCATGTACATACACATGCACGAGTTCCCGGCAAGGTCCCTCCATAACCTTCGGAGTGACATTTCCGTAGGATTTGTCCCTGTTCATGCTCAGGTACACAATGTCTAATAATACCATCTACTCCTTCTTTATAAAGATGTGGGTCATCCCAAAAGTAATGTCTTAAATCATAGAAGATTTTTTTTCTTTTGTTGGTATGTAAAGCTAGGTGGTAAATATTTGGCAACAATGCAATTAGCATAATCAGCATACCAAGGAGTACTATGAGCAACATTTATTGCAGCTAACTGCTCATCAGGAAAACTATCATCAATAGGTAGTGGGTCATCAAGCACATTTTCAAGCCTAGAAAAATTATCATCTACTGGGTTCTCAGCTCCTTTTCTATCCATGATATGTAAATCAAATTCTTGTAATAAGAGAACCCATCGAATAAGTCTAGGTTTAGCATCTTTCTTTCCCATAAGATATTTAATAGCGGCATGGTCTGTGTGAACAGTTACTTTGGAATCAACAATATAAGGTCTAAATTTATCACAAGCAAACACAACTGCTGAGGATTCTTTTTTAGTAGTAGCATAATTTCTTTGAGCACTGTCTAGAGTTTTACTAGCATAATGAATAACATTAAGTTTCTTATCAACTCTTTGTCCTAGAAGAGCACCAACAGCATCACTAGCATCACACATAATTTCAAAAGGCAAGTTCCAATCAGGTGGTTGAACAATAGGTTCAGAAATTAAGGCTTTCTTGAGTGTTTCAAAGGCTTCTAAACAATCATCATAAAAAACAAAAGGAATATCCTTTTGCAAGAGACTAGTAAGAAGCCTGGAAATTTTTGAGAAGTCTTTGATAAATCTCCTATAGAAACCAGCATGACCTAAGAAACTACAAATACCATTTATATCTTTAGGACATGGCATTTTCTCAATTGCATCAACCTTAGCTTGGTCCACTTCAATACCTCTTTCAGAAATTTTATGATCCAAGACAATGCCTTCATTAACCATAAAGTGGCACTTCTCCCAATTCAAGACAAGATTTGTTTGTTCACATCTCTGCGAAACTCGATCAAGATTGCTTAAACAATCATCAAAATACTTCCCATAAAAAGAAAAGTCATCCATGAAAACCTCAACAATCTTTTCACATAAGTCAGAGAATATAGCAGTCATACATCTTTGAAAGGTAGCAGATGAATTACATAAGCCAAAAGGCATACGTCTATAAGGATAAGTTCCAAAGGGACAAGTAAAAGTGGTCTTTTCTTGATCAGGTTGAGAAACAGGTATTTGTGAAAAACCAGAATATCCATCAAGGAAGCAAAAATGTGTGTGCTTAGATAGTCTTTCAAGCATTTGATCGATAAAAGGCAGAGTGTAATGATATTTTCTAGTTGCTTTGTTTAATTTTCTAAAATCAATTACCATTCTATAGCCTGTAACAATTCATTGTGGAATAAGTTCATTCTTATCATTAGGAACAACAGTAATACCTCCTTTCTTAGGGACAGAATGAACAGGACTTACCCATCTACTATCAGCTATAAGATAGATTATACCTGCTTCCAGAAGTTTTAATATTTCCGTTCTTACCACTTCTTTCATCTTCGGGTTTAACCGACATTGGTGATCAACAACGGGTTTAGCATCAGGTTCCATATTAATTTTGTGCTGACATAGAGTGGTACTAATGCCCTTTAAATCATCAAGAGTATATCCAATAGTTCCTTAGAACTTTCAATAATCTTTCTTCTTCATGTTCTAAAGGTTAGCACTGATAATAACAAGATATATCTTCTTTTCATCAAGATAAGCATATTTCAAAGTGTCTGGCAATTGTTTTCATTCAAACATACCATCACCTTTAGGTGGATGAGGGCCTACTAGAGTTTCAATAGGCAAATTGTGTTTAAGAAGAGGACGTTGTTCAAAGAAAAATTCATCTATTTCATTTCTTTCATGCATATGTAAATCATCTTCATGGTCTAGCAAGTATTGTTCTAAAGGATCAGTAGGTGGTAAAGCAATAGAAGCAAGACCAATTAATTCATCCTTACTAGGCAATTCTTTTTCATGAAGCTTTCTACTAAACTTGGAAAAATTAAATTCATGAGACTCATCACCAAAACTAACACCGACAGTTTGCTTCTCACAATCTATTCTAGCATTAACTGTGTTCAAGAAAGGTCTACCAAAGATAATGGGACAAAAGTCATCTTTTGGGGAACCAAGAACAAGAAAATTAGTAGGGTATTTAATTTTCCCACACAAGACTTCAACATCTCTAACAATCCTAATAGGTGATATTGTGTCTCTATTAGCAAGTTTAATAGTAACATCTGTGTCTTCTATTTCTGTGGGTGCTATATCATTCATAATTTCTTGATATAAGGTGTAGGGAATAGCACTCACACTAGCACCTATGTCACATAAACCATGATAACAGTGAGCTCCTATTTTAACTGAGATGACAGGCATACCAACAATAGTTCTATGTTTATCTTTTTTATCACGTTTGGCAATTCTAGCAGCTTCTTCACAAAAGTAAATAACATGCCCATCCATATCTTCTTCCAAGAGATCTTTAACCATAGCAATATTAGGTTGTACTTTAATTTGTTCATTAGGTTTAGGTGTTCTAATATACCTTTTGTCAACCATAGTTGAAACTTTAGCATGTTCCTTTATCTTAACAGGGAAAGGTGGTTTCTCAATATAAGCAGAAGGAACAACTGGATCAACATTATAAAGTATAGTTTCTTCTTTAACCGGTATCGGTTATTTAATTTATTCTTTAATAGGTGGGTGATATTTAAACCACTTCTCTTTAGGGAGATCAACATGAGTAGCAAATGATTCACAAAAGGAGGCTACTATCTCAGAGTCAAGTCCGTATTTAGTGCTAAACTTTTAAAAAGCATTGATATCCATAAAAGATTTGACACAATCGTACTTAAGTTTAATACCTGACTCTTTACCTTTGTCGAGTTCCCAATCTTCAGAGTTGCGTTTAATTCTTTCCAAAAGATCCCACCGGAATCAATAGTCTTCTTCATAAAAGAACCAACACAAGAAGTATCAAGCATGGTTTGATCATTACGAGAAAGTCGCGCATAAAAGTTCTACATAATAATTTCTCTTGAGAGCTCATGATTGGGGCATGAATGTAACATTGAATTAAGCCTCCCCCAAGCTAGAGCGATACTTTGTCCTTCACGAGGCCAAATATTATATATATAATTCTGATCACGATGAACTGGATGCATAGGATAATTTTTTTGGTGGAACTCCAATTTCATACATTCCAATTCCAAGATCCAATATCATCACATAGCCTATACCATGCCAATTCTTTTCCCTTCAAAGATAAAGGGAAAACCTTTTTCATAACTTCATCCCTGGGTAAACCTGCAAGCTTAAACAATCCCCAAATTTGTTCTACATATATCAAGTGCATATCAGGATGTTCGGTTCCATCTCGTGCATAAGGATTAGCTAGCAATTATTCTATCATACCCAAAGGAATTTCATATTCAATATTTTCAGTAGGTGCAGTAGATGGAGGGGTAGCTAATTGTGGTTCCATACGAGGTGAAGATACCCCGAACAAACCCCTCAAAGGATTGTTTTCCATAGTGACAAGTGACAATACATTTCAGCACACTATATAAATGTTTCCTTACCAAAGGCGCTTCACTCCCCGGCAACGGCGCCAGAAAATAGCCTTGATGACCCACAAGTATAGGGGATCAATTGTAGCTCTTTTTGATAAGTAAGAGTGTTGAACCCAATGAGGGGCAGAAGGAAATGACAAGTGGTTTCTAGAAAGGTAATGTCTGCAGGTGCTGAAATTGTAAGTAGCAGAGTAGTTTGATAGCAAGGTAATTTGTAACGAGCAAGATAATAGTAGCAAAAGTGCAACAAGGTAGCCCAATCCTTTTGAGGCAAACACTGGTACGCATCGGTCCTATACAAATGGTTTTAACCCCTTTTCGCGACGGCATTTGGAACCATCGCCTAGTGAGTGTGGGCGATAGGGGGGGTCCTTCCCACAGGTACACACGCTCGGCAAAATGAGGTCGTGTGCGACCAGCGAGTGCTCAAATACAGAAATACATACAGTAGAGCTTAAAAAATACAATTATACGGCGAAATTGTTTCCGGTCACAAGTACATCCCACACAGTCAGTCCCCGCTAAACGTTTCCATTCGTATGTACATCCCCACAGTCGCTCCAAGTAAACCGTTTCCGTTCACAGGTACATGACAAACAATTTTCCCATTAAATCGTTTGCGTTATTGAATGTATCACACAAGGTCCGTAGAAGAAACTATGTGGCAAAGGCTGTCCATCACACATAGTTTTTATGTGGTAAACGTTTGCGCAAGGTGGCCTAATGCAAACAGTTTTCAAGAGAAATTCATGTGTGATTGTTCATTGATCCAACACAGTTTATTCCTAGAAACTGTGTGCGTTGCCTGAGGTCATCGCCCATGGTATTTTTTCAACAACCGTTTGCAATAGCAAAACCCAATTAGCAGGCTAATTTGCCATTAGCAGGTTAATTGCCTAATTATTAATAATCCATTTATTAATCTAATTGACATCCATATTAAGCACATAATATATTTCATTTCCATATTAAGGAAGCATAATTTCGTAATTGAAATACATCATAGTACAACATGATATAACTTCAGCACTCAGCTACCCCATTACACAACTGCACCAGCACCAAGTTTCACATGCAACATGTAGGATCTTTCGAAATTAGCATCATAGATGGTATATAGACAGATGCATCTCATCTGGAAAACTGCTGAAGCGGAAGGCGAATATTGAGCCTTCATTCATGTTGAAGGTCTTTGCAACTTTAGGCCAGTGCCTATGAATGATTGACCGTCCGTCCTTCATCCTCTCAGGAACACATCAATATTGAACCGTGGGTGTTGTATGAAAACCTTCCTCACCTCCTGACCATAGAGGTGGGTTGAGAGGTAATCATCAGTGAACTGCTTTGGAAAGGCCTGAAAACAAGGATGTGCATAAATATCTTCTCTATATTGGAAATGGGGCAAAGGAATAAAAAAAGGCAAGGTATAATAGTTAGTACCATCTTGTAGTGAACTGATGTCTTATTCATTGTGCAGACAAAGATCTTGTTGTTTTCTGTCACCAATTTCTTTATCCTAACAATCTTTCTAAGTTTCTTGATTTGATTGATATTCATGGACAACTCATTTCCCCATATGCAAAAAGGATCGAACAGTGGGTCAAACCTGTGACAGCATGACCTACATGTGCAAGACCAAATTGTTAAAAACCAAAACATTAGAATGGTTCCTGCAATTGCACAATAATGTGCTATTAGACAACGGACCATGCATGTGCTAACCTCGATTGTAAACCTCAGTGCTTCCCATTGTTTCCCTGCAACACATATAAGGTAGTTAGTCATCAGGTTAAGTAAGGGTTCGCATGCTATCAGTAAAATATGTTGATGAAAAATAAGCACATTGCAGATTCATCCGATTAATTCAAGCCACATGGAAAACCCATTTATCCAAACCAAGCATGATTAAGAACTAGGAAATATAGCAGTTGCATATGTTTCTCATGTATTAAGTACAGCCAAATTCGATTAATTCCTCACATGCACAACAATACAAAATTCTACCCATGACAATTGGACATCGCATTGCAGAATTAAACCAAGCAGTTAAATAAACACCACAACAAATGAACCAACATTAACTGGGCACCACATTGCACAATATAACATACTCATAATAGAAGGTCAGACAGTTAACCAAACAGTTAACTACAGTCAATTGTAGCAATTGTATTTATTTCTCATGTATTTACTACAGCCAAATTCAAATTATTCCTCACATGGTATACAATAACAGAATGCACCCACAACTATTGAACATCGCATTGCAGAATTGAACCAAATAGTTAACTAAACACCACAACACAAATGAACCAAACGTTAACTGAGCACCACATTGCACAATGTATAACCAAACTAAGCATGCTTGACAACTTGGAAATATAGCAATTATATTCGTTTCTCATGTATTTTGTAAAGATAAATTCGATTTATTTCTCACATGGAAGACAATACAAAATTGCAGCCTGAAGAATTGAACATCACATTTGCATAATTGAACCAAACAGTTAACTGAAGACGACTACTAATTAACAAAACAGTTAATAAATGAGCACCACACTGCATGACATATAGAACATATACACTAGAGCAATAGATTGCATGGTAAAATTAGATAGCACAATTCACTAGAATTTGTGAAGGAAAGACGGGAGCAGCACACGCAACGGGTAAACCGAGCATGCTTCACCAGCGTAGCTAGCAAATGGCAAGGTGCTCCTCCAAGATCTGGGGGTCGGCACGAATGGCAGCCATCGCGACCTCACCCGCGCGTGCGGCCATGATTTGCTTCTCCACTGCCAAATGCTCCTTGAGATCCTGGCTATACTGCGTGCACCATGGCTTAGGGCCGCGCTTATTTGGTGGAGGGGTCGGTGATTTGGGTGGAAGCTATCGCGCTCGCGCCGGCAGTCGGGGCATATGGGATGTGGAAGGAGGAGGAGGATGGGGTCGGGTGTGGATTACCTGCCTGGATAGACGAGGCCGAGCAGCGTGAAGGAGGGTCGCCGACGAGGAGGCGACGCTGCAAGCAAGGAGTGAAGGTTTCAACTTGGAAAGGAAAGCGAAAACAGGGGAAATGTGGCTTTTGGTAAGGGGGCGAGGAGGTAGGTATTTCCATGGAAGCCGAAAATTTAGAATCGCTTCAGCGAAAAAACTAGCGCGCAAAGTGTCATCAGACACGGTCCCTTATTCAGAACTTTGTATGATATGTGAACATCACAAACGATTCAGATAGCTTTACCCGTGTGTGATGAGTTTGAACGTCAAAAATTTTGGTTCGAATTTCCATGGTTACAGTGGTCATCCACGTCATTGCATAAATTGGGTACACAAAGGAGACTACAGCACACCCACACTTCTTAATCGAGCAAGTTCAGCAATTAAACAGAGCTAGCTGACCTAAACATTACTCTAACCAATTAAAGACCGATGCTCTTTATTAAACAAAACAAAGAGTACTACTACGGCTGGTGCTCGTCGATCTCCGACGCCGCCTCCATGTCTAGCTCGCGCCTGACGGTCTCCTGGGGAAGGGGCTCCCTAGCATCCATCGCACCATACTTGGCAAGCATCTCACCATATGTGTCCGCCATCTCTTTGGAAAAGGCCACCACAAGCTGGGCATGGGCGGACACGATCTGGGCTTGGACGGGCTCCGTCGTCGCAAGGTATGTGGCGGAGGAACGGACAACTACTCAAACACTCTCGGCGATTGCGAGCTCTTTGGCCGTGGGTTGCCGACCGTTGTCGGAGAAGCTTCGTTCGATTTGTGCGGTGACCTCCTGGAGCTGGGCGTGGGCGGCCTCGACATGGTCGTGGGCGGCCTCCATCAGGGCTAAGGTCGCCGCTGTGGAACGGACAGCTGTTGTGCTGCTCTCGCCAGTTGTTATCCCCGAGCCAGATGTTGCTGCCGCCACCTGAGAGGCAACAGTGGCCGTTTGGGCTGCCATGGCCGCCAGGGCGCAGATTGCGGCCGCGCTCATGCACCTTGTTAGCGCGCGCATGGCGGCTGCGGCCGCGCTCTCGCCGGGGTGGGCCACCAAAGTTGCCCTCACGATGCGGGTCCACGTGCCCATCTTTCACCGGCAACGATTGAACAGTGAAATGATATTTGGGGAACGAGCTAGTGTGCTTGAGACGCCAGCTGTGGACTATAACCGATGCATCTTCTCGCGTAAGCCATAGGCGTACTATACACCGACGGTGCTCCAGGATATTTTGTGTTGCATCTCACACGGTTGATGATAATAAACTGTGTGCGATCTACTTGATTTTTCATCTTGATTTGAATTACATAATGGGGTCACAGCGACAATGACGGTGTTTGAATTGCTAGACCTTTTATCTGGAGTGAACATGCAATTATATGTGTGTCATAAAAGAATTGGAATTATTTAGGGTTTGTTTGAACATTTTATACATTAAATTGGTTTTCTAGCCATTTCAGGTGCACAATTCAAAATTAAACTACATGCACATGCTCCGGTGCACTAACATGGGTTGTAAAATCATATACGTGTCCATGGGTTTATGCTTATCTCCCATGCAAGAAATGGGGATGAAATTCGAACACCACGGCACCGTGGCTCTTCGGCAAACGTCGACGTACTTGCTTTTGTAATTCTAGTAAATCCAAAATTTGTCTGAAATTCATGAAACTTGGCATGCTATTATGGAGCAGCATCAACATGTCATGGTAAAAATTGTGTCCCATTTGGGGCAGGTTTGGGTATAAGCTTCTCATAAACCGGAGCTTCTCACAACAAGTGTGATGGTTTCGGTAGGGAACGTTTCACCTTTCTAGATGAAACGATATACGTTGCCTCTTCCCGATTTCAATTTTTTTTCCTAGTGTCAACATAGAAGAACAGGAGTGTTGTGTTAATTTTTGGGATTTTTCGGGGTTCGCTTGGATTTTTATACATTAACTGAGTTTTCTGTGCATTCAGGTGCATAATTCAAATTTGAACTATAGGCACATGCTCTAATGCATATAAATTAGTTGAAAATTCAAATCTGTGTCCTTGGTTGCCTGCTTAGGTCCCATGCAACAAATGGGAATTAATGTCAAACACCCTCCCACTGTCACTCGACCGGAAACATTGTGATACCTGCTTTTTAAATTCTAGTAAATCCAAAACTCGTCTAAAATTCATGAAACTTGGCATGCTATCATGGAGCGGCATCAACATGCCGTGGTAAATTTTTTGTCCCATTTGGGGCAGGTTTGGGTATATGCTTCTCACAAACCAGAGCTTCCCACAACAAGAATGATGGTTTCGGTAGGGAATGTCCCACCTTTGGGGACGAAATGATATCCATTGCCTCTTATTGCTTCCAAAAATTTTCTCGTGTCAACATAGAACAAGAGGAGTGGTGTGTCAACTTTTCTGATTTTTCGGGGTTCGTTTGGACATTTTTATGCATAACTGAGTTTTCAATGCATTTATGTGCATAATTCAATTTTGAACTAGATGCACATGCTCGAGTGCATATAAATTGGTTGAAAAAACAAATTTGTGCCCTTGGGTGCATGCTTAGGTCCCATGCAAGAAATGGGAATGAATTTCAAACACTAGGGCACTGTTGATTACCGGTAACACATTGAGATGTCTGGTTTTTAAGTTCTAGTAAATCCAAAACTCGTCTGAAATTCATGAAACTTGGCATGCTATCATGGAGCGGCATCAACATGTCGTGGTAAAAATTTTGTCCCATTTGGGGCAGGTTTGGGTATATGCTTCTCACAAACCAGAGCTTCTCCCAACAAGCGTGATGGTTTCGGTAGGGAACGTCCCACGATATCCATTGCCTCTTATTGCTTCCAAAAAATTTCTCGTGTCAACATAGAACAACAGGAGTGTTGTGTCAATTTTTGTGATTTTTCGGGGTTCGTTTGGACATTTTTATGCATTAACTGATTTTTCAATGCATTTATGTGCATAATTCAAATTTGAACTACATGCACATGCTCCAGTGCATATAAATTGGTTGAAAAAATCAAATATGTGTCCTTGGGTGCATGCTTAGGTCCCATGCAAGAAATGGGAATGAATTTAAAACACCAGGGCACCGTTAATTGCCGGCAAAACATTGAGATGCCTGGTTTTTAAATTCTAGTAAATCCAAAACTCATCTGAAATTCATGAAACTTGGCATGCTATCATGGAGCGGCATCAACATGCCGTGGTAAAATTTTTGTCCCATTTGGGGCAGGTCTGGGTATATGCTTCTCACAAACCAGAGCTTCTCACAAAAAGCATGATGGTTTCGGTAGGGAACGTCCCACCTTTGGGGACGAAACGATATCCATTGCCTCTTATTGCTTTCAATTTTTTTCTCGTGTCAACATAGAACAACAGGAGTATTGTGTCAATTTTGTGATTTTTCGGGGTTCGTTGGACATTTTTATGCATTAACTGAGTTTTCAATGCATTTATGTGCACAATTCAAATTTGAACTACATGCACATGCTCCAGTGCATATAAATTGGTTGAAAAATCAAATCTATGTCCTTGGGTGCATGATTAGGTCCCATGCAAGAAATGGGAATGAATTTCAAACACCATGGCACCGTTGATTGCTGGCAAAACGTTGAGATGCTTTATTTTTAAATTCTAGTAAATCCAAAACTCGTCTGAAATTCATGAAACTCGGCATGCTATCATGGAATGGCACCCGACATGATGTGGTATTTTCCGTGTCCATTTTGAGAGAAGGTGCACTCGAATAATGACGGCCAAGAAAGGCATTTTGAAAAAATAGTTGCCACTTTAATATCTCAAACGTTTGTATAATTCAAACCGTGTGTGTTCTGTTAACCATCCACGTGACGCCTCTTGGTTTTAATGGATGTAGGAGGTGATGTGCGGACAGTTTCTTGACCTTGACTGAACGGGAGGCGTGTGAGCGCAGTCCGGTGCATAGGTTGACCGAGAGGAGTGCAAGCTGTCCTCGAATGCGCAGGCTCACTAGGAAGGGTGTGAGTTGTACGCTGCGCAGGCTCACTGGGAAGCGAGCCCTTTTACTTCCATGGTCGCCCGCCTTCCTCTCCGTGCGCACGCCCCCTCAGTGGCATGGGACGCCCCTGTCGAACGATACCTCTCAGCGCCGCCAGCTGCCGTCCTCCCCCCCCCCCCCCCCCCCGCCCGTCGACCCCGGGACGACATGATGCAAAGTGAGAGCAGGATTTGTGCATCTCTTCAACGCAAATGGTTCTTTTGGATGACCCGTGTGCAACAACTTACAAACAATTTGGTGCGATTTTCATCTGTCATATTGGGTATGTTACCATTTGTCAAACTGGAAAGATTGACATTTGTTGATCTAGTAACATTGCCATTTGTCAACCTTGTAACACTGTGATTTGTCAAAATATGAAGCTCAAAATCACTAGCAGTATCTAATTTTTACAACTAAAATTTAGTAATTAAGCATAGATTCCATTCATAGATTAAGAAGTCGCTCTTAATTTATACAAACAGTTCAATGGTGACGGAGCGGGTGATGACCCCGGCGGGCATCCACCTCCGCCTCCCGTCTTCGGGTGGCGGTGGCAGAGCGGGTGATTACCCCGATGGTCGACGGTGGGATGGCGGCCACGATGGCCGGCGATGGGGTGGCATCCACGACCACCACCTCCCACCTTCGGGCTGCGGTGGCGGAGCGAGTGATGGCCACGATGGCCGGCAGTGGGGTGGTGGCCACGATGGCCACCTTCCGCCTTCAGGCCGCAGCGGTGGAGCGGGCGATGGCCCTGGCTTTTGACGGTGGTGTGGCGGCAACGGCGGCCGACAACAGCTACCGATGGGCACCGGCTGCGGAGCGTGTGGTGGGTGTTCCGCGCACACCCAATGGGGACGCCACACGCACTACACTACGCCCGGGACTGCGCCGCCACCGTGGTGTAGCCTCCCAGCTGGAGTTGTCTTCTGATGACGGCGGAGTGGCTGAGCGACGACGACGGACCAGTGCCATTGGCGATTGTGGGAGAAGCAGACGAGATAAGGTATAGGGAGGGAGGGGAAAATGCGACACAGGACTCGCCGGTCGTGAGGGTTTTTATAGCAGGTCGGTAAGCATTGGGATTTTGGGGGATTTCACCGAGTCGGGGAGAAGCTTGCGCGGGAACCTGCGAGGTTGCGCGGGAATGAGCTCACCGACGATTCATTGGCACCCACCGTTTGGCCAAATGAATGCCCCCGCGCGCTGCGCAAGCTTGCGCTATAAGCCGTCTGCGGCAGCGGGGTGACAAGACGTGCGAGAGGAGGACGAAAGGCCACGTACACCTACGGTTAATAAAAAAACATTTGCGATTTAATTACCAACTATACCCCCATCCTGGTTTATAAGTATGATTTAACTAATAAAATACGAATGCATGTCGCCAAAGATTATATAGTTGGATTCATATTTGAACATAGTTTCCAATTATATAGTTTTTATAACATGCATTAACATTTTGTTGGTTAAATATGAGGCAAAGTATGGCACAGAATATAAAGGGGACTATAGACTAGACGGAGGTGGTAGAACACGGCCGCTCTCTACGCAGCTGTCGCCGGCTTGTAGGCGACCATTTCCTGCGTGTTCAACTACTCTATGCGTGTGGTTGCCTGCGGTTCAGGCAGCCGCGGCGCACTCTGCTCGCGTCCCGCCGCACGCGCGTTGCTCTTGCGTCCCTCCGGGTGCTCTGCCCTCGTCCCTCCATGCGCGCTGCCAGTGTTTGGGGCTGGCGCACGGTCATGAACGTTCGTGTGCATGCGGTTGCACCGGGCGCGGCGTGATGATGCAGTTACCCGCTACAGAAAGTGCCATGCGGACACGTCGAGAATCCACGCCGCACGGCCGCTTTTTATTCCTGCAGCCATTTACCTTCATCTACTACCAGGCCACAACGCCTTGCGAGCATTTCTCCAGGTTTATCAACAGCTCCGACTACAGTTTCACTGCGGTGGACACCACCAACGATCTAAAAGAACTCAAGGTTTCGGGCTTGAAATGCCCGAATCTTGTCAACATCCAGCGCCACTATTTGATAATTGTTTTAAGATATGGAGATGGTGATATTAGAGTCATGCTAGTTGAGTAGTTGTGAATTTGAGAAATACCTGTGTTGAAGTTTGTGATTCCCGTAGCATGCACATATGGTGAACCATTATGTGATGAAGTCGGAGCATGATTTATTTATTGATTGTCTTCCTTATGAGTGGCGGTCGAGGACGAGCGATGGTCTTTTCCTACCAATCTATTCCCCTAGGAGGATGCGCGTAATACTTTGTTTCGATAACTAATAGATTTTTGCAATAAGTATGTGAGTTCTTTATGACTAATGTTGAGTCCATGGATTATACGCACTCTCACCCTTCCACCATTGCTAGCCTCTCTAGTACCATAAACCCACCATATACCTTCCTCAAAACAGCCACCATACCTACCTATTATGGCATTTCCATAGCCATTCCGAGATATATTGCCATGCAACATTCCACCGTTCCGTTTACTATGACACGCTCCATCATTGTCATATTGCCTTGCATGATCATGTAGTTGACATCGTATTTGTGGCAAAGCCACCGTTCATAATCCTTTCATACATGTCACTCATGAGTCATTGCACATCCCGGTACACCGCCGGAGGCATTCATATAGAGTCATATTTTGTTCTAAGTATCGAGTTGTAATTCTTGAGTTGTAGGAAAAATAAAAGTGTGATGATTATCATTATTAGAGCATTGTCCCAGTGAGGAAAGGATGATGGAGACTATGATTCCCCCACAAGTCGGGATGAGACTCCGGATGAAAAATAAATAAAAGAGGCCAAAGAAGACCAAATAAAAAAAGAGAAAGAAAAAGAGGGCATAAAAAAAGTGAAAGGCCCAAATAAAAAATAAAAAATAAAAAATAAAAATAAGAAAATGAGAGAAAAAGAGAGAAGGGACAATGCTACTATCCTTTTACCACACTTGCGCTTCAAAGTAGCACCATGATCTTCATGATAGAGAGTCTCCTATGTTGTCACTTTCATATACTAGTGGGAATCTTTCATTATAGAACTTGGCTTGTATATTCCAATGATGGGCTTCCTCAAAATGCCCTAGGTCTTCGTGAGCAAGCAAGTTGGATGCACACCCACTAGTTTCTTTTGTTGAGCTTTCATAGCTCTAGTGCATCCGTTGCATGGCAATCCCTACTCACTCACATTGATATCTATTGATGGGCATCTCCATAGCCCGTTGATATGCCTAGTTGATGTGAGACCATCTTCCCCTTTTTTGTCTTCTCCACAACCACCATTCTATTCCACCTACAGTGCTATGTTCATGGCTCACGCTCATGTATTGCGTGAAGATTGAAAAAGTTTGAGAACACCAAAAGTATGAAACAATTGCTTGGCTTGTCATCGGGGTTGTGCATGATTTAAATATTTTGTGTGGTGAAGATAGAGCATAACCAGACTATATGATTTTGTAGGGATAGATTTCTTTGGCCATGTTATTTTGAGAAGACATAATTGCTTAGTTGGTATGCTTGAAGTATTATCATTTTTATGTCAATATGAATTTTTGTCTTGAATCTTTTGGATCTGAATATTCATGCCACAATTAAGAACAATTAAACTGAAATTATGCCAAGTAGCACTCCGCATCAAAAATTCTATTTTTGTCATTTACCTACTCGAGGACGAGCAGGAATTAAGCTTGGGGATGCTGATACGTCTCCAACGTATCTATAATTTTTGATTGCTCCATGCTATATTATCTACTGTTTTGAATGGTTATGGGCTTTATTATACACTTTTATATCATTTTTGGGACTAACCTATTAACCCAGAGCCCAGTGCTAGTTTCTATTTTTTTTACCCTGTTTTAGGGTTTCGAAGAAAGGAAAATCAAACGGAGTCCAATTGACATGAAACTTCACCGAACTCATTTTTGGAAGGAAAGAAGCCCAGAAGACTTGGAGTGCACGTCGGGGGATCTGCGAGGAGGTCACGAGGCAGGGGGTGCGCCCACCCCCCTGGGCGCGCCCTCCACCCTCGTGAGCCCCTCGTGGCCCCCCTGATGTACTTCTTCCGCCTATATATATCTCCATATACCCTAAAAACATCCGTGAGCACAATATATCGGGAGTTCCGCCGCTAGAAGCCTCCGTAGCCACCGAAAGCCAATCTAGACACGTTCCGGCACACTACCGGAGGGGGCAATCCTTCTCCAGTGGCCATCTTCATCATCCCAGTGCTCTCCATGACGAGGAGGGAGTAGTTATCCCTCGGGGCTAAGGGTATGACCAGTAGCTATGTGTTTGATCTCTTTCTCTCGTGTTCTTGATTTGGCACGATCTTGATGTATCGCGAGCTTTGCTATTATAGTTGGATCTTATGTTTCTCCTCCCCCTCTACTCTCTTGTAATGAATTGAGTTTCCCCTTTGGAGTTATCTTATCGGATTGAGTCTTTAAAGAATTGAGAACACTTGATGTATGTCTTGTCGTGTGTATCTGTGGTCACAATGGGATACCACGTGATTCACTTGATGTATGTTTTGGTGATCAACTTGCGGGTTCCGCCCATGAACCTATGCATAGGGGTTAGCACACGTTTTCGTCGTGATTCTCCGGTCTTGTATATTCCAATGATGGGCTTCCTCAAGATGCCCTAGGTCTTTGTGAGCAAGCAAGTTGGATGCACACCCACTAGTTTCTTTTGTTGAGCTTTCATAGCTCTAGTGCATCCGTTGCATGGCAATCCCTACTCACTCACATTGATATCTATTGATGGGCATCTCCATAGCCCGTTGATACGCCTAGTTGATGTGAGACCATCTTCCCCTTTTTTGTCTTCTCCACAACCACCATTCTATTCCACCTATAATGCTATGTCCACGGCTCACGCTCATGTATTGCGTGAAGATTGAAAAAGTTTGAGAACATCAAAAGTATGAAACAATTGCTTGGCTTGTCATCGGGGTTGTGCATAATTTAAATATTTTATGTGGTGAAGATAGAGCATAACCATACTATATGATTTTGTAGGGATAGATTTCTTTGGCCATGTTATTTTGAGAAGACATAATTGCTTAGTTGGTATGCTTGAAGTATTATCATTTTTATGTCAATATGAACTTTTGTCTTGAATCTTTCGGATCTGAATATTCATGCCAGAATTAAGAACAATTAAACTGAAATTATGCCAAGTAGCACTCCGCATCAAAAATTCTATTTTTATCATTTACCTACTCAAGGACGAGCAGGAATTAAGCTGGCCATCTTCATCATCCCGGTGCTCTCCATGACGAGGAGGGAGTAGTTCTCCCTCGGGGCCGAGGGTATGTACCAGTAGCTATGTGTTTGATCTCTCTCTCTCTCGTGTTCTTGATTTGGCACGATCTTGATGTATCGCGAGCTTTGCTATTATAGTTGGATCTTATGTTGCTCCTCCCCCTCTACTCTCTTGTAATGAATTGAGTTTCCCCTTTGGAGTTATCTTATTGGATTGAGTCTTTAAAGATTTGAGAACACTTGATGTATGTCTTGTTGTGCGTATCTGTGGTCACAATGGGATACCACGTGATTCACTTGATGTATGTTTTGGTGATCAACTTGCGGGTTCCGCCCATGAACCTATGCATAGGGGTTAGCACACGTTTTCGTCGTGATTCTCCGGTAGGAACTTTGGGGCATCTTTGAGGTTCTATGTGTTGGTTGAATAGATGAATCTTAGATTGTGTGATGCATATCGTATAATCATACCCACGAATACTTGAGGTGACATTGGAGTATCTAGGTGACATTAGGGTTTTGGTTGATTTGTGTCTTCGGGTGTTATTCTAGTACGAACTCTAGGGCTGTTTGTGACACTTATAGGAATAGCCAACGGATTGATTGGAAAGAATAACTTTGAGGTGGTTTCGTACCCTACCGTAATCTCTTCGCTCGTTCTCCGCTATTAGTGACTTTGGAGTGACTCTTTGTTGCATGTTGAGGGATAGTTATGTGATCCAATTATGATATTATTGTTGAGGGAACTTACACTAGCGAAAGTATGAACCCTAGGCCTTGTTTCCTATCATTGCAATACCGTTTACGCTCACTTTTATCATTAGTTACGTTGCTGTTTTTATATTTTCAGATTACAAATACCTTTATCTACTATCCATATTTCACTTGTATCACCATCTCTTCGCCGAACTAGTGCACCTATACAATTTACCATTGTATTGGGTGTGTTGGGGACACAAGAGACTCTTTGTTATTTGGTTGCAGGGTTGCTTGAGAGAGACCATCTTCATCCTATGCCTCCTACGGATTGATAAACCTTAGGTCATCCACTTGAGGGAAATTTTCTACTGTCCTACAAACCTCTGCACTTGGAGGCCCAACAACGTCTACAAAAAGAAGGTTGTGTAGTAGACATCAAGCTCTTTTCTGGCGCCATTGCCGGGGAGGTGAGTGCTTGAAGGTATATATTTAGATCTTGCAATTGAGTCTTTTAGTTTCTTGTTTTATCACTAGTTTAGTTTCTAAAAGAAAATTACAAAAAAATGGAATTAAGTTTGTCTCGTACGCTTCACCTTTTTAATGTCTTTCGTGAGAATAAGGATACCGATAATTGTGCTCAAGTGCTAGAAGAAGAATGCATTAGAATGTTTGGCACTAAATATTTGAATTGTGAGCATGATTGCAATGTTGTTAGTATGAATTCCTTGAATATCTATGATGCTAATGATATGCAAAGCCACAGGCTTGGGGAAGCTATGTTTGATGAAGATGATATTTTTAGTCCCCCAAGTTTTGATGAGAAAATTTATTATGATGAAAGCATGCCTCCTATCTATGATGATTATTGTGATGACACGTATGCTTTAAAGAATAATTATAACCATGAAACTTGTCATCATGATTTTAGTTTTCAATTGGATTATGCCTCACATGATAGTTATTTCGTTGAGTTTGCTTCCACTACTATTCAAGAGAAGAATTTTGCTTATGTGGAGAGTAATAAAATTTCTATGCTTGTAGATCATGAAAATAATGCTTTATGTGATATTTATATTGTTGAATTCATTCATGATGCTACTGAAAATTATTATGAGAGAACATATGCTTGTAGGAATTTCAATAATATCAAGTGTCCTCTCTATGTGCTTAAAACTTTGAAGATATGCTTGTTTTACCTTCCTATGCAAGATGATTCTTGTTCCCACAAGTTGTTTGCTCACAAAATCCCTATGCATAGGAAGTGGGTTAGAATTAAATGTGCTAGTAATATTCTTCATGATGCTCTCTTTATGTTACAATTCTTATCTTCTATGTGAGCATCGTTGAAATCATCATGCCTAGCTAGGGGCGTTAGACGATAGCGCTTGTTGGGAGGCAACTCAATTTTATTTTAGTTCCTTGATTTTTGTTCCTGTTTATTAATAAATAATTCATCTAGCCTCTGTTTAGATGTGGTTTTATGCTTTTAATTAGTGTTTGTGCCAAGTAGAACCTTTGGGAAGACTTGGGGAAAGTCTTTGCGATCATGCTGTAAAAAACAGAAACTCTAGCGCTCACGAGAATTGCTGCCATTTTTATTTGGAGAGTGATATTTAGTTAATTCTTTTTGCAGATGATTAATAGATAAATTCCTCACTTCCAGCAGTTTATTTTATAATTTTTGGGGTTCCAGATCTTGTGCTATCTACAGATTACTACAGACTGTTCTGTTTTTGACAGATTCTGTTTTTCGTGTGTTGTTTGCTTATTTTGATGAATCTATGGCTAGTAAAATAGTTTATAATCCATAGAGAAGTTGGAATAAAGTAGGTTTAACACCAATTTAAATAAATAATGAGTTCATTACAGTACCTTGAAGTGGTCTTTTGTTTTCTTTCGCTAATGGAGCTTACGAGTTTTCTGTTAAGTTTTGTGTTGTGAAGTTTTCAAGTTTTGGGTAAGGATTCGATGGACTATGGAATAAGGAGTAGTAAGAGCCTAAGCTTGGGGATGCCCCGGAAGGCATCCCCTCTTTCGTCTTAGTTCATCAGTAACTTTACTTGGAGCTATATTTTTATTCGCCACATGATATGTGTTTTGCTTGGAGCGTCAATTTATTTTGTTAGGATTTTCTTGCTGTTATTTATAATAATGTTTTTCATCTTTTATTTCAATAAAAGTGGCATTGATAGCCTTTACTTTTCCTATGTTACAAGTATACAAGTTGCTGTTTGAAAACAGAAAGTACTACAGTGGGAATCTTATTTCATAATTTTTGGAGCTAGGGAAGTATGGATGTTGCAGCATTCTTTACAGACTATCCTGTTTAGGCAGATTGCTGTTATGTTTGCATTGTTTGCATATGTTTGCTTATTTAATGATTCTATTTGAGGATAGGACTATTAAATATGCAGAGGAATTTAGTATGCAATGTTGAATAATAATTTTAGTGATTTGCTACAGTAGAGTATGATAAGGTTTTTGCAATGGTTTATACTAACTTATCTCATGAGTCCTTGTTGAGTTTTGTGTGGATGAAGCTTTTGAGATTTAGGGAGACCGTGATATGAGAGGAATTAAGGAGACACAAAAGCTCAAGCTTGGGGATGCCCAAGGCATCCCAAGATAATATTTCAAGAAGTCTCAAGCATCTAAGCTTGGCGATGCCCCGGTTGGCATCCCACCTTTCTTCTTCAACAACTATCGGTTAGTTTCGGTCGATCCAAAGTTTTTGCTTCTTCACATGATGTTTGCTATTCTTAGATGTCATTTTATTTTGCTTTGCTTCCTATTTGAATAAAATACCAAGATCTGAAATTATTAAATGTTAGAGAGTCTTCACATAGTTGCATAATTATTCGACTACTCATTGATCTTCACTTATATCTTTTGGAGTAGTTTGTCATTTGCTCTAGTGCTTCACTTAGAATATTTTGAGATTCTTAAATAGCATGGTAATTTGCTTAAAATCCTAATATGCTAGGTATTCAAGAATAAAAAAATTCTCTTATGAGTGTGTTGAATACTATGAGAAGTTTAATACTTGATAATTGTTTTAAGATATGGAGATGGTGATATTAGAGTCATGCTAGTTGAGTAGTTGTGAATTTGAGAAATACTTGTGTCGAAGTTTGTGATTCCTGTAGCATGCATGTATGGTGAACCGTTATGTGATGAAGTCGGAGCATGATTTATTTATTGATTTTCTTCCTTATGAGTGGCGGTCGGAGACGAGCGATGGTCTTTTCCTACCAATCTATCCCCCTAGGAGGATGTGCGTAATACTTTGTTTCGATAACTAATAGATTTTTGCAATAAGTATGTGAGTTCTTTATGACTAAGGTTGAGTCCATGGATAATACGCACTCTCACCCTTCCACCATTGCTAGCCTCTCTAGTACCGCGCAACTTTCGCCGGTACCATAAACCCACCATATACCTTCCTCAAAACAGCCACCATACCTGCCTATTATGGCATTTCCATAGCCATTCCGAGATATATTGCCATGCAACTTTCCACTGTTCCATTTACTATGACACGCTCCATCATTGTCATATTGCCTTGCATGATCATGTAGTTGACATCGTATTTGTGGCAAAGCCACCGTTCATAATCATTTCATACATGTCACTCATGAGTCATTGCACATCCCAGTACAACGCTAGAGGCATTCATATAGAGTCATATTTTGTTCTAAGTATCGAGTTGTAATTCTTGAGTTGTAGGAAAAATAAAAGTGTGATGATTATCATTATCAGAGCATTGTCCCAGTGAGGAAAGGATGATGGAGACTATGATTCCCCCACAAGTCGGGATGAGACTCCGAACGAAAAATAAATAAAAGAGGCCAAAGAAGACCAAATAAAAAAGAGAAAGAAAAAGAGGGCATAAAAAAGAGAAAGGCCCAAATAAAAAATAAAAAAATAAAAATAAAAAAATGAGAGAAAAGGAGAGACGGGACAATGCTACTATCCTTTTACCACACTTGCGCTTCAAAGTAGCACCATGATCTTCATGATAGAGAGTCTCCTATGTTGTCACTTTCATATACTAGTGGTAATCTTTCATTATAGAACTTGGCTTGTATATTCCAATGATGGGCTTCCTCAAGATGCCCTAGGTCTTTGTGAGCAAGCAAGTTGGATGCACACCCACTAGTTTCTTTTGTTGAGCTTTCATAGCTCTAGTGCATCCGTTGCATGGCAATCCCTACTCACTCACATTGATATCTATTGATGGGCATCTCCATAGCCCGTTGATACGCCTAGTTGATGTGAGACCATCTTCCCCTTTTTTGTCTTCTCCACAACCACCATTCTATTCCACCTATAATGCTATGTCCATGGCTCACGCTCATGTATTGCGTGAAGATTGAAAAAGTTTGAGAACATCAAAAGTATGAAACAATTGCTTGGCTTGTCATCGGGGTTGTGCATAATTTAAATATTTTATGTGGTGAAGATAGAGCATAACCATACTATATGATTTTGTAGGGATAGATTTCTTTGGCCATGTTATTTTGAGAAGACATAATTGCTTAGTTGGTATGCTTGAAGTATTATCATTTTTATGTCAATATGAACTTTTGTCTTGAATCTTTCGGATCTGAATATTCATGCCAGAATTAAGAACAATTAAACTGAAATTATGCCAAGTAGCACTCCGCATCAAAAATTCTATTTTTATCATTTACCTACTCAAGGACGAGCAGGAATTAAGCTGGCCATCTTCATCATCCCGGTGCTCTCCATGACGAGGAGGGAGTAGTTCTCCCTCGGGGCCGAGGGTATGTACCAGTAGCTATGTGTTTGATCTCTCTCTCTCTCGTGTTCTTGATTTGGCACAATCTTGATGTATCGCGAGCTTTGCTATTATAGTTGGATCTTATGTTTCTCCTCCCCCTCTACTCTCTTGTAATGAATTGAGTTTCCCCTTTGGAGTTATCTTATCGGATTGAGTCTTTAAAGATTTGAGAACACTTGATGTATGTCTTGTTGTGCGTATCTGTGGTCACAATGGGATACCACGTGATTCACTTGATGTATGTTTTGGTGATCAACTTGCGGGTTCCGCCCATGAACCTATGCATAGGGGTTAGCACACGTTTTCGTCGTGATTCTCCGGTAGGAACTTTGGGGCATCTTTGAGGTTCTATGTGTTGGTTGAATAGATGAATCTTAGATTGTGTGATGCATATCGTATAATCATACCCACGAATACTTGAGGTGACATTGGAGTATCTAGGTGACATTAGGGTTTTGGTTGATTTGTGTCTTCAGGTGTTATTCTAGTACGAACTCTAGGGCTGTTTGTGACACTTATAGGAATAGCCAACGGATTGATTGGAAAGAATAACTTTGAGGTGGTTTCGTACCCTACCGTAATCTCTTCGCTCGTTCTCCACTATTAGTGACTTTGGAGTGACTCTTTGTTGCATGTTGAGGGATAGTTATGTGATCCAATTATGATATTATTGTTGAGGGAACTTACACTAGCGAAAGTATGAACCCTAGGCCTTGTTTCCTATCATTGCAATACCGTTTACGCTCACTTTTATCATTAGTTACCTTGCTGTTTTTATATTTTCAGATTACAAATACCTTTATCTACTATCCATATTGCACTTGTATCACCATCTCTTCGCCGAACTAGTGCACCTATACAATTTACCATTGTATTGGGTGTGTTGGGGACTGAGGGACTCCTGGATTAGGGGGTGTTCGGATAGCCGGACTATACCTTCAGCCGGACTCCTGGACTATGAAGATACAAGATTGAAGACTCCGTCCCGTGTCCGGAAGGGACTTTCCTTGGCGTGGAAGGCAAGCTTGGCGATACGGATATGAAGATCTCCTACCATTGTAACCAACTCCATGTAACCCTAACCCTATCCGGTGTCTATATAAACCAGAGGGTTTTAGTCCGTAGGACAACGTACATATCAACAATCATACCATAGGCTAGCTTCTAGGGTTTAGCCTCCTCGATCTCGTGGTAGATCTACTCTTGTACTACCCATATCATCAATATTAATCAAGCAGGACGTAGGGTTTTACCTCCATCGAGAGGGCCCGAACCTGGGTAAAACTTCGTGTCCCTTGTCTCCTGTTACCATCCGGCCTAGACGCACAGTTCGGGACCCGCTACCCGAGATTTGCCGGTTTTGACACCGACATTGGTGCTTTCATTGAGAGTTCCTCTGTGTCGTCGCCATCAGGAAGGATGCCTCGCCCCGTCTTTAAAGACGACACTGTTGCTAAGGGAGCTTTGGCTGTCGGCCAAACCCTCCGGTTAGGTGGCTTTCTTATGACCGCCTGTTTGGCTTCTGCGCCGATGATGACCTCTCGAGCCATCGAAAACAATCTTCATGTCAACTCGGAACTCGCCGAGCAGTTAGATCCAATAGAGCTTTCCTCCATAAACGAGCTCTTGGATCGCTTCGCCGCCCTGGGAGTCGCTACGGATTACGACCAGATTGGGCTTAAAACCGATCTGAGAGAGATTAACTCTCCCCAAGTCACCCATCACGTTGCTGTGGTAGAAGGACAATGCGGCGACCCTTCATCTATCTTAAGGACTCGATACGTCCGGATTCCCGATCCCTCCAAGCCGGATACCCGCGGAGGGGAGGATATCACTCAAGACCTGAACTTAGAGTTAGGCGACGGGCTGGATTCATTAGACAACATCCAGGAATCCAAATTTTCGAGTTCAGAAATTCCTCGGCCTCTGAGCCTTAGATGGGGTGAGGCTTCGGATTTAATTCCACCCACCCACCCACCCCAACATAAGCGATCTATCCAAAATCAGGCAAGAACCCGATGAAACAGTACATCATTACTGGGCCAGATTCCTCCTGGTTAAGAATAGGCTAAGGGACTGCCACGAGGAAGACGCAATCTCAATCTTCTGCAATAATGTGCCATCAAGTCATAGGTCTTGGCCGACTTCGTCGCAGAATGGACGGAGGCCGAACTCCCTAAAGAGTACGGCACATATTCAAATTGGATCATGCATTTCGACGGCTCCAAGATGTTGGCCGGACTGGGGGCTGGCGTCATTTTGACGTCCCCCACAGGAGACACAGTTCAATACGTACTACAGATTATGTACACGGACTCCAACAATGCAGCCAAATATGAGGCCCTTCTACATGGTCTCCGGATGGCAGTATCCATGGGCATCCAATGCCTAGAGGTGCGCGAGGACTCGAACCTCGCAATATCCCAAATAAATGGAGACTTCGATGCCAAGGATCCAAAAATGGCAGCTTACCGCAACGCCGTCCTAAAAATGTCAGCTCAGTTCGAGGGGCTTGAATTTCACCATATAGCCCGGGAAAATAATCAGGCGGCAGATGTCCTGGCACGCATCGGCACAAAACGCGATGTAGTCCCCCCCTCCCCCCAACATCTTCTTGGAAAGGCTGTTCAAGCCATCCGTACATTCTGACACAATCGGAGGCTCTACCAATGAAATAACACCTTCAGCCCACGTAATAATGGCCGTCATCGCCCTGTGGACAGAACCATTCCTCACCTACCTTACTAGGAAGGAACTCCCTGAGGACCAAAATGAGGCACGCTGCATAGTGCGGCGATCCAAAGCCTACAGAGTCCACGAGGGAGAGCTTTATAAGAAAAGCACTACCGGAGTCCTTCAAAGGTGCATCTCCGAAGAGGAGGGGCGGAATCTCCTGGCTGAAATTCATGCCGGACTCGGAGGTCATCACGCTGCAGCCCGGTCCCTTGTAAGCAAGGCCTTCCGTACAGGCTTTTATTGGCCGACGGCCCGGGCAGACGCTCAGGACTTACTCCAACGATGCACCGGTTGCCAGCTCTTTGCAAACCAAAGCCATATGCCACCCACCGCCCTCCAAACCATCCCCATCACTTGGCCCTTCGCTGTCTGGGGGCTTGACATGGTTGGACCCCTTAAAGGCGGAACCCACAAGCAAAAATACTTACTGGTCATGGTGGATAAGTTCACCAAATGGATAGAAGCCAAGCCTGTTAAGACGGCCGAATCCGGACCGGTGATAGACTTTATATCCGGGGTTGTACACCGTGACGGCGTCCCCCACATCATCATCACGGATAACAGCACGAACTTCACGGCCGACGAGGCAAAACTCTGGTGCAAAAACATGGGCATCAAGCTCGATTATGCTTCCGTCTATCACCCACAAACTAACGGCCAGGTCGAACGTGCAAATGGTCTTATCATGAGCGGCATCAAACCCAGATTATTGCGGTCCCTCAAGGAATCTAACACGCACCGGGTAGAGGAGCTCGACTCCGTACTCTGGGGGCTGTGGACCATGCCGAATTGCACCACCGGATACACACCATTCTTTATGGTGTACGGCGCAGAGGCAGTTTTGCCTTGCGACATAATTCATGACTCACCTCGAGTGCGCATGTACGAAGAAAAAGAAGACGAGCTCGATCGGCAGGACAGCTTGGACGCATTGGAGGAGGAGCGTGACGCATTGGAGGACAGCTTGCATTGAAAGTTTACCGCATTCTATCAACAACTGGCTCGAAGATACCAAAGCAGAGAAGTACGGGCCAAAAATTACAACATTGGCGAATTAGTTCTACGACTACCGGACAAGAAAAAGGACAAACTCAAGCCCAAGTGGGAAGGTCCCTTCATAATTGACCAAGTCCTGATTGGTGGAGCGTACCGCCTGCGGGATGCATCGGATAACCGACTCGAGCCAAACCCATGGAACGCAGCCCGTCTCCGAAGATTCTATGCCTAGCACCGGACTCTGTGTTCGTCTCCTTCCTCTGTCCATTTTTTATATTTTCTGTCTTACATTTATCTTCTTCTCTCTCTCTCTCTTATAGCCTCTAAAGGCTCATAAAGTGACGCGCTATCCGCGCTCATTAAACCTGGGGGCTTCTTTAAACAGAAGCTTATTTATGTGGGCTTCATGCCCAACACATGTGTCACACTTCCGCATGTACCTTTTATTCACCATTATATGCATCGATATGACTTAAGTTTTGGCCAAGCTGGGTTGCTTGGCTCCTGTGCTTACCCCTACGTTCCCGATTGTTCGGCTAGGTGGTAAAGGGAGCACCTCTGCGATTGTTACTGCCGGGTCAGCCAGACGTGTACCTCAGACTGGGTGAAGCCGAAAGCTAGCATTCTTAAGGGAATATTCGGTCGGTGAACTAAAGATGATCTTTTTTATTTTTATCTATATGCCCCTAGATGTTTTCCCTGCGTTTCTTTTCGCAGCATGGACATGCACCTTAGGGCATGCCTCCCAGGGAAAGGAACCCCTAACGGAACTATTCTCCCTGGAAGATGTTTCTTATTAACCATGTAATATAACATACCTAGTCGGGCACTTGTCTGTTCACGCCCTAATGACCCCTACGCCTAGTCTCCATGCATTCCCCGGTTCCTATATAACCGCATGGGAATTCGGACACACTCCGGACCGTCAGGTCCCGAGGCTGAAGCGAAAAGGCCAGCCATGACAAATGATCTACAATCTGGCTAGAAGGCATTATAAATGTCAATTAAATTACATAGTCATTTTGACTGGTTGTATTCCTCTTCAATACCATCTAACAGGCTGTCTAATTTACAGTCCTGCTGGGAATACTTTGCGGCCAATTCTACTTGGCCGTATACTAAGCTTACAGGGATCTCTTTCCCATCGGGCCCTACAGGACCGACCTCGGCCATGTGGTTGGGGTCAGCCTTTGCGTACCGCGTCTTCACCATGGCCCAGGCCTCCCTAGCACCTTGACGGCAGGCTGATATTTTCCACAATCGGAAGCGCCGCCATGCTCCCTTTAGCTTCTCCGCAAGCTCTCCAAGACCTTCGGGAATGGAGACGGATGGCCACAGGGCCTGGGCGACGCCTCGCATCGCCTGCCGAACTCGATCGAGCAGTTGCGAGAGCTCGGGAAGAAGGTCACCCGTAGAACCGGGCATCTCCTCTGCAGGATAACCTGTTAGCACACCTACAGACATTGCTCTGTTAGTTGACTTCCCCGCCAAACTTTCTTTCAAAAGGTTCGTTCAAGCACTTACTAAATATGTCGCGCCGAAGCCGCTAATTCTCCTTCACGGAGTCTGACAGCTGGGCACGAACATCTTTCAGCTCGACGCCCAGCTTGGTGTTGGCATCTTGGAGATCGTTCTTCTCCCCCATCACCTTTATCAGCACCCTCTCACCAGCCTTTAGCTGGCGTAGGAGGTGTTGCCTTTCCGGATTCAATCCGGCACCATCTACAATTTCATTTGTCAGATTCGCACCAAAGCCGTGCTTCGCAAAATACTTATCTTTCAAAGTGTATATTACCAGAGGGGGTCTCCTTAGGCTCCCCTGCCGCGGCTAGTGCGGCCTCCAGTTGGGCTTTGCACTCTTCCATCTCCTTGGACAGTAGGGAATTCTTTTCTGTAAGAACCTGCATATCAAATGATCCTTAAATCAGTTATTCTAACTGTTTCAAGTCTCGGGGGCTACTGTTATATATATAATTACCAAAATTTTCTTACCCGTATGTCTTTTACATATTGCTCCGTGGCTCTGGCTAGACCATTTTGAGCGGCACGGAGGTGCGCATCTCCCGAATTGAAGGCATCTAACGCCCCTTGGGAGAAACAAGCGTCGCGAAGAATTGTCCGGCGACGCATGTGGTTCATGGCACTCTCCACCTCAGAGTTGGTGGCAGACAACCCGTCCACATCCTCCGTCGGAGGAGCGTCTGGTGCGCGCCTTGCGTTCGCCTCCGCCTCTGGACCAGGCTTTGGAGCCTGGCTGGTGGAGGCGCGATTGGCAGCCTCTCCGGGTATAGTCCGGCGAGGTCTCTTTGTCCTGAAGAGAGCACGAGTGTCAATGTGCCTCGAAGGTATAACACCTGGGATAAGGGGGCGCGCCATACCTTTGCGCTGATGCCTCGGTCCGGACTGCACTTCTTTTTGGCCCACGGGACCCTACGGCCCCTCGTTGGCTTATCGCCGCAGGTTCGGCCTTCCGCCTTAAAAACCTCCCCTAGAAAGTTCGTTTGCAATCAGGAAACTGAACACGAGTGGGCGGACACCTATTCGGGGTACTGGGACTTCGATCTCGGGTACCTGGGGCGTCAGGATTAGCCCTGGGTAATCAGCCGTAATGGCCACCAAGGCATTGTCCTCGCTCAATTGATGGAACACTCCATCAATCAGCTCCACAGACATGTCCGAATCCTCTTGAGAGGCCGGGTCGAGGGACCGTCCAGGGTCCTCGGGTTGTGGAGGAGGGCTGCTTATTTCCTTAACAGCCTGGCGCGGTTCCTGCGTTATAGTCGTCAGACTAAATATTTAACAATGGGAATACAAAACGGATGGACAAGTAAATACGGCCGCTTACCCAGCTCGGGGGATTGTGCATGGAGAATCCACCCTGAGGGTTGACGCGGAGAAATTCCTCCTCTTCTCCCTTATACAAAGTGGACAAGATCTTTAGTAGAGCGGCAGCTGAATTCGGCCCCTTACGACCGTAGCGGGTGGTGTCGTCCTCCCCGTTGAAGTCCCACATGGGGTGGCTTCTATACTGAAGCGGCTGCACCCCCCGCATAATGCATTCGGCCATAACCCCGATCATGGTTAGTCCGGAACGGGCTAACAATCTTATTCGGCACATCAGGTAAATGATGTCCCTGTCACTCTCCCTCTGAGGGCTCCGTGGGCGCCAGCTTAGGCGCTTCTTTAAGGGAGCACTGTTGAATTCAAGGAGGCCGATCCGAACAGGATCCGGCAGCGCCATTCAGAGGGCCAGTCTTCGGACGCCTTCTTTGGGGTTCCGGACAGATATCCGGTCCCGGTGATGCGCCACACTTCGGCTCCGCCCACTTGATACATTGACCCCTTCCTGGAATGGGGCACGAGGCAAAATAGCTCCTTCCACAGTCCGAAATGAGCTTCAACACCGAAGAACAGCTCGCAGAGGGCTACAAAGCCCGCGATATGCAATACTGAGGCAGGCGTGAGATGATGTAGCTGGAGGCCGTAGAACTCCAGCAGCCCCCAGAGAAATGGGTGGATTGGAAATCCGAGCCCCCTTATTAAGTAAGGGACAAGGCACACCCGCTCTCCTTTGGAGGGATTAGGGGCATTCTCTGCTTGCTCTCCGCCGTTGTAGACGGCAAGACCGGCTCGAACCGGGACCATATAGGCTGGGGGGAGAAATCCCTTGGTCTGGAGCGTCACTAGCTCGCTATGCGGGGTGGAACATCTCTCCCAATATCCAGGCTTAGGGCTGAAAGGGCGAGGGGAGGAGTTGCGACGGCTGGCCATGGTGGAATGGACCTTTGTCGGATGCGCTCTGATGAACACTGGTGGAGGGGAGAAGGTGTGGATTGGATCTAAGTCCTCGTCCCCTTAAATAGGGCAGCTCATTTACGCGGCTAGGGGTGTGAATGTAAAAACACTCAGACTTTTCATATTCGTTTGACACGTGGGAAGCGGCCATTATTGGGCGTAGAAGCCAAGGAGCGCAACATCTACAAGAAACCGGAATTATTCAAACAGGTGCACGGAATTTGGAGGAGAACCCGCCTTGCAATGCCGAAGACAATCTGCGCGCCGGACCCATTGTCATTGAAGCCTGGTTCGGGGGCTACTGAGGGACTCCTGGATTAGGGGGTGTTCGGATAGCCGGACTATACCTTCAGCCGGACTCCTGGACTATGAAGATACAAGATTGAAGACTCCGTCCCGTGTCCGGAAGGGACTTTCCTTGGCGTGGAAGGCAAGCTTGGCGATACAGATATGAAGATCTCCTACCATTGTAACCGACTCTATGTAACCCTAACCCTATCCAATGTCTATATAAACCGGAGGGTTTTAGTCCGTAGGACAACGTACAAATCAACAATCATACCATAGGCTAGCTTCTAGGGTTTAGCCTCCTCGATCTCGTGGTAGATCTACTCTTGTACTACCCATATCATCAATATTAATCAAGCAGGACGTAGGGTTTTACCTCCATCGAGAGGGCCCGAACCTGGGTAAAACGTCGTGTCCCTTGTCTACAGTTCGGGACCCCCTACCCGAGATCCGCCGGTTTTGACACCGACAGGGCCACAAGAGACTCTTTGTTATTTGGTTGCAGGGTTACTTGAGAGAGACCATCTTCATCCTACGCCTCCTACGGATTGATAAACCTTAGGTCATCCACTTGAGGGAAATTTGGTACTGTCCTACAAACCTCTGCACTTGGAGGCCCAACAACGTCTACAAGAAGAAGGTTGTGTAGTAGACATCACCTAATCACACACAGTTCATCCTAGTGAACCGTATGCTATATATCGCACACGCCTTCATCTGGCTGCCCGTTTCTTCTGTTCCTCCTCATCCTAAACAGTTAATTGAACTTAACCGTATGCCCTACATCACACACGCAACTAAAATCTGAACCGTGTTTGATGCATCCGTCATCGCAAACGTTTTGCACCTTTTTGACGGTTTTTTACACCATCATTTCCGATTATGGCATCGCACATAGTTTCGTCGAAGGGTCTCTGGTCGAAGTGTCGCGTCTGGACCATCATGCAGTAACGAAAGGACAGGCCAAACCGGTCTCTTATGATAAGCAAAGCGTTCTTAAGGGTACACGGGATTTTCATCTAGTCAGTTTCATCATGTTGGCTTAATTCGTGTTCAGTACTTTGATAATTTGATATGTGGGTGGACCGGTGCTTAGGTGTTGTTCTTACTTGAACAAACCTCCTACTTATGATTGACCATCCCGCAAACATCCGCAACTACGAGGAAAGTATTAAGAATAAATTCTAAACATAGCATTAAACTTTTCGATCCAATCGGTCCCTTATGGAATAGCGCATAAACTGCGGTTTAAGCTTCTGTCACTCTCGCAACCCATCACCTAATTGCTACTCCACAATGCATTCCCTTAGGCCCAAATATGGTGAAGTGTCATGTAGTCGACGTTCACATGACACCACTAAGGGAATCACAACATACATACTATCAAAATATCGAACACATATCAAGTTCACATGATTACTTGCAACATGAGTTCTCCCGTGACCTCAAGAACAAAAGTAACTACTCACAAATGATAAACATGCTCATGATCATAGGGGTATTAAATAGCATCTTGGATCTGAACATATAATCTTCCACCAAATAAACCATATAGTAATCAACTACAAGATGTAATCAACACTACTAGTCACCCACAAGCACCAATCTATAGTTCCGGTAACAAGATTGAACACAAGAGATGAACTAGGGTTTGAGAGGAGATGGTACTATTGAAGATGTTGATGGATAGTTCCCTCCCCAAGATGGGAGAGTTGTTGATGATGATGATGACGATGATTTCCCCCTCCGGAAGGGAAGTTCCCCCGGCAGAATCGTTCTGCCGAAGGGCAAAAGTGCTCCTGCCCAAGTTCCACCTCGAGGCGACGGCGCTCCGTCCCGAAAGTCCTCTCCTTATTTTTTTTCTAGGTCAAAATGACTTATATACCAGAAGATAGGCACCGGAGGTGGGCCTGGGTGAGCACAACCCACCAGGGCACGCCTGGGCTCCCTAGCATGCCCAGGTGGGTTGTGCCCACCTGGTGGGCCCCTTCTGGTACTTATTGGCTCCAATAATTCTCAAATATTCCATAAAAAATCCTCGTGAAGTTTCATCTCATTTGGACATGTGTAGAATAGGTAGCCTGACGTAGCTTTTTCAAGTCCAGATTTCCAGCTACCAGAATTCTCCCTCTTTGTGTATACCTTGCATATTATGAGAGAAAAGGCATTAGAATTACTCCAAAAGGCATTATTATGGATGAAAACATTATAAATAAAAGTGAGAAAACATGATGCAAAATAGACATATCATAGGGCAAGTTGAGACCACCTAGGAGAGAGGTGGGCCTGGTCCTTGGTCGGCGTCTGCGGCTATTTCTTAATAACACGCCTAACGAGTTTGGATATTTGATCTGAGTTGGTTGTTGACCTATACCCACTAACCGCCACGCGGGAATAGTATGGGCACTCGACGTCGTATGTTTTCTCTCGAAAGCTTTCAGACGTCAGCGATGGAGCGGCGCACGCCCGGTGGTCCACGTAAGCACCTGCCTTGTATAAGGAGAGAGCTAGGATTGATCCCGGTCATCCTTGCAACGTGTAGGAGTGCAACGGGCGATGGGCCCAAGACCCCTGCACACTTGGGGTGTAGATCGACCTCTCTGTTGATCTTCTGAGGCCGGGCATTACCCAGGAAAGTGTGTCTGGCCAGGGTGATCGAGCCTGTAGGGAAGTAATCTATTCGAATAGTCGTGTCCACGGTAACAGGACGACTTGGAGTTGTATTCTGAAAGGATCAAGAAGAGGTGTCTAGAGGGGGGGTTATTAGACCCTCAACAAAGAAAAGTAGCAGTTCTTAATTTCTTTAAGTTAAGGTGGAGTTTTAGCACAAGTTTAAACATTCACAATACATTTCAAGCAAGCATGGCAAGAGTATATGAGCAGCGGAAAGTAAAGAATGCAAGTTGTAAGAAAGTAAAGGGATGGGATTGGAGTGTGCAAACGCAATTGGAGACATGGAGATTTTTGGCGTGGTTCCGATAGGAGGTGCTATCATACATCCACGTTGATGGAGACTTCAACCCACGAAGGGTAACGCTTGCGCGAGTCCACGGAGGGCTCCACCCACAAAGGGTCCACGAAGAAGCAACCTTGTCTATCCCACCATGGCCATCGCCCACGAGGGACTTTCCTCACTTGGGTAGATCTTCACGAAGTAGGCGATCTCCTTGCCCTTACAAACTCCTTGGTTCAACTCCACAATCTTGACGGAGGCTCCCAAGTGAGACCTAACCAATCTAGGAGACACCACTCTCCAAAAGGTAATAGATGGTGTGTTGATGATGAACTCCTTGCTCTTGTGCTTCAAATGATAGTCTGCCCAACACTCAACTCTCTCTCTCACAGATTTGGATATGGTGGAAAGATGATTTGAGCGAAAAGTAACTTGGGGAAGGCTAGAGATCAAGATTCTTGTGGTTGGATTGGAACGTCTTGGTCTCAACACATGAGTAGGTGGTTCTCTGTCAGAAAATGAGTAGTGGAACTGTAGGCACGTTCTGATGGATCTCTCCATCAATGGAGGACGGGTGGAGGGGTATATATAGCCTCCACACAAAATCTAGCCATTACACACAATTCACCAAACCCGGTGGGACCTAATTGAGAAACTCGGTCATACCGATATGGTTCAAAATGTGAACGTTAGAGTTTTCGGTGGGACCAATATGGTCAACTCGGTGGGACCGATGTGCTAGGGTTAGGGTAAAACCTCAACTCAGTTTGACCGATTTCACAAATTCGGTGGGACCAATTTTGGTAATAAGCAAACACAGAGTTGGTCAAGCAAACTCGGTGGGACCGACTGCATATCTCGTTGTGATCGAAATAATTGCAACACGCAATAGAGAGTTTGCAAGCCCATCTCAGTAAGACCGAGATCCCATCGGTGAGACCGAATTGATTAGGGTTTCTGACAGTGGCTATGTCAAGTGAACTCGTGGCGCTGGATAGGTCAAATCAGTGGGGCCGAGTTTGACTTTTTGTTTGGGACATATGTGGAGATGATAAAGTGGTTGAGGGCTTTGGAGCATATCACTAAGCACTCTGAGCAAGCAAGCCATTAAGCAACACCTCATCCCCTTTTAATAATATTGGCTTTCCTACGGACTCAATGTGATCTTGGACCACTAAAATGAAAATGTAGAGCCTTGAGCTTTAGCCAATCCTTGTCCTTAGCTTCTTGAAGGGGTTCCACATCCTCTTGTCCATGCCACGCCTTTGTTGAACTTTCTGAAATATACTAGATAAAAGTATTAGTCCAACAAGAGATATGTTGACATTAATTACCAAAATCACCCAGGGAGCACTTGTGCTTTCAATCCCCCCCCCTTTTTGGTAATTGATAACAACATACATCAAAGCTTTAGATAAAGATACGAAGAATACCACATAAAGATTTGGAAAGACATGTAACATGCATAGGATCCCCCTACATGTATGCAATCATGTGAATATGGAATATAAGAGCATGTGAATGCATAACCATGACAGATCAAGCAATAAGTTACATGTATCTTGGCTATATGCATCAGAGCAAATGATGTGAATATAGGAAATGTACCTCCATGTTCATGATTTCTTCTTGCAAACAATATGTACAGTAGCAAGAAATCATAATGCACATGGATGTGATGCATATACTTACCTTGTGGTCTTGAGGTAGCTTTGGAAGAGATGAACCTGAGTAAACAAGGTTAGATAACACGGGAACATCTACCAAACAAAGCAATTTGAGAAACCACAAGACTACCAAGATTGGGATGACATGTAGAGAGTGAGTACTAGGTACTCTATTGGATATAGACATGTCCCCAAAGAGTAAAGATATGCAATGAATTCGAAGATTTCCTTCCCTTGGATGTCTTTCTCCCCTTGAATCTTATATTGGATAATGGGAGAAGATAGGGCAAAATAAAAACAGAGCAACATCAATCATAACAAACATACTAACATGTCTTTCCCCTCTTGAAGACATGTGACTTATCTCCTCTATGGATAACAAGCATCTGGAGAAGCTTAAGGAGTGCATTCTCTCTGATGTGATAAGCTTTGATGTGCTCTCTCTCTCCCCCTTTGACATCAATTTCCAAGAAGGGATCTTCTGGAACATGAGTCAATTAGGTTTGGTCCTTGAGTCACATTACAAAGCAACTTGTAATGTAAGATGCTGGTAGAGGACAAGAATCATTGAGTGGAGCTGGAATTAGTATGCAGGATGCAAATGGAAAAGTGTTTTCTCAGCATTTAAATCGGTCATACCGAGTTATTTTCTTCGGTGGCACCGAGGTGTTTCGGTTTAACCGAATGAAACAAATCGGTGAGTCTGAGTTTAACACAGAGAGAAAACAATTGTCATCTCAGCTCACTAGGAAAATAAGATCTCACAAAGATTTTCAAGGAATTAACTGAAGGATTTGCAATGAATTGGATGCAGGGAATGCAGAACATAACAGAGAAAATAAAGAAATCTAGATGAAGTTTTTTTTTGAAAAAGGGAAACAAACATGTAAGAGACAAATGCAAGAACTCAGAAGAAAACTCTAAAGAACTACATCTAGAATTGGTCGGAGACAAAGTCACTTATGTTAGAGTATATTGACCGAGGAGTCAAGTGAGAACACTTGATCGTCGGTCAAACTCATCGTTTAAGCTCAAAATGGGTTGCCATTTTTCGTTTAAGGATATTGATGTATTCACATCTTGTTGAGCTGCTTTGATGTAACACCCCGGATGTAATTTACCTTATCTGTACTCCAACTCTTGCCGTTTCCGGCTTAAGTTATTTTATTTTCCTCGGTGTCGGGTTTTTGTCTTCGTGTGTTGTTGCCTTTGTCATGCATCTCATATCATCTCATCATATGCATTGCATTTGCATACGTGTTCATCTCATGCATCCGAGCATTTTCCCCGTTGTCCGTTGTGACTTCCGGCGCTCCTATCTCCTCCAGTGGTCCTTTCTATCTCTTTTCGTGTGTGGGGGTTAAACATTCCGGATTGGACCGAGACTTGCCATGCGGCCTTGGTTTACTACCGGTAGACCGCCTGTCAAGTTTCGTACCATTTGGACTTCGTTTGATACTCCAACGGTTAACCGAGGGACCGAAAAGGCCCCGTGAGTGTTGCATCCCAACACCCTTCCAATTGGGCCCAAAACCCACCAAAACCCTCTCCATCATCTAGAGCGTTCGATCACGATCGCGTGGCCGAAAACCGCACCTCATTTGGAGTCTCCTAGCTCCTCCTACCTCTATTTATAGCCCCTCCTCCAAAAATTCCGGTTCCAAACCATCCCTAACCCTAAAAATCTCCTCGCGCCGCCGCCAGACACGTCCGCCCCGGGCGGACGAGATCGCGCCGCCGCCCCGCACTAGTGGCAGAGTGCCACGTGGCGCCGCCGACCGCCTCCCGCTGCGGCCCGTCGAGGCCCGCGGGGAGCCCCTGGCCCCGTTCGCTCCCGCGCCGCCTGCGCTACAGCGCCTCACCGCCCGCGGCCGCCGCCACCATCACCTCCCTCGCCGGCCGCCGCGTGCCATCGCCGGCGCCACCCCGCTTCGGCGACCGCCCGGAGCCCGCCGTGCTCCTCCACACCACCTCACCGCCGCCTCAACGTCGGCGCCGCCCGGCCGCGCCTCGCCGCATCGGTCTCTCAGCCGCGCCGCCCCGCCGTCGTCTACCTCCTCCGGCCGGCGAGCCCGCCAAGTCCGATGACCTCCTGCTCCGGCGAGCTCTTCAGATCCGTCCGGTGAATCTCGGTTCCACGCCCTCCAGATCTCAGATCCAAACGAGGGTTGACTTTCCATTCGAAACCCTAATATTTTTGCATTTTTCATCATGTCGTAACTCTGCATCCGTAGCTCCGATTCGTGCGTGTAGCATATCAAAATGTTTGTCTCGACGAGTACATCATTTCATCTCATTGCATCATTTTCATTTGAGCTCATCTTGATGCCCGAAATGCTGTTGGAAGAGGGCTATGTGATGAATTTGTCAGATCTGTTTCAGCAAATAGCTATTTGTCATTTTTGCCATGTTTAATGTGTGCATGCTATGATCCTGAGCTCTACATGTGTTTTGTTATATGCCATGCCATCTTTACAGAGGTGCTTGCCATGTATTTTTGTGACATTTGTGGTTACTAGCACAAGCTTGCAAAGTAGCGTAATCGGTAATGCTGATTTCAGGGACTTAGAATTTCACTAAGTCCTTGTTCTGTTTCTGTCGGTATGCCATATGTTGATGTTGTTTCCTAGTGATCCGTGCCTCTTTTGAGGATGATCAGTAAGGATGATTCGGCAAATTGTGACGAAGAGTTTTGACTCTTCTCTTCTCAAATTTCACTAAAAAAATTTAGGATCACGCGGGTATCTTGGAATCGTTTCGATCGATTTGTGACGAGAACATTGTTCTTGGTGCCTCCTATCATTTAGGGGTTGTGGCAGTGTCCCAGGGAGTTGAGCTCCGAGGTGTTGTCGTCACAATTTTATCGTTGAGATTCTGGAATACCTGAGTTTTGCCGACATCGAAAATCTCTTTTATGCAGTTGTTGGTGAGATAACCTCGACGCCACCCAGTACTGGGGCGGGAGTTAGGGAGTATTGCCATAACTCGTATAACGGATGCTTTTTGAAGGTTGAGGTAAATGAAGGTTGAGGTAAATGATTTCCGAAGGTTTCTCGATTATGTGTTGAAGGATGGATACAGCTGGATGTAGGATTTGCTAGATTTGGGTGAGATATTATGCTTCCCTTGTATCCCCAACACCTGATTGCATAATCAGAAAGGTTTGGGAGTTTCATAGGTGGGAATTCTTGTAGCTCTAGTTCTTCTTCCGAGGATATTTGGTTTGGGATTGGGTAATCCTCACCAAGTATTCGTTCTTGTCTGTACCTTGCTGTTTTTCTTCTACCTCAATTCTAAGTGGCTTCTCAATTTATGGATATGTGACCATTTCAATTGGAATGCATTCGTTCATTTGGTTCGAATGTGAAGACTATATGTTGCAATTTCAACCCGTTTGATTCAGCTTCAATAATTGTCTGTTAATGTGCTAATGGATGTCAACCTCTTCAGGATGGCTCCTCCAACGCGCATGACTCCGAATCCTGATCCGCCACCACCACCTCCACCTCCGGAGGCATGGCAAGCTGTGATGGCCGCTACCAATGCAAACACGCAGCTGATCATGCAACTTCTTCAAGAGCGCAACCAAGGGAACAAGGGTCATGGCAACAATCAGAATCAATTTGCTACACTCAACCAGTTCCTTGCTAACCAGCCAAAGACCTTCAGCAATTGTGTTGAGGCAACAGACTCTGATGATTGGCTCGTGGACATATGCAAGCATTTCGAGTGCAGTAACATTAGGCCTGAGGCCTTTGTCAAGTTCGCCTCCTTCCAACTCAAAGACCAAGCTGCAGAATGGTTTCAGCAGTACAAAGATTCCAGAGGAGGCCGTGTGATTACCTGGGATGAATTCCGTCAAGACTTCAAAGCTCATCATATTCCTCAGAGCATGGTTGAAAGCAAGCGTGAGGAATTCTGCAACCTGAAGCAAGGCTCTATGTCTGTTTACGAGTACAACAAAATGTTTCAGAAGCTCGCCCGTTTTGCTAAGCAAGACGTCCCTGACGAGAAGAGCATGATTTACCAGTTCAGGGGTGGTCTCAGAGAAGAAATCCAGCTAGCTCTTGTCCTCTTTGAGCCGAAGAGGTACGATGAGTTCTACAACATGGCATTGAAGCAAGAGACTGCTCAACTGAAGTGCGATGCTTCCAAGAAGCGAGTCAGAGATGCAACTCCTTCTTCCTCAACTCAAGTGGCTAAGCAGCAGAACTATTGGCTTCCTCCTCCTCCGTTCCGTCAGCCTTATCAGCAGAAGAGCAAAGGTGGCAGTGGATCTTCCCACCCACCCAACCCTGGCTTTCAGAACAAGACTTCGTCTCAAGCTCCAAGATCAAGTGCTTTGTATCACCGTCCGCTCTCGGAGGTCACGTGCAACAAGTGCCAACAGAAAGGTCACTATGCCAACAAATGCTTCAATCAGAGGCGTCTCCCTCCTCCTCCTATGAGATATGCAAGTACAGCTGTGGTCAAGCATAACCCCAAGTCTGCTAAGGTCAACTTGTTGAACGCAGCTCAGGCAGAGGACTCGCCAGATGTGATTATGGGTAACCTTCCTGTTAATGACATTCCCGCAAGAGTTCTTTTTGATACCGGTGCATCTTTGTCATTTTTATCGAAGCCTTTTGCATCCATGCATGATGTGCATACTGTTTATTTGCCTAAGTCGATAGCGGTTTCTTCTCCGAGTTTGTTCATGAACACCAAAATGATGGCTCCGGATGTTACTATCACGTTGGGTGACTACAAGTTTCTTTCTTCTCCAATGGTCCTTGGTAACTCGGATATTGATCTTATTCTTGGTATGGATTGGCTTTCTAAGCAGAAGGCTCAGCTTGATTGTGCTGCCAGGCAGATTCAATTGACTCATTCGTCTGAGGATGTAATTGTCTTTGCCGCAAGGGATGATACCATTCGTCTGTTTTCTCTCAATGAGAAGGATGAGATGGAGGCCATCTCGCAAATTCCAGTCGTTTGCGAATATCAAGACGTCTTTCCAGAAGAGCTTCCAGGAATGCCTCCGCACCAGCAAGTTGAATTTGTCATCGATCTTGAGCCTGGTATGGAACCTGTTTGCAAACGTCCTTACAAGCTGGGACCTAAAGAGTTGAAGGAGCTGAAGAAGCAACTCGATGAACAAGAGTGTATGGGTCTCATCCGACCTAGTTCTTCTCCGTGGGGTTGTGGAGTTCTTTTTGTGAAGAAGGATGGAACGGACCGACTTTGTGTTGACTACCGTCCATTGAACAAGAATACTATAAAGAACAAGTACCCACTTCCCAACATCAACGAGCTGTTTGAACAACTCAAAGGTGCTCAAGTATTCTCCAAGCTTGATCTCCGTATGGGCTATCACCAGATTCGAATTCGTGAGCAACATATTTCCAAGACATCATTCAGACAGAACAAGCTATGGTTCATATGAATACACTGTCATGTCTTTTGGCCTCGTCAACGCTCCTCCGACTTTCTCTCGCATGATGAACTTCATCTTCAACCCCTACACAAATGACTTTGTCTTGGTATACCTCGATGACGTTTTGGTCTTTTCCAAGAACAAGGAAGATCATGCAAAGCACTGGCGTTTGGTGCTGGATAAGCTCAGAGAACATCAGTTCTACGCCAAGTTCTCAAAGTGCGAGTTTTGGCTCGATGAGGTTCTCTATATTGGGCATATCATCCCTGCCAAGGGCATAGCGGTGAATCCTGAGAAGGTGTCTGCAATTGTGAATTGGGAACCACCTCAGAACGTCAAGCAACTCCGTAGCTTCCTTGGTCTCGCAAGCTATTGTCGAAGGTTCGTTGAGAACTTCTCAAAGATCGCAAAGCCTCTTTCCAACCTTCTCCAGAAGCACGTGAAGTACGTTTGGTCTCCTGAATGTGACATCGCTTTCAACACCCTGAAAGAGAAATTAGTCACTGCTCCAGTTCTGACTCCTCCTGATGAATCCAAACCGTTCGAGGTCTTCTGCGATGCCTCTCTTCAAGGTCTTGGTGCAGTGTTGATGCAAGAGAAGAAAGTTGTGGCTTATAACTCTCGCTAGTTGAAGCCCAACGAGAAGAACTACCCCACTCACGACCTCGAGTTGGCGGCAGTTGTGCATGCTCTTTTGACTTGGAGACATCTCTTATTGGGAAGAAAAGTGGACATCTTCACTGACCACAAGAGTCTGAAGTACATCTTCACTCAGCCTAATCTCAACCTCAGGCAGACTCGTTGAGTCGAAATGATTCAAGAGTATAATCCGAGCATCGAATATACTCCAGGCAAGGACAATGTAATTGCTGACGCATTGAGCAGGAAGGCTTACTGCAACAGTTTGATTCTCAAGCCTTACCAACCCGAGCTTTGTGAAGCTTTCCGCAAACTCAATCTGCAAGTTGTTCCTCAAGGTCTCCTCGCCAACCTTCAAGTCTCTCCTACTTTGGAAGATCAGATTCGCGAGGCTCAACTTCTTGATGCTATGGTGAAGAAGGTGAAGATTGGGATTGCCAAGAGTCAACCCAAGTACAAGTGCTATCGCCTTGATGACAAGGATACTCTCTTCTTCGAGGATCGCATTGTTGTGCCAAAAGGTGACCTTCGTAAAGTCATTATGAACGAGGCTCACAATTCACTCCTCTCCATCCACCCTGGGAGCACAAAGATGTACCATGACCTCAATCAGGCGTATTGGTAGACTCGAATGAAGCGCGAGATTGCTCAGTTCGTGAATGAATGTGATGTCTGCAGAAGAGTGAAGGCAGAACACCAACGACCAGCTGGTCTCCTCCAACCTCTTGCCATTCCAGAATGGAAGTTTGACCACATTGAGATGGACTTCGTGACGGGATTTCCAAAGTCCAAGCGTGGCAATGATGCTATATTCGTTGTCATCGACAAACTCACTAAAGTGGCTCACTTTCTGCCTATCAAAGAGTCTATCACAGCAGCTCAATTGGCAGAGCTTTATACCTCTCGGATTGTCTCTCTGCACGGCATTCCACAGTTGATCTCTTCAGATCAGGGCAGCATCTTCACCTCGAAGTTTTGGGATTCTTTTCAGAAGGCCATGGGCACCAACATCTGTTTCAGCACAGCTTTTCATCCTCAAACTAGCGGCCAAGTCGAGCGTGTCAATCAGATCCTTGAAGATATGCTCAGGGCTTGCGTTATCTCTTTCGGTATGAAGTGGGAAGATTGTCTTCCATATGCCGAGTTCTCCTACAACAACAGCTTCCAAGCGAGTTCGGGCAAGGCCCCATTTGAAATTCTCTATGGCAGGAAGTACCGTACTCCTCTTAACTGGTCAGAGACCGGTGAACGTCAACTTCTTGGAAATGACTTGATCACAGAGGCAGAGGAAATGTGCAAAGTCATTCGTGATAACCTCAAAGTAGTGCAATCGCGCCAGAAGAGCTAATACGATAGTAAGCATCGTGATTTGGCTTTCGAGATCGGAGACCATGTTTACCTCCGCGTCTCTCCAATGAAAGGTACTCGTCGCTTCGGTATCAAAGGGAAGCTTGCCCCCAGATACATGGATCCTTTCAAGATCGTCAGCAAGAGAGGCGATCTCGCCTATCAACTCGAGCTTCCTTCCAACTTTGCAAACGTGCACGACGTGTTCCATGTCTCTCAGCTCCACAAGTGCTTCAAGACTCCTGACCACACTGTCAACTTCGAAGACATTGATCTCCAAGAAGACCTTTCTTATCGTGAGCACCCATTTGCTATTCTTGAAGAAACTGAGCGCAAGACTCGCAACAAGTCAATCAGATTCCTCAAAGTCAAGTGGTCACACCATTCCGACCATGAAGCCACCTGGGAACGCGAGGATCACCTCTGTTCTGAGTACCCGGCATTTTTCCAGTCCTAGATCTCGGGATGAGATCCTTTCATAGTGGTGGAGTGTTGTAACACCCCAGATGTAATTTACCTTATCTGTACTCCAACTCTTGTCGTTTCCGGCCTAAGTTATTTTATTTTCCTTGGTGTCGGGTTTTTGTCTTCGTGTGTTGTTGCCTTTGTCATGCATCTCATATCATGTCGTCATGTGCATTGCATTTGCATACGTGTTCGTCTCATGCATCCGAGCATTTTCCCCGTTGTCCGTTTTGAATTCCAGCGCTCCTATCTCCTCCGGTGGTCCTTTCTATCTCCTTTCATGTGTGGGGGTTAAACATTTCCGGATTGGACCGAGACTTGCCATGCGGCCTTGGTTTACTACCGGTAGACCGCCTGTCAAGTTTCGTACCATTTGGACTTCGTTTGATACTCCAACGGTTAACCGAGGGACCGAAAAGGCCCCGTGAGTGTTGCATCCCAACACCCTTCCAATTGGGCCCAAAACCCACCAAAACCCTCTCCATCATCTAGAGCGTTCGATCACGATCGCGTGGCCGAAAACCGCACCTCATTTGGAGTCTCCTAGCTCCTCCTACCTCTATTTATAGCCCCTCCTCCAAAAATTCCGGTTCCAAACCACCCCTAACCCTAAAAATCTCCTCGCGCCGCCGCCAGACACGTCCGCCCCGGGCGGACGAGATCGCGCCGCCGCCCCGCACTAGTGGCAGAGTGCCACGTGGCGCCGCCGACCGCCTCCCGCTGCGGCCCGTCGAGGCCCGCGGGGAGCCCCTGGCCCCGTTCGCTCCCGCGCCGCCTGCGCTACAGCGCCTCACCGCCCGGGGCCGCCGCCACCATCACCTCCCTCGCCGGCCGCCGCGTGCCATCGCCGGCGCCGCCCCGCTTCGGCGACCGCCCGGAGCCCGCCGTGCTCCTCCACACCACCTCACCGCCGCCTCAACGCCGGCGCCGCCCGGCCGCGCCTCGCCGCATCGGTCTCTCAGCCGCGCCGCCCCGCCGTCGTCTACCTCCTCCGGCCGGCGAGCCCGCCAAGTCCGATGACCTCCTGCTCCGGCGAGCTCTTCAGATCCGTCCGGTGAATCTCGGTTCCACGCCCTCCAGATCTCAGATCCAAACGAGGGTTGACTTTCCATTCGAAACCCTAATATTTTTGCATTTTTCATCATGTCGTAACTCTGCATCCGTAGCTCCGATTCGTGCGTGTAGCATATCAAAATGTTTGTCTCGATGAGTACATCATTTCATCTCATTGCATCATTTTCATTTGAGCTCATCTTGATGCCCGAAATGCTGTTGGAAGAGGGCTATGTGATGAATTTGTCAGATCTGTTTCAGCAAATAGCTATTTGTCATTTTTTCCATGTTTAATGTGTGCAAAGTAGCGTAATCGGTAATGCTGATTTCAGGGACTTAGAATTTCACTAAGTCGTTGTTCTGTTTTTGTCGGTATGCCATATGTTCATGTTGTTTCCTAGTGATCCGTGCCTCTTTTGAGGATGATCAGTAAGGATGTTTTGTTAACATTGTGGTGCTCTATCCATCCATGTCTTTTTTTGCATTTATGGAGCACCCTAGCTTGAGTTAATCGAGCTCTACTTTTGCTATATTGTAAATCCTGGCATATAGTTGACATGTTTAGCGATTTTGCCGAGGTTGTTGCTATTGATCCGTGCATGCTATGTCATTGTTCTTGCCATGCCTTGCTTTGCCATGTTAAGTTCCTATAACATGTAGTTTTCATGCTCGAAAGTATGCTTCTTGATAATAAATTCCAGACTTGTGTTAATTTCACTAAGTCTGAAACATGTTATCATTTGCATTTTTGCCATGCTTGTTTGAACCTGTTAATGGATGAATTAGCCATAGCTCAGTGTTCATCTTTTGTCAAGCTTCATGAGTGGATTTCTGCCATGTGTTTTGTTGTTATGTTTGAGTGCTGCAGCAGATTTATCTTGATGCATTTAGTTGGTTACTTGCTGATTATCGCAGACCGGTGCCATATTTGTTTTGCTTGCCATTTCCAAACCGTGCATCCGATTCCGGTGATATTTATATTGATTTCAACCGAAATCACCTCACCTTTCCAGTGGCACTCTTGGATTTCCAAGTTGAGGCCAGGTTCAATCATTCCTTATCAAATCTTGCATATGCATCACATACCGCATCCCGCATATCATACGATGTTTGCATCATGTTGTTTGAGCATTGCACGTGGTTGATTGTGTTCTGTTTGCTTGTTGTTCTTGTTTGGGTAGAGCCGGGAGACGAGTTCGTGAATGAGGAGCCCGTTGAGTTCGCTTACGAGGATCAAGTCAACTCTGACAACTTTGCAGGCAAGATGACCATACCCTCGAAATCACTTCTATCTTTGCTTGCTAGATGCTTGCTCTTTTGCTATGCCTATGCTATGATACCTACCGCTTGCTTATCATGCCTCCCAAATTGCCATGTCAAACCTCTAACCCACCATGTCCTAGCAAACCGTTGATTGGCTATGTTATCGCTTTGCTCAGCCCCTCTTATAGCATTGCTAGTTGCACGTGAAGATTGGAGATCGTTCCTTGTTGGAACATTGTTTATTGTTGGGATATGACTATATTATCTTGCTTATCTTAGTGCACCTATATACTTGGTAAAGGGTGGAAGGATCAGCCTTATGCCTAGTGTTTTGTTCCACTCTTGCCGCCTAGTTTCCATCATATCGATGTTATGTACCCGGATTTTGTGTTCCTTACGCGGTTGGGTTATAATGGGAACCCCTTGACAGTTCGCCTTGAATAAAACTCTTCCAGCAATGCCCAACATTGGTTTTACCATTCGCCACCTAGCCTTTTTCCCTTGGGTTTCACGGACTCAAGGGTCATCTTTATTTTAACCCCCCGGGCCAGTGCTTCTCTATGTGTTGGTCCAACGGAGCGATGTCCGGGGCTACCAGGGGCAACTCTGGGCTGGCCTACCCGACGTCTTGCTCATCCGGTGTGCCCTGAGAATGAGATATGTGCAGCTCCTATCGGGATTTGTCGGCACATCTGGGTGGTGTTGCTGGTTTAGTTTTACCATTGTCGAGGATGTCTTGTAACCGGGATGTCGAGCCTGATCGGAATGTCTTGGGAGAAGGAATATCCTTCGTTGACCGTGAGAGCTTGTGATGGGCTAAGTTGGGACTCCCCTGCAAGGGTTTGAACTTTCGAAAGCCGTGCCCGCGGTTATGGGCATATGGGAATTTGTTAATGTCCGGTTGTAGATAACTTGAAACTTAACTTAATTAAAATGAATCAACCGCGTGTGTAACCGTGATGGTCTCTTCTCAGCGGAGTCCGGGAAGTGAACACGGTGTTGGAGTAATGGTTAACGTAGGTTGTTCTAGGATCACTTCTTGATCATAGTTGTTCGTCCGTGCTTTGCCTTCTCTTCTCGCTCTCTTTTGTGAATAGGTTAGCCACCATATATGCTAGTCGCTTGCTGCAGCTCCACATCATACCTTGCCTTACCTATAAGCTTAAATACTCTTGATCGCGAGGGTGCGAGATTGCTGAGTCCCCGTGACTCACAGTTTACTTCCAAAACCAGATGCAGGGACCGATGATACCGTTCCAAACGATGCGCTTGAGCTCAAGTGGGAGTTCGATGAAGACTCTCGCCGTTACTATGTGTCTTTCCCAGATGATCAGTAGTGGTGCCGAGTTGGGGCGATCGGGGACTTTGTCGCATGTGGGGGTTGATCTTTATTTTGGTACCGTAGTCAGACCATGAGTGTATTGGATGATTGTAATGTTATTCATGTATTTGTGTGATGTGGCGAGTGTAAGCCAGCTATGTACCTTTTCCCCCTTTTATCTATTTACATGGGTTGTTGTGAAGATTACCTTACTTGCGACATTGCTTTCAATGCGGTTATGCCTCTAAGTCGTGCTTCGACACGTAGGAGATATAGCCGCATTGAGGGCGTTACATTTGACCCATGACTTGGGGTAAAGCTTCTCTAAGATGGAATAACATACCTTGGGTGGTGGTGTTGAACTTGATCATGTAGTTGAACTTGTGTAGGATGCTCAAGGTTGATGTAGCTCATCAATGGTTGGGAGCACCACTTGTAGTTTGAGTTCATCTACCAACAAGGGTTAGTCTTGCAAGGAAGATCACTTGTGTATCCAAAGTGACAATCATGAAATTTGATACCAAATCAAATTTGATATAGAGAATTTGTCAAAGGATATGTTGAAGGGTTTCATGCTTCCTTAACTTCAACCACCATATTGTAGAGACTTGGTGATGTAGAGACTGCTCAAGATGTGAGTGATTTGCAATATCGTAGATTTAGATTCATCCAAGTAACTACAAGGGTTAGATATCATGCAAGGGTGCAAGTATATATCTAAGTTATATGATCATCATCATAAGAGAAATATCGAGGAATAGTCAAAGGCTCATGCCTTGCATGTATCCAAATGGAGTTTCTACTCCAAGTTTGAGGCATCAATGATGTTCAATTCACCTCTCAAACGGCAAAATACTTTCTCATCAAGTAGTTTGGTGAATATATCCACCAATTGCTTATCGGTATGAACATGCTTAAGATCAATGTCCCCTTTAGCAACATGATCTCGAATGAAATAATGACGAACTTCAATATGCTTATTTCATGAATGTTGCACGGGATTGTGAGCAATCTTAATAGAACGTTCATTGTCAAAAAGCAATGGAATATGGTTCACATAGATCCCATAATCCTTAAGAGTTTGGGTCATCCAAAGTAATTGAGCACAACATGAACCGCGGCAATGTATTCTGCTTCGGCGGTGGATATGGATACCGAGTTTTGTTTCTTGGAGGACCAAGACACAAGAGATCTACCAAGAAATTGACAAGTACCCGAAGTGGACTTTCTATCAACCTTGTCACTGGCATAGTCCGAATCGGAGTAGCCAACAAGATCAAAAGAAGACCTCTTAGGATACCAAATGCCAAAATTTGGTGTACGGATTAAGTATCTCACTATCCTTTTCATAGCCTTAAGATGACATTCCTTGGGGGCCGCTTGATATCGTGCACACATGCACACACTTAGCATAATATCGAGACAGGAGGCACATAGATATAACAACGGACCAATCATAGAGCGTTAAACCTTTTGGTCAATCGGTTTGCCATCCTTAGTCAAGTCAAGATGTCCACTAGTAGGCATGGGTGTATTCATACCTTTGCATTCTTGCATGTTGAACTTCTTGAATAAGTCCTTGGTATACTTTGTTTGGGAAACAAAGGTACCCTCCTTAGTTTGCTTGATTTGCAACCCAAGAAAGAACTTGAGTTCACTCATCATTGAAAGTGCGTTATATCGACTAGAGGGGGGTGAATAGGCGATTTTTACAAATTCGTCATAGAGGAATTTCAAACTGAGGAAATTCCTAAGTCACGAATAACTAGCAGCGGAATAAGTACTCAGAAGTAAGATAACAAAGCAGTAGCACAGTCAACATGATGAAATGAAAACAAGCAATGAGTACATGAAGCGTAGACATAGGATAAGCAGGCTGAAGACAAATTGAGTAAAGAAATAGGATTGAGGAAATTGAGTAAGTCCTTAGTCAAAGTCTTCAAACAGTAACGATCAAGAACAACAACATAATAATGAGGAGATGAAAGGGTTGAGGAAATAGAACCAGTTAGCTCAGTGAAGATAGTGATTTGGTAGACCAGTTCCAACCGTTGTGATAGTTGTACGTCTGGTTGGAGCGGTTAGGTATTTAAACCTCAGGACACACAGTCCCGCACACACGGTCCTCACCGTATTTTCCTTGAGCTAAGGTCACACAGACCTCACCCAATCACGTGGTAAGTCTTCAGGTGACTTCCAAACCTTCACAGACTTGGTCACTCGGTGATCCACAATTTCATCTTGGATGCTCTAGACCATGACGCCTAACCGTGTGGAGGATGCACAGTCCTCAAATGTAACAAGAATTGGTTCCACACGGGAACAATCTCTTCATTGATGCTCAATCACTTTGGGTTTGTAGGTGTTTGGTTTGGGTGTTGGGTTTTTCCTCACTTGATGATTTTCGCTCAAAGTCCTCGGAGGATGGGATGCTCTCAATGACAAGTGTCAGTTTCTCGCGGAGCAGCCAACTAGCTAGTGGTTGTAGGGGCGGCTATTTATAGCCTAGGGAGTAGCCCAACATGATAAGACATAAATACCCTTCAATGATATGATCGTTAGGTGGGTAAGATATTTTGGGACAGCTGGCGCATAGCACATCAACGGTCAGAAATTTGAGGTTCAAATTCCTCAGGGCTATCATGTTCCTCACTTGTAGGCAATCTGCACTAGCGAATTCCTAACTTCTCAGTCAGAACAAATTCCTCAGAGACCAGAAGAACTTCATCTCTGTCACTGAAGAAATTTGACTGAAATGTATGAGATTTTCAATGGCTTCACTCAAAGGGATTGGTAGGTGTAGGATTTTGAGATGAGCATCACTTGGAAACGTTTCCTTAGTTTTTCCTTGACCCCCTTTAACAGTATGGTGTTTCCTATGACTCAAGAAAGAAAAAATGAAACTAAGGAAACAAAAGTCTTCACGCTTCATATTCCTCGCATGAATATCAAGTCTTCACGGTCACACCAATTTCTTCACTTTCAAAGTCTTCAGAAAGCCAAAGTCTTCAGTTGAAGGCATTCATTTTTAGGGGTCGACTTTCTCTATAAATATCAAACTCCTCATAGACTTATAGACCTGTGTGCACTCACAAACACATTAGTCCCTTAACCTATAAGTCTTCAATACACCAAAATCAGTAAGGGGCACTAGATGCACTTATAATCTCCCCCTTTTTGGTGATTGATGACAATATTGGTTAAGTTTTCAACGGGGATAAACATATGAAGTGTAAATACTGATATTGAGGAATTTGATTGCAAGATATAGAAGAACTCCCCCAGAAGATGTGCATATGTCAGGAATTTGCTTTTGAGAAGCAATGCGCATTGAAGAGTAGAATCATGGAGATCTCCCCCTATATCTTGTGATTCATACACGCATTTAACATATGATATGAAGAATTTGAAATGCATGATGAAATATGGTGACTGATGTAACTCAGCATGCGTGCAATAACATATATGAGGAAATAGCATGCAGAAGAACATAGCGAAAGTATCAGACCACCATCAGAGTTAAGATTACAACTCGATACAACAAAGTTTTCAAAAGAACAAGAGTTGTAACTTAGCAAAAAACACCCATATAGATAGACCTGCTTGAAGACTAACTCAAATTTCTCCCCCTTTGTCATTGAATGACCAAAAGGGACGACAAGTGAGGACTAACGCCCCTGAAGAATATCATCACGAAGTCGATGGAGGAACGCCGGTGTTGTTGGGGTCGTTTGTTGAAATAGGGCATGCCGCAGTGTCGTTCAAGTCTTCATTTTCATCAATCTTGCGTGATGAAGAATAAGAGCTGGCCACAAGCTGAGGAACTTTGACCTCCTTGAATTTCTTCGAAGGTGGATGTGCCCAGTCAAAGTCCTGTTGAAATTCCATCTTCTTGAGATCTTCAATACTGTAGAGGTTAGACAGAATAGCCTAGGTGCGGTCAAAGACTTCATGCAGATAATAGTGATTCTTCTTCACAAAAATTTGAGTGACTATCATGTTCTGAAGAATAGCACCAAACTGACGTTTGACCCACTTGTGGTTGCGACCAACCTTCTGATGAAGACTGAGGAGAAGCTCACGATCAGTCATCACCCTGGGAGCAATGGCTTGAGGATTTTGCTTTGAAGCATTTGCGGCAGAGTCATGCGTGGCAGAGTCATCATTGGTGGAATACGAGGTAGCTTTGCGAAACTGTCCATCCAATGGACGACTGCCTTCATCAATAATAGTAGCCTTGCCCTTCTCATCCGATGAGTAAATAGCTCATTTGAAGACTTCAATGGGGGGCAAATAGATGACATGATTTTGGAAATCAGCCTTGTAGTTGATTGAAGACCTTGATCTGATGAATCTCATAATCCAAGGAGCGTAAGGCTTCAACTCAAAAGGCGATAGAGCGACATTTGCCAAAGTCCTCATGAAGAAATCATGGTAGTTGATAGGCACACCATGTATGATGTTGAAAAGTAGATTCTTCATGATGCCAACGACCTCTTCTACATTAGAGTCGTGGCCCTTGATTGGACTGAGGGTCTTGGTCAATATCATATAAATTGTCCTTGGCACATAGAGCAATTCCTTCACGAGGAATTTGGTTCTTGGGGCTTGGCCAGGCTTCAGAGGCTTCATCAATACTAGCATGAAATGATCAGATAGCTCAGGTTCATGGTAGATGAGTCTTGCACCTTCATGGGGAGGACTGATTGGTAGGCATGAAGCAATTCAGAGGTCAGTGCTTTGTGGTGAGTGTTTTCAGTCATCCAGTCCAACACCCATGAATTCACATCTACAGCGTTGTCGGTGATGTGCAATGTAGCGTAGAACTGAAGAATTAGCTCTTCATTCTAGTCAATGATGTCGGTGCAGAAGTTGAGCAGTCCAGCGTCATGAAGAACACTAAGGACTAGGGTGGAGCAAGGTAGCGACTCCATATCAACATGAGGAATATGCTAATTGGTCGAAGATCTTGTCTTTGTTGAAAAGCAGAGAAGAATAGAAATTCATCTGACTTGTTGTCCAGAAATGCTTCCTTCGAAGACGAGGAGAGTCATAAGGGGTGTAATCAGTGAAGAATACATGCTCATGAAAGAAGTCATCAGCTTTGAACTTCTGTTTCTTTGAGAAGGGATTCTTCGGCTTAGGCTGAGGAGTATTAGTCAATGTCTTCACAGTCTCAGGAGCCGTGGGCTAAGGAATTTCAGTAGCAATATCTTCAGTGGCAGCATGGGTCTCCATTTCTTCAGCAGTATGAGCATGAGCACTAGTGGCTGGGATTTCTTCAGGAATGGTCAGCAGTGAAGCTTGAGGTTCATCAGACCCTGTATGAATTTCTTGAGTATGAACCGGGGACTGAGTAATTTGTTGCGGGAGTGAATAGTGGTGAATTAGGGTGATGACTTTCCCAGTAGTCATCATTCAGAATAGGAGTGGAGCACCCAGTGTCCACGTCTTCATCTTCTTCATCAATTTCCTCGATGCCTGCCTCTTCAGCTGTGAACTGACACTACAAAAAAATACACTTCCATGATGATACGTGTTTGTCACAGTAGGTCGCTTTTTTTGTCATGCATGTACATCCATGACAAATTTATGACAGAATCAAGATAGTCATACCTGTGCTATCATAGAAGTGTTCCATGACATTACCAAAATTATCATCACGGAAGTGTCCACTTCCATGACGATAAATCGTGCGTCACCAAAGTGCTTTTGTCAAGGGTGACCAACACGTGGCATCCACCGTAACGGAACGCCGTTAAGCTATCGGGTCAGGTTTTGGATCCGATAACCCGTTAACAGCCCCGACCAATGGGGATTTTCCACGTGTAAAATCATCATTAGCTAGAGGAAACATGTGTCGGCTCATCGTCGGGACAGATGCCGTCCACTCACTGGACAGAAGGCACCTATGATACGTCGACACGTGGCACAGCCCAACAAGTTTAAATGGGCTGGCCCAACTAAAGGCCCACAAGATTTTGTGGACCATAATGGGCCGGCCCAGCTAAAGGCCCACGAGATTTTGCAGACCATAATGGGCTGGCCCAGCTAAAGGCCCACAAGATTTCACGGGCCATAATGGGCCGGCCCAGGTACAGGCCCACAAGATTTTTGTGTGCCATAATAGGTCGGCCCAGGTAAAGACCCACAAAATTCTTGCGGATCATAATGGGTCGGCCCAGCTAAAGGCCCACGAGATTTCGCCGACATTAATGGGCCGGCCCAGCTGTAGGCCCACAAGATTTTGAGGACCCTAGTAGGCCGGCTCGTTAACTGGCTGCCATGTTTTGGGCCAAATGCCGGCCCATATTTGATACGGTTTATTAATGGCCTGCCACGCTCCAGGCATAATAGTGGCCCATATGAGATCCGACCCGTTAAAAGCCTACCACGTTTTGGGCCAAATTACGGCCCAGATCAGGTCCGGCCCTTTAAGAGGTTTTGGGCCTAATTATGGCCCATATCAGATTCGGCCCGTCAACTAGACACTATGCTTTTGGGCCCACTTGCTAAAGGCCCACTTAGTAATTCGGCCTGATATTAGTTTTGTCCTGTTAAGGGCCCGTTTAACATTTCGGACCTATATTAATTTCAGCATGTTAAAAGCCCATCATATAGTTGGGCCTAACTATGGCCCGGTTTGCATCTCGCCTGCTCGCAGCCGATATCTGATTGGGCCAAACAAGGACCGAGACAATTTTTGGCCTGTTAAAAGCCCATGATTTGATTCGCACAATCATGGGTCGGGGTTCATTTCGGGCTGCTGCCGGCCCGTGAGCTGATCGGCACGTTTCAGGCCCAACCTACATCATGATTGCATGACGGCCCGATTATGTACCATAATTTTACGGTTTGGCCGGTTTACTGCGAAGACAGGATATATATACAGTAAAATAACTGCAGCATCGTGAATAAGAAAAAACCTATACTATACAATAAAGAAATTATGGCATATTACATCCACTAGGCATCAAAGTTCGCCACTATGATAATAAAGCACAAGCAGATAGCAGATTACATACACTGGGCATCAAAGATCGCCACCAGTGCAAATAAACACGCCGACAAAATAATATACAAAACCGACAGCACTTCAGTAGAGTTCAAGAAAGGTTAGCCCTGCTGGGGAGCTGCAGCGCAAGCAGCTGAGCAAGATGATGAGACTGCGCTTGTTCAACACTTATATCTTCCTCACTCTGAAAGATAAACAAGCAGACAGATGACAGGTTTTGCACATAAAAGTATCAGTGCTGACAATTCATCACATTTCTTACTGACGAATAAAGTGACACAGTTTAAATTTGCATTAACACAATATGGTATTGTTCAGGTCAAGACATGGCAGGAAATGACATTGTGAAGGAGTTGGCAGCTTCACGACACCACTGGATTACAGATCAAGAACTCATAAGTATCAATGGTTAGTGTGCTGTCAATTTATACCATTTCAGATTGGCAAATAAAGAGACGGTTTAAATAATAGTAGAATGATATGACATTTTTCATAGTTAAGACATTGCAGAATATGACATTGTGCTGTAGTCGGTAGGTTCACCGCACCACTGGATTACAGATGAAGAACAGAAGCATACATGCAGTGCAAAAGAAGATCACTTGCTCTGTATAGTTTAATTTACATGGTATGAAGAAGGAACTTGGTTGTACAACTGAAAACTTAAATTGAGAAAGGACGAACTTTTGTTTATGAACTACATATAATAAACTTTAAACAAGCAATTTGATGCAAACACCAAAAATAAACAGTTGTTGCAGTCATGCCTAACCAAATATATACAACAAAGTTTGAAGGCTTGAGATGGACAAACTTACATTATTCGTGAAGACAGGCTCTATAAAGGCCTTGTCCATGCTGATGGGGGGGCAATTCAAGAAGTTTATCACAGAATATTCTTAAAAAGCATTGCCTTTATTCTACATTTTGTTAAGAGTAAATATAGATGTGATAATATACGAAAAAATGGAGAATATTTAAGATAAGGTGAAGAGTGATGCTACATAACCAAGTAGCTATAAATGTAAGTGCAGCGATACAGGCAAAAGGTACAGCCAAGAGCAATGCACAGCTAAACTTCTTCAGTACCAACCTTATGGTAAGAGTAAATATAGATCTGATGTGTAGAAAATGGAGGGCAAAGGAAAATAAGCTGCAGAGTGATGGTACATGAACAACTACCTATCATTATAAGTACATTGATAAAGGACATCATGTACTTACACGAACAATGTAGAGCTAAAAAACATTGGCATTGGATATATTCTACACTAATGTAACCATTCATACAGATCAGATAATTTGGAGCGAACAATTGATAAGCAAGCTATCATGCATACTGCTATCACATAATGAACCAGGTATGTATGCAAGTACAGTGATACAGGACAACAGGTACTAACAAGAGCAAAGCAGCGGGCAGCATATTTGAGATATCCTGTCGTTCTTGTCAAACCGGAATTCTTCTTCGAGCAGATTTCCTGCAAAAAAGATCCGTAAGGCACATGCGAAAAAGTAGAAGTTCAAATTGTCATGTGATTTCATAGACGGTACCTCATCCTGGGAACGAGACCAGTGCATAACAAGGTTTTTCCAATCAATGTCTTCTAAATTTAGCACAGGAGACTTCACTAGGAATTCGTTTATAGACTTGCCATCAAAGTGTGATTTCCTCAGGTAACACCGATACTGCTGCAATGCTTCCTTGAAAAGCACAAGCAAGCTTTGCTCATCATGACTATCCGGATTGACCCTCGCCTAGTTACAACAATGTAATGTAAATCATTGATGTGTTCAATCAGTAGAAAACAGGAAAATAATAGCCATGAATAATAGCACTTACACGTAAGTTGGACAGGAAGATGTGAAAATGGTGTTTGTCTTCACAATAATCTTCCCGTGATGGGAATATATGCACGTAGTCCCTAACAACATTGAAAGCATTGTCTTCTAAACTAGGAATAAATGGAATGGGGTTCCAATCTACAGGAATTGGTCGTCTCTGCAGTTGGGATAGGTCTTCGGCCGGTGGACTTGCTGTACTTTTTGCTGGAGTGGGATTTTTCTGTGGTATACCTGGTGCTATGGCAAATGAAATCGGTATACCTTTTGCTGGAGTGCAGGTCCTGTGTGGTGGGGCTAGTGGTGTGGCCAGTGAAGTATGGGTACAGTTTGCTGGAGTCAGTCCTATGTTTTGTGTCACTGGTTGTACAGCCAATATAAGTGGGGTGCTGTCTGATTTCTCCGGCACCACCAAGTTTTTCAAGGACTTTGCTGGTGCTCCTTCAAGTTCGGCAATCACCCTCTTCCTTTTTGATGTCTGATGCACAAGAACAGCATTTGAGTGGAAAAACATGGTATGATGACAGATGGAATATGTATTGATAATGGATGGGCATGGCATCTCCACATATATGATGAGTAAACTAAGAAGATGGCGGTGCGACAAAGTAGAAGAAATGCAAGACAACATATGCAAGATACCCGCAATCAATAAAACATTGCCAAATTAGAACAGGCACCTTGATGGGTGAACAGGACAGGCCATCTGCCTTTGACTCCTCGAGGTTAGAATATTCATCAGGATGATATTCTGAACAAGAATCAACAGGTGGGGAGCGTATGAGTTTCATTGCATCCAGAATGGCACTTAATGCCTTGGTGCCAATTTTGTAAGTCATTGCAGTGTTTAGCTTCAAGAGTGGACTGCTGCTAGTGCGACACAAAGCAGCTACACAGATCATAGTGTAGATATAATGGGAAAACCTTAAGCATCAGAGTAAAATCAGCAAAGTGGAACTTGCTGGAATATATGTGCTAGTATTGCCGGTACGGCTAGAAAGGTTTCGGATACCAGCTCTCTTCAAGTGAAGGTGCGGTACAGTTAATGTCAATGTAACTCTCAAAGGCGACACAGCTTCCCGCATTTCCTTGCTATTCTTATAGGATTCAAGTGGGCAGGCCACTACAAATCCTATTCCTATGTTTACAAGATCCTACAAATCAAAGAGGCTCAAAGTGTCCATCACAACCGACCGTATAGACCTCTACACTGCAAATGTCCCTGCTCATCTTCAGTACAAGGAACATATTGTACTACTATCATACTCCCTCCGTTCCAAAATATAGGTCTTGGTAGAGATTTCCACTATGGATCAAATATAGATCTATCCAGGTACATTTTAGAGTGTAGGTTCACTCATTTTGCTCCATATGTAGTCCATGGTGGAATCTATACAAAGACTTGTATTTAGGAACGGAGAGAGTACATATTAAAGAAGACGGAAGAGGAACATGGTAAAGAAGAGCAAGCAGATTTTGGATAATAAAATGTTGGTTGCGCAGTGCCCACACATGATGAACCAAAGCGCATTAAGAATGCAACTCCTAGCTATCTCTCGACCATTTTAGGCGGTTGGATGAAGATCCTACGTCTCCTAACCCTTCTTCTTCCTCGTCTCTGATTCTTCCCATACAGAACACCGCACGGGCCGCCGGCCGGACCACCGGCCCCCACCGCATGTGTTCCTCCGCCACCCCCACCCCCCACCCCCACCCCAACCCCCACCCACGATGAGTTTTCTTTGTTCGGCAAGGCCCCACAACCACCCGAGCCCCTTCGATCGCACCGGCAAACTCCGGCGAGCTTTGAAAAATCGACTGACCCAATTTTGAAATTTAGTCTACTGTGATTTAACTAGTGTGGAATATAAAAGGGGAAAACCATAAGCATTGCGAGTATGGTGTTGAGCGTGCCATGGCGGATCTGAAGGTGCAAACCGGAAAAAGGCAACTTTGCAACCATGACAAGAAATCAGAGTAAAGCAGTCTATTTTCTTGTTGCGATAAATAAGTTGAGCAGATACGAAAGAGTACCGCCTCTGGTGCGGCGTCGTGTAGGCATCTGCTGAGAATTTGATGGTGCTGCGGTAGCGATGGCTGTCGGCGGAGTGGAAGCAGATCTAGGAGGGTAGACGGTGGTGACGGGGCGCGATGGACGAGACGGTCGTAGGAGCGGCGCCGGCAAGGTGGACGACGGCGGGGATGAAGCGAGAGGACGGGATGCAAGGATCCCGGTCCGAAGCCGTGGATGAGAGAGGTCGATCTCTTGTAATGGACGGCGGCGTCGGGGTATCAGCTCCGGCATGGTGGAGGAGGACGGCGGTGGATGGGGTGGCGGACGGCGGCGGACGGAGGAGGGTGGGGTGGAGAGGGTGTTTTGGCGCCCACGGAGTACGAATAGGGAAAAGGAGGTAGAGAGGAAGGGGGAACCATGTATTCAGGGCGCGCTTATCTCAAATGCGAGGAAATTTACAAACTTAGCCCTCATTTCAAATTTCGGCTACATCACAGCAACACTAGTCGGTCGGGGATAGGACGGTAATCTCGCATACACCGAATATTTGCCGACGAGAGTTTGTTTTTGGCGCCCATCGTGTATGAATATGAATCGGGGAGGGAGTCGATTTTGGCCGAGGACACACTGTGTTTTGGCGCCCACTGTGTATGAATCCGGGTGAGAGGTGGTTACGTCACGTTTGGGTGAAATTACAAACCTACCCCTATCGAAACCTATAGAAATCCAGCATATAGGCTTTGCATGGCAGGGATAGGCAATAGTGATTTCCATCTCACAGATTTTGGTTTCGGGCGGCTACTGCGAGTTTCCCCGCTTCGTTCAAATTTTGCAGAGTGCACGTTTACCATGCCAACTCAATTCGAATCCTGTTTGTATTCTATTTTTTTCGGGCGGGATCAATTTTCAATTGGAATTACATTCTATATACATCATTTATATATATATACTTTCAAAAGCACAACAAAGAATTATTCTCCTTTATATGTATAATATGATCTATAAATACAACGACCTCGAAATCTTAAGGTTGAATTCGAAAAAATTTAACCAAATTATGTTCTACTAAAATGTATGGATCAGTAATGTCTACATATTAAATAACATAGATGTGCGTGAATTCATATGAGTATGCATGTTTGATAGATCAATTTTGGTTCGAGTATGGATTACATGTATCATCATCTCAAATTCAAATATTTGAATCCCTTTTTTGTTCACTCCTTTCACGCCCATCTCTCTCGCATGCTTGCTCCTTCAGGTAGCTATCACTCTCTTTTCTCCAGCTCACCCGCACGCTCACTTCATGTTGCTCCTATCCTCGCAAACATGGTCTCTCGACGTCTCCCTTGAGAAGTGTCACACTCTCCCTATCATTATAAATTACACGGTTTTCATTATCTCTCATGTATCTACTGTTCTCTGGTATCACTCGGTACCTAAGCTTTCTTTTTCACCGCCAAACACACAGTCTCCACTCGTCTTTCACTTTGTCTTTCTCTCTATGGGATTCTCTCACACACCCTATATGTCTCTACATATGACTCATACCACTAAAATTACTCTCTCTATCTCTCCTGTAGACACAACATTTGTTGTGGTCTCCTTTTCGTCTCCATCCCAGACTGACATTATTCATTTGTTTACTGATCAGACAATCCCGACTACCGTATCCTCTCTCTCTCACACACAGACACACACGCACAACTCCTACCACTAAAATGTGAATGGAAAACGAGATTTTGTTATACCCAAACAAAAAAGGACTGGAGGGAGTGATTGCTCTGACACGTACGCGACCTCTCATAGCGCAGGCATTGAACCGGCGCGCCGGCCAAGAGGGCTGCACTCGCTGCAGGCCCGGTTGAGCATGCCTCCTCGCCGCGTGCAACCAGCTTAAGACTGCCCCGCCTGCCTTCATTGAATCTGCGCGTGTGCCGGCAACACGTCCTTCCGCGAGCCAGCAGGCATTTTAGAACACAAAAAATGACTACAATATAATTAATTTACGCATGGTCTTGACTTGTTGTGCTCGTACTGGTAGCAAGAACTAGTAGAGGATTTTCTTTATTTATAACTCTCCTCACATTTTTTTGGCTTTGAAGTGAATCATGGTTGTGGACATTATGTATGAATGTGCAGATATCTGTGAACATGAGTTTGATGTGGAAGTTGAACTTGGAATGTCGGGCTTGCGCGTGAACTATACCATGTCCAATGCTTCGTCTGTTATTGTTTGGAAAGTAATTGCTGTTACTACATGACCCGAAAAAAACATTTTGTGCCACATCAGTAGATGCACGGACATCACAACAGGCATGCTGACTGGATAAACATTTGAACCTAGCTATTATGAAGGAAATTTTGTATTGACAATAGTTTTAGATAGCAGGAGACGCCTAGCCTGCTGTGCCTCTGCTAGCTTATTTCTGGCTTCTTCCATCTCTTCTTTGGCTTGGGTGAAGAGAGCATCTGATTGCTCTTTTCGCTTCTTCAAGAACTCAGCAACATTCTCAAGGGCTGCTGCACGCTTTCTTTCAGCCTTTACTAATGCCATGAGGACACGAACAGCTGACGACTCCACCTGGCTTGTGTGTAATCCAGCATCATCTGGGAATTTGCACCTTGTGTCTAATCCAGCATCATCAGGGAACTGGCACCTTGTGTGTAATCCAGCCTCATTTTGGAAACATGATCTCGAGGTTGACCATACTTCCCTCCTCGCAGGAACTGCATCCTGACATGAAGTTACTTCTTTTTTAGATTAATACTCAGAGCAACCTAGATCCATTTAGTAGAAGCCAGATAAACAGAACTCGGAGAAGTGAATTCAAAAGGAATAAATAAATAAAAACAGAGTACAAGGTGAGAACACCCACTTCCTACATCAAGCTAAAAACAAAAGCATTAGGACAATTAAGACTCTTCTTATTACACATCGAAGAACACCACGCTTAAGAGAAACAGAAACTACAACATATACACATCGAAGAACACGAGGCTGCACGGAAGTAATTGAAAGGGTGTTACTTACCAAAGCTCGTTTTACAGGTTCGGTGCAGCTCCTCTTTAACTTGCCACGCTCCTTGAAGATGTCCCGAATATCCCGTGTTTGATCTTCATTGCTCCTCTGCATGTTTGCACTCGTGGTTTTAAAATCTCAACATGGCAAGAAAAATATACTACTAGTAATACTCGCGCATCTTGTGGGCAACATTAAAGCACTCGTCTGCCATGTTAGAGCATCTCCAAGAAGATAAACTACTCATACAAATGCATCTTGATGCGTGCAACGCATGGGCATTTTGCTAGTTCTAAAAACCTTTCCATCATTTACCACACTACTGGTTGCAGATGAAAAACCTACCCAAGCACAGCACGATACAGGAGCGACGCACAATTACAAGTTGATATTCTGTTGGACAATGGAGGCTATAACCAATTACTTTTACGGGAACAATAGCACCCAGGAAATTTGAAGGGTAGGTATGAACAAAATTGGAACTGCACATGTACTGCTAAGTGATTCAATACACGCATTACCAATCGAGGAGGAGAACGATGGTCGCGGTGGCCTCTGTGAGTCATGGTCGGCAACGGGAGTCAGTTCATTGTCCACGATGGTGGTACTTCTGCACTTGGCGTCGGCTTCCGGGAAGCAGATACGAGACCGTGGAAGACAATGCCGGGGAAGAGGCTCCGCATACGACGACGACGGTGGACCGGCTCCAGTGTGGCGTACAAGGTCGTTGATTAGGCAGATGCGCTGCGGTGGACGAGTGCGCCGATGTAAAGTGGAGGAGCACGAAGGCTGCGGTGCCGTGGAGAAGTCTATTTTGCGGTGGGGATAGAAATTGGGGAGTATTCAGGTCTACTACTCTGGGTGTCGGGGTGGGGTTGGCTGGGTAGGGTGAACCTGAAGTTACGAAAACAGCCCCCTACCAAGCGTCATCCGTAGGCCTGTTCCAAAGGCTATGATGGTAACTTCCCACTGCTCGAATCAAGGTCGCGGGAGATTTTCCCGCCTACCTCAAAATTTTGTGACACTGGACTCCCCGTGTGGCATGTTGAGTGATTCGGCTAAGCAACTAGCGAGTAGTAGTAGTAAACTCTGCATATTAGGTTTGACCGAAGTCAAACTTCCTAAAGTTTGACCAAGTTTATAGAAAAATATAAACATTTACCATAAAAAATATGTATGATGTGAAAGTACATTCAATAATGAATCTAATGGTATTTATTTGTTATTGTATATGTTAATATTTTTTGTTATAAGCTTTCTGAGAGTTTACAAAACTTGACTTTGACCAATGCTAATACACGGACTTAAATAAAAACGGAGGGAGTACACATTTGTTTTCTTAGTTTGTAGTGAACTAATCATTTGTTGAAATTGTGAAATAAATATATTAGGCTATTGACTTCGAATGTAATGGTCTATACAATTCAATAGTTACAATCATTGTCGAATCCCAAGATGTATACAAGGTCTATAGTACTTCACAACATGCTCAAACTCACATAATCCCAGTCAAATGAGAATCTAAATGCATTTCATAGTTATTACTTTTGTAGGATGCAACAAGAACAACCATAACTCTACATTAGCCATTATAGAAGCAACATTTTGACATATCCCAATGTGTGAATGAAACGTGCAGAGAGAGCTTTTGAAGATGGAGCAGATAGGGAGGGAAAGATTGTATGTATGTGGAAGAGAGAGTAGGAGACAAACCTAACGAGACAGAGAGAGAGATAGAGAGAGAAAGAGAGAGGAAGAAGTTAGGTCTGTGAGAAAGATGCATACATGTAATATACATGAGATGCATGTGCATCTGGATTCTGTATGCGTGGAAGGAGAAGAGACAACATGTTTGATGAGAGAGCAGGAAAAACATGGACGAGAAGGGAAGGATCTCGTGGGTTGAGGGATTAACAATTTTGTACGGGGGAGAGAGGGATTGGTAATTTTGTGCAAGAGAGAGAGAGAGTGGGGGGAGGAGTCAGTCAGCCATCGTCACATCACCCTGCTTCCAAATGCCCCGCATTCTCTAGCGCGGTGTGGTCACCGTCTTCGATCTGCTTGTTGCCCTCTTTGAAGATTGAGGTGTTGTGCATGTTGGGGTGAAAAGAAGCACAAGCGAGAGTGGTCGCCGTATAACCTTGGATGGGGATGAATTGTGTGCTCGGGGGAGTGTGTGTGTGTGTGTGTGTGTGTTGTGCTGCGTGTGTCTGTGTGTGTGTGTGTGCGTGTGTGTGTGTGTGTCAGATATTGAGAGAAAACAAACCTAAGGAGAGAAATGGGTATTCACGAAGAGATTGTGCGGGCCTTGAGGTGGGCAAGGGTCAGGTGAGGGTGTCAAAATGTGCGCGTTGATGCATGTCTTGCATGCGACCGTGCGAGGGATGGACGAATCGAGAGAGATGGTTGTTGTGTTACGGATGCTCCTCTCTCTGTCTCTCTCTCTCCCTCTCTCTCTCTCACACACACAAGTAAACTAGAAGACCGTTCTCTCATGTATACACAACATATCGGCATCTGTCTATGTCTCACTCATGCACGATCATTTGCACATCCACACCTCTCTATGTCCGTATCACACGCACACCATCTCCACATTGCCCTTCCGCCACAACACACATATGGACACATACAAACGTTCTCTCTCAGTCACACACACAAAATCAGTATTAAAAAAACTAGGGCGCACCTAAAACGTCCAAATCCAAATAAACACGAACTGGAGCTAAATTCAAATATATGGAAATATTGCAGCGTCAAGAACTTCCACAGGAAAAAAAGTTGAGTAATATTCGAGGATTGTTTTCACACACACAAAAAGGTTCGGTGGATGTCCTTCGAGCGCGACACGGTGACGCACCGTTCGATCGACCGCGCGGCCGCGGTTCACGCGCTTGCACAGGATTCCGTATAGTGGCCGTGGTACTAAGGCTGGTCACAATGGGAAAGAACATAAGCTAGTAACTAATAAAAGCGCTACCTAAGTCTAATGTTTACGTGTACTAGTACAGTTTTCTTTTAAGTTTGACCAACCTTATATATAAAACTAAAGTAAGCTCCCACACGCGCACTCATCAATATGCCGCCGCCGCTGTTGCGCATGCCGGCTCCCGCCTGCTCCGGCCAACAATTTCTCGCCCATTACCGCCGTGTCGCCGCCATCCCTATGCCATGAAGCCGAAGGCTCGCCCGCTCACGTCGTCTGCAGTCCCTCCTCGCGATGCCGCCGCGCTGCCAAGCACGCGAGCAGCTGGTGGAGCCGCGTCTATGCACGCAGCGTACGAAGAGGAGGTCGAGCGCGTGCTCCAGCACGCCGGCAAGGAGGAACTAGCGTGTCATTGTCGTCTCTGCCCGCGCGTAGGAGGCACGCATGGTGGCTGTCACGGCGGAAGCCGGTCGCGCGCACGTCGAGCCCGCAAACCGGGTGCGGACGCGGAATCTACCTTCGAGACCTTGAATGCCACGTGGATCCTGCAATCTGAAGGAGCAATTTGGGTCAGTTGACTCATGTGAGCCGTTTGATGCAACATGGATGGCTAGAAGGGCTTCTTCCACCTCTTCTGTCATCTTCTTCCTTCGCTCCATCGAACTTCTTTCACAAATCGACTGACCCGAATTATACTACTAGTACGAACGTATTAAGTACAGTAGGAACACGAAGATACGAGCAGTAGTACCAACTGCAAGAAGAACAGTAGTAAGACATAGTACTAGTACTACTGTACGTACTAAAGAGTTCAAATAACGAGAAAGAACATAAACATAGGGGTTGTTTGGTTCCTAGCCACACTTTGCCACACCTAACCTTAGGCAAGTTTGACCAAGTTAGGTAGGTGTTTGGTTCTAGCCACACTTGAGACAAGGAATTTTTTATGAGTAGTGAACCCCACATGTCATAGACACAAAAAGTGTGGCAAGATTCCCTTAGGCAAGCCAAAGTATGGCTAACAATTTGAGCAACTCAAGTAAGGAAAGTGTGACAAATGTGGCAAAAATCATGTGGCAACATATGGCAAAGATAGTCACAATCCAAACAGCCCCATAGTTCTGCTGGGGCCTCAGCACAACACACCCTTGAAAATAAACTAATAATCAACTAGTCCGGTTGACACTGCAGTAGAACCAGCATGAGCGACGGCACTGCCACCTACTTGGATTCCGAGTCCACGTCCTCGACTTCGTCCTCGTCCCTCTTCCTCTTCCTCTTTGCCGACGCTTCTTTTCTTGAACCGGACACTGGGCTCTGCTTCTTCATCCAACCCTTGTAGATATTTAAACAAAGGTAGGCATCCATTGCTGCATACAAGATGTGATCTTCATCTAATGTCTTCGACTCCCATGCATGATGAAACTCGTGATGAAGTTTCTTCAGTTTAGCATACGAAGGATCAATCATGGCTGCTGCTAGGGTCAGCATTGGAGGTTGAGAGGAGGACACCAGGCTTGCCTTCTGGAGATCGAAGGGCTGACCTACAACGAGACCTATCCGACGCAGGACGTCACTGTCGTTCTTAAAGCCTACAGTAACGAATTTCACTCTTTTGTCCTTGAGGAAGTTCTTAAAATCCTGGCACTCAACGTCGGCATGGCATATGTGGTAGACCAAGCAAACGTTATGTACGCAAACCTAGATCACGGTGGGCTTCTTCCTCTCTTCGTCCTTTAGATCCTTCTCTCGTCCCAGGACTGTGGTGTACTCAACATCTAGCCCAGCGACCCACTCATCCGTTGAACTATTGAACATGCGTAGGAAGCGAGCAAGCCATGCTTTCACCATCTCGGATCCACGTGTGTAGATGACTATGAACTGATCGCCGGTGATGGCTTTAACCTGGTACTCAGCGGCGACCATGGAGATTTGGGAGGCCATGGATTTTGGAGGATGGTTAGGACAAGTTGAACTGTTGTACCCCGCAAAAAAAACTGGGAGTGAACTAATGTGAAAGGACGGACGACTGGGAGCGAACTGTTGTAAGGTAGAAGACGGGGACGAGTAGGGCGTGCGAACGGTGTGGGGTTGCTGGCTTGCCCAGTGGATAAACGGTTGCAAGCCCCCAAAGAGTTCTCGAGAACTATGCGGGACCCACTAGATGTCATGTCTACTAGACCCATATCGTAGGCCTGACGGTATAGCTTCTGCCTGTTCGCACGGCATGCCGGCGCGTGGATGTAACTTCACTTAATTCCGTCAAACGTCGCGCCTCCCACGACCTTCGCCTCCCTCGCGCGGTCGCGCCCTTTGGGACTTCGACCGGCTATAAATGAGCAATTGTTTTGCCTTTTTTTAGACAAGCAATTTTTTTTGCCTACTCCGCACGCATGATACTCCCTCTGGTCCTTTTTACTCCCGTCAACCGTTTGAAAAGTGTTTGACCAAATTTATACTTTTTTTGAACACCACCTTATATTAATTAACCAGCCACACCAGTAGACTCATTCGATACAATATTCATCACACAGGGCGGTACGTTATTTACAAGAATACCATCTAATCTATTGTCAAAGCTATACTTAGCGATTAAGTGTGCCACCTTATTGGCTAATCTTTGACAATTGAAGATTGTTGATCAACTTCGAGATGCTCAACGCTTTCATCTTCAGGTCACGCATAGCAGACCTATCAACGCTTTGACAGGCATCAATGAGATCACACAACCAAATTTATACTAAAAATAGCAATATCTACAATACTCCCAAAACACTTAGACTAGCCACAGTGGGAGTAACTTCAGCGGTAACATCGAGTCCAACTCAGTAGATTTACTTATGTGGCAATGAGTTAATGAAGAGAGAGGTAATTGTAGTAACTTAGCTAGTTACTGTAACATCACATGTCCCAATGCAATATGAGTCTATAACCTAATAAATGAATATTTGCATGTTACCACACTTAAGTTACTACCCACTATGAAAGTAGTAACATAGTCTAGGGATATGTGTATGTTACTATCCATTGTGGCTAGTCTTAGGCGCGGTGCATTAACTTCTACCTCGTTTCTTGTTTCTTGACATATCAACCAATAGAGATGTGGGTGTGCATGCTTTTAATGACTTGAGACTACCAAACACGACATGCAGTGGTTAGTTCATTGCATGCAATGCTATTAATTAGCAAATAAACATTAAGATCTCTCGTTTTCCCCTCCTCCTTGGTCACAGTGCACAATCTAAGATGACTTGCTCACCTAGACGGAGGGAGTACTGATTATAAACATTAAGATCTCTCGTTTTCCCCTACTCCTTGGTCACAGTGCACAATCTAAGATGACTTGCTCACCTAGACGGAGGGAGTACTGATTATAATGAGTACACAACTAGTACTAGTATAAGAACTACGTTTTATAATGAGTGTAAAAATATTGATTTGACATTTTGAATGTTGACACATTGTGGAATAGTTTTTGAAGTCTGCAAAAGTACTCAACTAGTGCTGTCGTTCTCCACAAAAAAATGTGTTTACCAACGCATGCATGAACTCTAGTTACTCTAACCCCCCTCTCTTCTTTAATTCTTTGCCACATCAGCATGTTTGCTATTCCCGTGTGCATGATACCAGCTAAGATACCACCATTATGGTCAGCCTTAATCATCGCATGCAATAATTTAGTGCACCTTGAAATATGAACATGTGTGAGGCATGTTTGTTTTTAATGACTTGAGACTATACCTAGCCCGGCATGCAAGATGACTTATTATGCACCGTTCCCCATACCTGCAGGAAGCTCGTTCGTCTCCAATTTTTTTCCTCTCCATGTGTGAAACAATATGCCTGCCAAACTCTCATTCTCCCTCCGGCGGTCCCACCACTCCACCCCGTGTGAAACAATCTGCATGCATGACTCTCCCCCCCCCCCACGCTCGTCCAATCTGTTATGACCAGCAATATTTCCACCCCTTCGCTCCCCCGTAATTTACTCCAACAAATATGCCCACGTAGCTGTTACTTAACTGCAGGTGCATTCGGTCACTGACATATGGGCCCAACAGGGGTCTGGCCCACATGTCAGTGACGCAACTGGACCGGCAGTTAAGTCAGTGCAGCTCTGTCCATATCTTACGTAGGTGTGCCATTGCTCGCTATAAATACTGCACCTCCCATGACATCGCTATCTCCTCCCCCTCACGTTCACGTTCATCGCTATCTCCTCCCCCTCCCTCTCACGTCGACCACCATGGCATCGCCCCTCCCAAGCCCTAGGAGCCCCTCGCTGCACCGCGCGGACGGTCACGCGTCGCCGTTCCGTTCCTCGCCGCCACTAGTCAAGGAGGACGCGTCGGTGTTCCGCTCCTCGCCGCTACGCGACGCGTTGCCGTTCCGTTCCTCACCGCCACTAGTCGAGGAGGACGCGTCGGCGTTCCGCTCCTCGCCGCGACGCATCGAGGTGGACGCGTCGGCGTTCCCAATCTCGCCAGCATGCGCGCCCGAGGACGCGTCGGCTCCCCGCTACGAGGAGAATGCCGCGCCGCCCGCCGAGACCCCCAGCCTTGAGGAGCTTTGGAAAGAAATGGATGTCGCCTTGTGGGAGGCTTTGCCTCTAGCAGAGCGCGCCAAAATAGAGGTGGAGAAGAAGGCCGAGGAAGAGAAGCACACCGCGGAACAAGCTGCGTAGGAGGCCTATGTCGCGTCCAAGAGAGTCAGGCAATTGGCTCTTTGACAGAAGGCTCGTGCGAGGGCCGTGAGGGTGGCGGAGGACGCCCGTGCCGACGCCCTAAGTGCAGTCGGGCCCAAGCGCCTCATCTACGCTTGGCGGTACATGGACCGGGTGCACGCTTCCAGCGAGGAGGAGTACCTATTGGCGCCGGATCACCACACCGGTGAGATCGCGCTCGCCCACCGGCAAGCCACCAATCAGCACCTCGCGAGTTGCGAGGCTGAGGAAGAGGTGTTGTGTCGGCGTGCTGGGAAACGGCCACGCACCAGGGCACTCGTGGCGCGCCGCAAGCGCTCCTGCGAGCGTCGTGACTTTTAGCAGGAGTATAATTTTTGTTTCGTAAGGCGATCTCATTAGTTTTGGGACGCAAATGATAAATCCCGAACGTTCAGGAATTTTTAGCGTCCTTAATTAAGTATGTAAAAGGGAAAGTTTGGAAACCTTGTGTATTCGTACGCATTTTGCAAGTACGTGCATATAGCACAAACTTTACTATATACTATCGCGGGAAAAGAATTCTATGAGACCAGGTCTCACGCGAAACCCATCCTGATGGATGACACGTGGCATTCAAAAATCACAAAGCAGCCCCCACTCCCCCACTTAAAAGCCACGTGTCATCCATCAGGACGGGTCTCACCTGATAACCGTGAGACCTGGTCTCATATACGAGTAATTTTTTTCCACTATCGCACTACACGTCTCTCTCGATATATGCTTGCAGACTGTGCTACTCCCTCCGTCCAGGTCAATAAGTCATCTTCGGTTGTGCACCATGACCAAGAAGGAGGGAAGACTTATACACCTAGATGGAGGGAGTACTACTATTACTTATGTATGTGCAAATGCATGTTTTAACATTACGATGCGGTTTTTGTAAAAGTAGAAAAACAACACTAGTCAAGCTTGTGAAATGATTCAATGCAAAACAAAAGCAAAAATGCTCGTTTGATTGTTTACTTTTAGCTTCCTTCTTTGTGGTTATTTCTCTTCCGTACTTTGTACGGAGTATCTCACTGGTTGGAAAGGCATGCAAATTCCCAAACCGCTTCCTACACCCTGTATCTCACTGGTTGCCGGCGTTGACGTTGCCGCCCATGTCGTCGAGGATGAGGTTGCCGAGGTCGGGGAAGAAGTCGTCGTTCGCAACTAATCATGTGGACTAGCATAGTAGTAGGATACAGAGTAGAAACATGAATTTTACCACGATTTTGAACAGGAAGGATAGAAACACATACGCTGCAACGGGAGCTGCACCGTTGGCGTTGAGGTTGTCGCCCATGTCCAAACACCACGTAGACACGGTCTTTGAGCACGGTTCGTAGTCGTTCCACGCTCGGGCATTGAAGTTTGTAACTATTTTAGATTAGAATATACTACTCCTCCGGTGCTAGTAATAGAGCAGAGTCCTACTCTACTACTCTACTCAAGCAAGTTAGAGCATAGCGTTGTAGGGAGTACCAGTACTGTGATCACTCAAGCAAGTTGTATGGCATCGACATGACCCTACGCTGCTGGTATGTGTCTCGTAGGTCAAGCAGCGTGTTGTAGTCATCATCACCTGTCCACTTCCCGCAACACATATTCGCTTCTCCATCTTTGTCCGCACATAATCTCGTCCAATCTTCCATCCCCGCTAAGGCGCCTCCCCCCTCGTCTGAAACCCAAGCACTAACAATGGCAGAACCGAGCAGCGTCCGCTGAAAGAGTGGCTGGAATTCGCTCCCCACAGAGGTAATCAAGCTCATTGTTTCGCGTGTGGACAATCTCAGTACCATGCCGCTCGCCGCGTGCTCGTCGGGGCTGTACCGTTTACTCAAAGCCCTCAGGCCGGAGCTTTTTAAGCCAGCTCCTTCCTTGCTGATGCCGCCTGATCTTCAGAAATGGCGTGTCATGCAGCATAGCGATTGTAGGGTGGCGAGCATCAACCCCCTTGACTGCGATCGGATCCCCGTCAGCCTCAACTACATTAACGGTATGTACTGGGTCGGCATCAACACATCTTGGATGGTGCTCGTCGACGGTCGCGGCAGCTGGATGCTCGTGGAGGTCTACACCCGGCGATTGATCCCCCTTCCTTCGATTAACACTGCACTGCTTTGGCACCGCGGCCCAGAATACTCGGAATCTTACAGTAGCCAACATGATACCAAGTTTGATTTGCTCAAGGTTGTAATCTGCCAAGTGCCCACAAGATCTGCGAATTATAAAGACTTCAGGCTAATTGTGTTCTTCAACCGCGGTCTCGCCTATCTGACAGGTCACTGTGGTAAGTGGATAAATCTGCATGTCCATCGCAGGATCATACATCCTCCATGGTTCTTTGATGCCATTGAACACAAGGGCTTCATTTACGCTGTCGACTCCTTCTATGGCTGGACGTATTGCTGGCCTACTCCAGTCATCGCTACAAACGGCTATTACAGCAGTATGTTACTTTCCTATGATATCATGATGGCTTGCTTATATTACTGTCAACATTTGCTGAAAAATTATTCATGCTCATAACATGCTGTTCTTAAGATTGACTAAACCAAGAGCCCTTTTTTATTTGACTCCAACTTGATATGATGTTGTAGGCCGCCTGGTGTCCCTACCCTTCCTAATCCCAGAACCTTTCAAAGAAAAGCGGCATGGCAGTTGCAGGTGGTTCCTGGCTCGATCAGACGACAGCGAAAGATTGATGATCGTTCGCACGTACCAGACGTGTTGTTTCGCGGAATACAATCACAGTCACTGCAAGGTCTTTGAGCAGGATCCCAGCTTCTCTGGGCCTTCAGGAATTTTTGACTGGAGGCTGGTAAGTAGCCTTGGTACACGCTCTCTGTTTGTCGGACTGAATTATCCGATTAACCAGGAGATACCCGATGGCAAGGATCATGATGGCAGCGTGGTTTCGTTCATCGGGCAAAACTATGTGTACACAGCGTACCATGCGTCTCTGCATGCACCATACCCTGATATGTGCCGCCACGCTCTGCAGCCCAAAGTAGGAGAGAGGGTCGCAAGTATCAGACTTCGACCTGCTGGCTGGAGTTTCCCCTGTCAGGCACCCGTCTGGTTCAAGCCGTCAGCCAATCTCCACAGCTTAATAAATAGTAACGTCTAACTGAGCCAGTTAGTTAGATGCATACACTTTGTGTAGTAGGATCTTTATTTAGTTTGATGCATACACATGTTCTTTTTTGGTAGCCCTTTTGTAATGATGGCTGATGTTTGGTTTGGAAGAGAGAGCTGCGTCTTCACTCTTCTGGCCTGCTTACTGCTTCTATTGCAACCCCAGCCCCGGTTGCTGCTGTTGCTGTTTTCAATGTACAATCAGTAGTATATTTCGTCTGTTGGTTGAATAAATGTGTTGTTACAACGACAAACACAATGTTTTGGAAGTCGTTGCATGGTTCGATCCTTTAGCGCCCCGTACCGTACATAGCGCATGTTATTTATCGTACGGAACACATTTTTTTTGAAACTCGGAACACATTTTCCACTTGTTGATAACATGCAGCCCACTGATGAAGGCCCAATAGAGAAGCCCATAATTAACTGGAAGGGAGGCTCTCACATGAATCCGGCCCAGGTACATGCTCATGGTCCCCTAAACATAAATAAGTAAATAAATAAATAAAGCTAAATGCTCATGCACCAGTTCTTTGGGAAAATAGGTAGCCCAGTATTTCTTTTTGAAGAATACCCAAGCTAGGCCTATTTGTTTTCTCCGAATTACTGGGCTGCAAATCTTTCAAGACGGGGAGGGATGCATTCCGGCCTGGCTTAAGAGTATGGTCAATGTCTGTTAAAAGTAATATCAAAAGGGGTTGAAAATTCCAAAAAAAAATTATAGCAAATGGGATATAAGTTTCTTTTTTTGTTTTTGTTCTTCACTGATATCTTATACGTATTTCATTGGATTTAACATGACATAGTACTAATTTATTTTTAATTTTGTTTTAGTATGGCTATTAATTTTTGGATTAAGAATATTTCGTTCCCCAGCAAAAAATTGCGAATTTTCAAAATTTCCCATATATTTAGTTAATTTTTTGACCCAGGTACTAACCAGAAAATGGCCAGCAATTCTAAAAATGGAAAACGGGCTGCAATAAATTCCATATGAATTAGAAAATGAGTAAAAATTATAAAATAATAGCAAATGGGTTGTACACGCCACATATTTCGAGGCTGACTTGTTTACGCAAGGCTTTGTCAGTGAACACACGATTCTAGCAGCAGTTAGTGTTGGATGTCCATCCAACGGCCGACGTGCTTCTTCAATATCTGATCTTCCTGCTCCAGCCGCCTAAACTAGCGCCGGCGGGACTGCCTGCTCCCTCCTCTTGTGGCCCGCTGTGATGCCGCACAGGCTTCCCCGGCCCACCCTACTCCCTCCGCTGGCCTGGCCGCACGCAATCAACTGCCTCCTTATTACGCGAAAAAAATGATTCCCCCCACTGACATCTGGGGCGCACCAGTTGGGAGGCTGACCTGTGGGCCTACTAAGTTGACGCGTACGCAGGGCTTGTCAACTTAGTCAACAAACGATTCTAGCAGCAGTAACCGTTGGATTTGAATCGAACGGTCCTGCTGCTTCTTCAATCGCTGCTCTTCTTGCACCAGCCGCCCAAACCAGCGCTGGGGAGACCGCCTGCTCCTGCCTCCAGTGGTCGGTTGTGCTGCCGATGAGGCCTCATCGCCCCCTACTACTCCCACCGCTAGCCAGGCCCTGCGGCGACGGCAGCCTCACACTGCAGCCGAACCAGTGAACCCTCGTACTCCTCTCCGTGTGGGCATCCACTACCACGTCTTCCCCGGCTCCACGTCGTCCCCTTCCTAGGCCTCGCCGTCGTCCACCGCCTTGGTGCTCTCGGTGCGGCATGGTCAACGTGGTCAATGACATTCCATCGGAAGAGTATTGTACGTGGAGAGGCTGACAGCTGGGTCCACGGCCACAGCCCAGTTTTTTTGTGATTTCCCAAGTAAGTCGCTTTGTCAGGCCTGTTGGGCTGCAAATCTTTCAAGACGAGGAGAGCTTTCATTCGGCTGGCCGAGAAAATGGCCCATCATTAATGAGAAATGGGTTGTACATTTTTTAAACACATCAAACCGGCAATTAGTTTCAAATATCTTTTCTTCATTTCGAGATTTGAAATTAAATTAATTTTTATGCGGGGAGAATTTGTTGGATTTTATATTGATATACATTTATTTTTAAAATCAGTTTGAATGTGAGTCGAAATTTCAGGATTAAAAACAGTTCGGACCGCACCGAAATATGCAAAATTTCGTATAATTTTTTAACCGTGGCCACAATATGGGCTGTAATGCTACAAAAAAAATATGGGCTCCAAAAACATTAATAATTAGCAAATGGGCTGTAAATTATTAGAAATAATGGCAGATGGGATGTATGATGTTTTCCACAGATTTGAGGCTTTCCTAAAAAAAGGTTGACGCACAAGCAGTGACTGTTGGATGGCCATCCAACGGCCGTCGTGCTTCTTCAATCTCTGCTCTTCCTGCTCCATCCGCTCAAACGGGCGCCGGCGGGACCGCCTGCTCCCTCCTCCCCGCGACCGGCTCTGCTGCCGCGCAAGCCTCACCGCCCCACCGTACTCCCATCGCTGGCCTAGCCATCCCTCTACTCACCCACACCTGCTGTTATTCTCCAGCGACGGTAGACGAACCAGTAAACCCTCGTACAGTCGTACTCCCCTCCGCGTGGGAAACAACTGCCGAGTCTTCCCTGCCTCCGTGTCGTTCCCTTCCTAGGCCTCGCTGTCGTCCACCGCCCTGGTGCTCTCGGCGCGGCCTGGTCAACATGGTCAACGACCGACATGCATCTGAAGTGGACTGTGCGTGGAGAGGCCGACAGCTGGGTCCACGGCCGCACGCAAGGAAATGTCTCCTTATTACGCGCAAAATAATGATTCCTCCACCTGACATCAGGGACCCATCGGAAGGGCCTCTGTATTTCGTGAAAAAAATGTTACCGCCGCTGACAACTCGGACCCACCAGCTATATCTTCGCACGCAAGGAAGTGCCTCCTTATTACGCTCAAAAAATGGATACCCCCCGACTAGCTGGGACCCACCTTGGTGGGAGGCTGACTTATGGGCCTACTAAGTTGACGGGGACGGAGGGCTTTGTCAACTTAGTCAATATGCACGATTCTAGCTCCAGTGACCATACGATGTCCATCCAACGGCCGTAGTGCTTCTTCAACCTCTGGTCTTCTTGCTCCAGCCGCCCAAACCAGCATCAGTCGTGCCTCGTGCTCCTGCCTCCCGTGGCCGGCTGCGATGCGGCGGAGGCCTCACCGCCCCCTACTACTCCCACCGCTGGCCAGGTCATCCCTCTACTCACCCACACCCCCTGTTATTATGCGGCGACGGCAGCCTCACACCGCAGCGAACCAGTGAACCTTCGTACTCCTCTACGCGTGGGCATCCACTGTCGCGTCTTCCCCGGCTCCGCGTCGTCCCCTTCCTAGGCCTCGCCGTCGTCCACCGCCCTGGTGCTCTCAGTGCGGCGTGGTCAACGTGGTCAAGGAACGGCTTCCATCGGACATGGACTATACGTGGAGAGGCTGACAGCTGGGTCCACGACTGCAGCAAGGAAGTGCCTCCTTATTACATGCAAAATAATTATTCCTCCACCTAACAGCGGGACCCACCGGACGGGCCACCGTATTTCGCGAAAAAATGTTCCCCCCTGACTGTTGGGACCCACCACCTACATCTTCGCACAAAAGGAAGTGCGTCCAGGCAAAAAAACGATTCGTCCCCTGACTGCTGGGACCGACCAGCTACATCTTTGCAGGCAAGGAAGTGCCTGACAGTCGGGACCCACCTGGTCGAAGCGTACGTAGCGTTGTCATTCTGGTCGCGAACGTGTACGTACATACTGGTCGATGTAGAGGCGCACATGTGTCGTAGTAGAGGCGCGCACGTAGCATTTACATGTACGTACAGCGGCCAGGGTGCAAGAAAGAAAATACGGCCACGTATGTGTACATCGGGCGGGGTCTCGAACGCCTACTCGCGCATACATACGGCCAGGGCTCGTGTACATGGCTGGGTCAGAACGGAGAAACAGCATCATCGTCGTGTTCATGAGGAGGCAACGAAGTGCGTTGTGTTCATGGGGAGGCAACGGAATGCGTCGTGTTCATCGGGAGGGCCTGGACGGAACAGGCGATGGAAACGAGGCCTGGCGTACCACAGAACGGAGGAAACGGCCTTGTGTTCGACCGGCCACGTTCGAAACAGGATCCTGTTCATCGGGAGGGGTCTGGCATACCGCAAAACGGAGGAAACGGGCCTCCTACGGTCGAAACGAGGCTCTTGTTGATCGGGAGGTGTGTGGCGTACCGCAAAACGGAGGAAACAGACTTGTGTTGGAGCGCTACGGTCGAAACGGGGGTCTTGTTCATCGGGAGGGGTGTGGCGTACCGCAAAACGGGACTCCACGGGATACTGTTCATCTCCACCGTCGACCCCCTCCAGCCTCCACGAGCTACTGTTCATCCACCGTCGATCTCCTCCAGCCTCCACCTGCGACTGTTCATCCACGGGCTCCTGTTCATCCAGCCTCCACCGCGCGCTACTCCACCGGCTATTGTTCAACCAGCCCTCTCCACGGGCTCCTGTTCAACCACCCCTCCACGGGCTACTGTTCATCCTGCCCTCCACCATCTACTGTTCATCCTGTCCTCCACGGGGTGGTCCTGTTGATCCAGCCCTCCACGGGGTCCTGTTCATCCAGCCCCAACCGGCTCGATCGATCGGGGTCCTGTTCATCCAGAGGTAACACCACGGGGTCTTGTTCATCCACCCCCACCGGGAACTGTTCATCCAACCCCCCCCCCCCACAACACTCACTGTTCATCCAGAGGTAGCATTGATCGGCTTCAGTTAGCAGCAGTAGCGATGGAATCGCTCGATCGGGTTCAGTTAACAGCCATCGATTGATCGCTCGGGTTTAGTAACGCGTAGCCTGCAGTGCAATCACTCGGGTTCAGTTAGATCCCAACGCCTCGCTCGGGTTCAGTTAGAGCCAATGCCTCGCACACACGCGCGTACGTGTACGAGAGAAACGCGCATCGCTCGGCCCCCGACCTCCCACCGTAACCGGGAACTCCCCAAAATTTTCCTCCCCCTCGCTTCTACCATGGTTTTTTCCGTCATGGACGGCCCAAAGAATGTCATGCAGCTGCGTCTCCGGCCCACCCAGGACGAAAAGCCCATTTTCTATCATGATTTTTTGTCATAGAAGTAGGATCCCACCACATCTATGATGATACCGGGTTTTGTCACAATTATCATCATAGAAGTGTCATATGTATGACAGAAAAAAAATTCGTTCGGCCCAAAATGTCACAGATGTGTCTTTTTTGTAGTGTGAGGCATGGGCGAGATACCAATGGAGTGGATGAAATGTTGTCCAAATCAATTTCCTCATCCAACTGCTCTGACGAAGCAGCAGAAGGATTTTCTTCATCTGATCCACTAGGGATTTCATAATCCTCACCAAAGGGAACGATCTCCTTTAATGGCATGCTTGAGACAGGAACAACATCAATAGTATTTTCAAAAGAGCTCGTCAAAGTCTTCACTTTCTTTGGTGCTGAAGACTCTGAGGCTGCGGATGCTTTCCTTTTCTTCGTTGCTGCTCGCTCCGCAGCTTTGTTTTCTTCACTTCTAATGCAGAAGGAAGAACATGACTTGGCCTTGGTGCAGGAGGAGCAGAGGAAATTGGTTTATTTACCTCAGGCGCAACTGATGCAGTTGCCCTGGCTTGTTCAGTGTCTTCTGGCTCAGCAACAGACGTTTCAGCTGGCCAGGCTCGTTCTTTAGGTGCAACACTAGAGGTTGCTCTGGCAGTTTCTTCGGCGTCTGGAATGTCTTCATCAGCCCTGGTACTTTCATTTTCATAAGTTGCCTGATTTTCATCAGCGGTGCTGGCATGTTCTTCAGTAGGCTAAGCAGATGCTTCAGCCTGAGGAGATTCATGTTGCGTTGGGGCTGCAACATTGGAGGTGAATCCCTTTGCCATGTTGATGAATCTGACCTTGGCTCGCAGCCAATCTGCACGGTATACGTCAAATTCATCACTAAGTGCCTAGATATCAGCTTGCACAGTCACAAGTTCATCAGTTGTCATTTTGACAATGTTTTTCTTCAAAAAATGCTCTTTCTTGTACTAAGCCTTCTTGAGCTTCCTGGCCCTCTCAAATTTCCATTTTTCTTCGCCTATGAAGGCGATCAACATGTGACTTTGGCCAGAAGTGAGCTTGAAGTCAGGCATAGGTGTGTTGGGGTCCTTGTGCCAGAGATCAACAATATCAAGGATTAGCTTGGGATCCAACAGAAGAGGCACATATGTGCCTTTGGCTCTAGCGGCCCTTTGTTGTCTATCTCTGATGATTTTAGCGAGTTCTTCATCATCAGCTTCGTCTTCACTGGACGGCACATGAAAGGCAACCTGCTTCTTGTGAGGACTTGGTCTAGAGCCTTGTCCAGTAGTAGCCTTGGTCTGCAGCAAGGTTGGGTCTGTTGAGGATTGCGGAGGAGCTGAAGAACTTGCAGAGGCTCCTGAGGCAATTGAGATGCCTATGATCCTTTGGCAAGTGGCGAGATGCACAGGTGCCGAGGACTATGTTGGAACAACTGAGGGATTTGCAACAGGAGGAACTGGAGCAGCTTGAGGAATTTTCCTTGAGGGCATAGACGAGCTGGGCCGTGTGGGCATTGCTGATGTGCTCGGTGGTTTGCGAGCAGGCTTCTTTTGCATAGACTTCCTGGGCTTGCTAGTAGAGGCCTCAGCAGCAGCAGAGTCTTTGTTGAATTTCCTCACTGCCTCTTTGTCCACTTTGGCCAGTTTAGCTTGTCGCTTGGCCCATTCAGCAGGAAATTCCTCACCTTTTCTGATGCTAGAGGGATCAGCTTCTTGGCCAGGTGCCAGTGGAGGTCTTGGGCATGGAGGGTGTATAGCGAATTTCTTCATGTACTTGGGAGTGACATAGCGATATTCCCTCCATTCTCTGGCCCATCTCTTCTAAATCTTCTGAATGCGCACTTTGAAGGAAATATGCCCAAGAGGCAATATTAAAGTTATTATTTATTTCCTTATATCATGATAAATGTTTATTATTCATGCTAGAATTGTATTAACCGGAAACATAATACATGTGTGAATACATAGACAAACAGAGTGTCACTAGTATGCCTCTACTTGACTAGCTCGTTGATCAAAGATGGTTATGTTTCCTAACCATAGACATGAGTTGTCATTTGATTAACGGGATCACATCATTAGGAGAATGATGTGATTGACTTGACCCATTCCGTTAGCTTAGCACTTGATCGTTTAGTTTGTTGCTATTGCTTTCTTCATGACTTACACATGTTCCTATGACTATGAGATTATGCAACTCCCGTTTACCGGAGGAACACTTTGTGTGCCACCAAACGTCACAACGTAACTGGGTGATTATAAAGGTGCTCTATAGGTGTCTCCGAAGGTACTTGTTGGGTTGGCATATTTCGAGATTAGGATTTGTCACTCCGATTGTCGGAGAGGTATCTCTGGGCCCACTCGGTAATGCACATCACTATAAGGCTTGCAAGCATTGCAACTAACGATTTAGTTGCGGGATGATGTATTACGAAACAAGTAAAGAGACTTGCCGGTAACGAGATTGAACTAGGTATTGAGATACCGACGATCGAATCTCGGGCAAGTAACATACAGATGACAAAGGGAACAACGTATGTTGTTATGCGGTTTGACCGATAAAGATCTTCGTAGAATATGTAGGAGCCAATATGAGCATCCAGGTTCCGCTATTGGTTATTGACCGGAGACGTGTCTCGGTCATGTCTACATAGTTCTCGAACCCGTAGGGTCCGCACGCTTAAAGTTCGATGAAGGTTATATTATGAGTTTATGTGTATTGATGTACCGAAGGTAGTTCGGAGTACCGGATGAGATCGGGGACATGACGAGGAGTCTCGAAATGGTCGAGACGTAAAGATCAATATATTGGACGACTATATTCGGACATCGGAAAGGTTCCGAGTGATTCGGGTATTTATCAGAGTACCGTGGAGTTACGGGAATTCGCCGGGGAGTGTATGGGCCTTATTGGGCTTTAGGGGAAAGAGAGAGAGGCAGGTCGCCCCCCCCCCCAAGGCCTAGTCCGAATTGGACTAGGGGAGAGGGCTGCGCCCCCTCCTTCCTTCTCTTCTCTTTTCCCTTTCCTTCTCTCCTACTCTTACTACTTGGAAGGGCTCCTAGTTATACTAGGAAAGGGGGAATCCTACTCCCGGTGGGAGTAGGACTCCCCTAGGGTGCGCCATAGAGAGGGCCGGCCCCTCCCCTCCTCCACTCCTTTATATACATGGCCAGGGGCACCCCATAGACACAACAATTGATCTGTTGATCTTTTAGCCGTGTGCGGTGCCCCCCTCCACCATAGTCCACCTCGATAATACTGTAGCGATGCTTAGGCGAAGCCCTGCATCGGTAGAAAATCATCATCGTCACCACGTCGTCGTGCTGATGAAACTCTCCCTCAACAATCGGCTGGATCGGAGTTCGAGGGACGTCATCGGGCTGAACGTGTGCTGAACTCGGAGGTGCCGTGCATTCGATACTTGATTGGTCAGATCATCAAGACGTACGACTACATCAACCGTGTTGTGCTAACGCTTCCTCTTTCGGTCTACGAGGGTACGTGGACAACACTCTCCCCTCTCGTTGCTATGCATCACCATGATCTTGCGTGTGCGTAGGAATTTTTTTGAAATTACTACGTTACCCAACAGTGGCATCTGAGCCAGGTTTATGCATAGATGTTATATGCACGAGTAGAACACAGGTGAGTTGTGGGCGATACAAGTCATACTGCTTACCAGCATGTCATACTTTGGTTCGGCGGTATTGTTGGATGAAGCGACCCGGACCGACATTACGTGTACGCTTACACGAGACTGGTTCTACCGACGTGCTTTGCACACAGGTGGCTGGCGGGTGTCAGTTTCTCCAACTTTAGTTGAACGGAGTGTGGCTACGCCCGGTCCTTGAGAAGGTTAAAACATCGCTAACTTGACGAACTATCGTTGTGGTTTTGATGCGTAGGTAAGAACGGTTCTTGCTCAGCCCGTAGCAGCCACGTAAAACTTGTAACAACAAAGTAGAGGACGTCTAACTTGTTTTTGCAGGGCTTGTTGTGATGTGATATGGTCAAGACGTGATGAGATATAAGTTGTTGTATGAGATGATCATGTTTTGTTGAAGTTATCGGCAACTGGTAGAAGCCTTATGGTTGTCTCTTTATTGCATAAGATGCAAGTTCCATGTAATTGCTTTACTTTATCGCTATGCGATAGCAATAGTTGCAAAAGCAATAGCTGGCGAGACGACCATGTGATGACACATTGATATATATCAAGATGATGGAGATCATGGTGTCATGCCGGTGACGATGGATATCATAAAGGTGCTTCGGAGATGGAGATCACAAGCACAAGATGATGATGGCCATATCATATCACTTATATTGATTGCATGTGATGTTTATCTTTTATGCATCTTATTTTGCTCTGATTGACGGTAGCATTATAAGATGATCTCTCACTAAATTTCAAGATAAAAGTGTTCTCCCTGAGTATGCACCATTGCCAAAGTTCATCGTGCCCAGACACCACGTGATGATCGGGTGTGATAAGCTCTACGTCCATCTACAATGGGTGCAAGCCAGTTTTGCACACGCAGAATACTCAGGTTAAACTTGACGAGCCTAGCATATGCAGATATGGCCTCGGAACACTGAGACCGAAAGGTCGAGCGTGAATCATATAGTAGATATGATCAACATAGTGATGTTCACCATTGAAAACTACTCCATCTCACGTGATGATCGGACATGGTTTAGTTGATATGGATCACGTGATCACTTAGATGATTAGAGGGATGTCTATCTAAGTGGGAGTTCTTAAGTAATATGATTAATTGAACTTAAATTTATCATGAACTTAGTCCTGATAGTATTAGCATATCTATATATGTTGTAGATCAATAGCTCGTGTTTAGCTCCCCTGTTTTATTTTTGATATGTTCCTAGAGAAAACTAAGTTGAAAGATGTTAGTAGCAATGATGCGGATTGGATCCGTGATCTGAGGATTATCCTCATTGCTGCACAGAAGTATTATGTCCTTAATGCACCGCTAGGTGATAGAACTATTGTAGGAGCAGATGCAGACATTATGAACGTTTTGACAAAAGCTCAGTATGATGACTACTTGATAGTTTAGTGCACCATGCTTTACGGCTTAGAACCGGGACTTCAAAGACGTTTTGAACATCATGGACCATATGAGATGTTCCAGGAGTTGAAGTTAATATTTCAAGCAAATACTTGAGTTGAGAGATATGAAGTCCCCAACAAGTTCTATAGCTAAAAGATGGAGGATAATAGCTCAAGCAGTGAGCATGTGCTCAGATTGTCTAGGTACTACAATCGCTTGAATCAAGTGGGAGTTAATCTTCTAGATAAAATAGTGATTGACAGAGTTCTCTAGTCACTATCATCAAGTTGCTAGAACTTCGTGATGAACTATAATATGCAGGGGATAACGGAAATTATTCCCAAGCTCTTCGTGATGCTGAAATCGACGAAGGTAGAAATCAAGAAAAGCATCAAATGTTGATGGTTAACAAGACCACTAGTTTCAAGAAAAGGGCAAAGGGAAGAAGGGGAACTTCAAGAAGAACGGCAAGCAAGTTGTTGCTCAAGTGAAGAAGCCCAAGTCTGGACCTAAGACTGAGACTAAGTGCTTTTACTACAAAGGGACTAGTCACTTGAAGCGGAACTGCCCCAAGTATTTGGCGGATAAGAAGGATGGCAAAGTGAACAAAGGTATATTGGATATACATGTTATTGATGTGTACTTTACTAGTGTTTATAGCAACCCCTCGGTATTTGATACTAGTTCAGTTGCTAAGAGTAGTAACTTGAAACGGGAGTTGCAGAATGAACAGAGACTAGTAAAGGGTGAAGTAACGATGTGTGTTGGAAGTAGTTCCAAGAATGATATGATCATCATCGCACACTCCCTATGCTTTCGGGATTAGTGTTGAACCTAAATAAGTGTTATTTGGTGTTTGCCTTCAGCATGAATATGATTAGATCATGTTTATTGCAATACGGTTATTCATTTAAGTTAGAGAATAATTGTTATTCTGTTTACATGAATAAAACATTCTATGGTTATACACCCAATGAAAATGGTTTGTTGGATCTCGATCATAGTGATACACATATTCAAAATATTGAAGCCAAAAGATGCAAAGTTAATAATGATAGTGCAACTTATTTGTGGCACTGCCGTTTAGGTCATATTGGTGTAAAGCGCATGAAGAAACTCCATGCTGATGGTCTTTTGGAATCACTTGATTATGAATCACTTGATGCTTGCGAACCATGCCTCATGGGCAAGATGACTAAGACTCCGTTCTCCGGAATAATGGAGCGAGCAACTGACTTATTGGAAATAATACATACTGATGTATGTAGTCCGATGAGTGTTGAGGCTCGGGACGGGTATCATTCTTTTCTGACCTTCACAGATGATTTGAGCAGATATGGGTATATCTACTTGATGAAACATAAGTCTGAAACATTTGAAAAGTTCAAAGAACTTCAGAGTGAAGTAGAAAATCATCGTGACGAGAAAATAAAGTTTCTACGATCTGATCGCAGAGACAAATATTTAAGTTACGAGTTTGGTCTTCAATTAAAACAATGTGGAATAGTTTCACAAATTCATGCCACCTGGAACACCACAGCATAATGGTGTGTCCGAACGTCATAACCGTACTATTATTGGATATAGTGCAATCTATGATGTTTCTTACCGATTAACCACTATAGTTTTGGGGTTATGCATTACAGACAGTTGCATTCACGTTAAAAAGGGCACCATCTAAATCCGTTGAGACGACAGCGTATGAATTGTGGTTTGGCAAGAAACCAAAGTTGTCGTTTCTTAAAGTTTGGGGTTGCGATGCTTATAAGAAAAAGTTTCATCCTGATAAGTTCAAACCCAAATCGGAGAAATGTGTCTTCATGGGATACCCAAAGGAGACAGTTGGGTACACCTTCTATCACAGATCTGAAGGCAAGGCATTCATTGCTGAGAATGGATCCTTTCTAGAGAAGGAGTTTCTCTCGAAAGAAGTGAGTGTGAGGAAAGTAAAACTTGATGAGGTAATTGTACCTGCTCCCTTATTGGAAAGTAGATCATCACAGAAATCTGTTTCTGTGACTCCTACACCAATTAGTGAGGAAGCTAATGATGATGATCATGTAACTTTAGATCAAGTTACTACTGAACCTCGTAGGTCAACCAGAGTGAGATCCGCACCAGAGTGGTACGGTAATCCTGTTCTGGAGGTCATGTTAATTGACCATGACGAACCTACGAACTATGAAGAAGCGATGATGAGCCCAGATTCCGCAAAATGGCTTGAGGCCATGAAATCTGAGATGAGATCCATGTATGAGAACAAAGTGTGGACTTTGGTTGACTTGCCCGATGATCGGCAAGCCATAGAAAATAAATGGATCTTTAAGAGGAAGACGGACGCTGATAGTAGTGTTACTGTCTACAAAGCTAGACTTGTCGAAAAAGGTTTTTGACAAAGTTCAAGGTGTTGAATATGATGAGATTTTCTCACTCGTAGCGATGCTTAAGTCTGTCCGAATCATGTTAGCAAATTTCAGTATTTTATGAAATCTGGCTAATGGATAAACAAAACTGCATTCCTTAAAGGATTTATTAAAGAAAGAGTTGTATATGATGCAACCAGAACGTTTTGTCAATCCTGTGCTAACAAAATATGCAAGCTCCAGCAATCCATCTATGAACTGGTGCAAGCATCTCGGAGTTGGAATATATGCTTTGATAAGTTGATCAAAGCATATAGTTTTATACAGACTTGCGGTGAAGCCTATATTTAAAAGAAAGTGAGTGGGAGCACTATAGAATTTCTGATAAGTATATGTGAATGAAACATTGTTGATCGGAAATAATGTAGAATTATTCTTCAAAGCATAAAGGAGTGTTTTAAAGGAGTTTTTGAAAGAAAGACCTCTGTGAAGCTGCTTACATATTGAGCATCAAGAACTATAGAGATAGATCAAGACGCTTGATAAGTTTTTTCAATGAGTACATACCTTGACAAGATTTGAAGTAGTTCAAAATGTAACAGTCAAAGAAAGAGTTCTTGCATGTGTTACAAGGTGTGAAACTGAGTAAGACTCAAAGCCCGACCACGGCAGAAGATAGAAAGAGAATGAAAGTCATTCCCTATGCCTCAGCCATAGGTTCTATAAAGTATGCCATGCTGTGTACCAGATCTATTGTATACCCTCATTGTGTTTAGCAAGGGAGTACAATAGTGATCTAGGAGTAGATCACTGGACAGCCGTCAAAATTATCCTTAGTGGAATAAGGATATGTTTCTCGATTATGGAGGTGACAAAAGGTTCGTCGTAAAGGGTTACGTCGATGCAAATTTTGCCACTGATCCAGATGACTATAAGTCTCAATCTGGATACATTTTGAAAGTGGGAGCAATTAGCTAGAGTAGCTCCGTGCAGAGCATTATTGACATAGAAATTTGCAAAATACATACGGATCTGAATGTGGCAGACCCGTAGACTAAACTTCTCTCACAAGCAAAACATGATCACACCTTAGTACTCTTTGGGTGTTAATCACATAACGATGTGAACTAGATTATTGACTCTAGTAAACCCTTTGGGTGTTGGTCACATGTCGATGTGAACTATGGGTGTTAATCACATGGTGATGTGAACTATAGGTATTAAATCACATGGCAATGTGAACTAGATTATTGACTCTAGTGCAAGTGGGAGACTGGAGGAAATATGCCCAAGAGGCAATAACAAAGTTATTATTTATTTCCTTATATCATGATAAATGTTTGTTATTCATGCTAGAATTGTATTAAACGGAAACATAATACATGTGTGAATACATAGGCAAACAGAGTGTCACTAGTATGCCTCTACTTGACTAGCTCGTTGATCAAAGATGGTTATGTTTCCTAACCATAGACATGAGTTGTCATTTGATTAACGGGATCACATCATTAGGAGAATGATGTGATTTACGTGACCCATTCCGTTAGCTTAGCACTTGATCGTTTAGTTTGTTGCTATTGCTTTCTTCATGACTTATACATGTTCCTATGACTATGAGATTATGCAACTCCCGTTTACCAGAGGAACACTTTGTGTGCCACCAAACATCACAACGTAACTGGGTGATTATAAAGGTGCTCTACAGGTGTCTCCGAAGGTACTTGTTGGGTTGGCATATTTCGAGATTAGGATTTGTCACTCCGATTGTCGGAGAGGTATCTCTGGGACCACTCGGTAATGCACATCACTATAAGCCTTGCAAGCATTGCAACTAATGAGTTGGTTGCGGGATGATGTATTACGGAACGAGTAAAGAGACTTGCCGGTAACGAGATACCGACGATCGAATCTTGGGCAAGTAACATACCGATGACAAAGGGAACAACGTATGTTGTTATGCGGTTTGATCGATAAAGATCTTCGTAGAATATGTAGGAGCCAATATGAGCATCCAGGTTCCACTATTGGTTATTGACCAGAGACGTGTCTTGGTCATGTCTACATAGTTCTCGAACCCGTAGGGTCTGCATGCTTAAAGTTCGATGACAGTTATATTATGAGTTTATGTGTTTTGATGTACTGAAGGTAGTTCGGAGTCCCGGATGAGATTGGGGACATGACGAGGAGTCTCGAAATGGTCGAGATGTAAAGATCGATATATTGGACGACTATATTCGGGCATCGGAAAGGTTCCGAGTGATTCGGCTATTTATCAGAGTACCGGGGAGTTATGGGAATTCGCCGGGGAGTGTATGGGCCTTATTGGGATTTAGGGGAAAGAGAGAGAGGCAGGCCGCGCGCCCCCCAAGGCCTAGTCTGAATTGGACTAGGGGGAGGGCTGCGCCCCCTCCTTCATTCTCTTCTCTTTTCCCTTTCCTTCTCTCCTACTCCTACTACTTGGAAGGGCTCCTAGTTCTACTAGAAAAGGGGGAATCCTACTCCCGGTGGGAGTAGGACTCCCCTAGGGCGCGCCATAGAGAACGCCGGCCCCTCCCCTCCTCCACTCCTTTATATACGTGGCCAGGGGCACCCCATAGACACAACAATTGATCTGTTGATCTTTTAGCCGTGTGCGGTGCCCCCCTCCACCATAGTCCACCTCGATAATACTGTAGCGGTGCTTACGCGAAGCCCTGCGTCGGTAGAACATCATCATCGTCACCATGTCGTCATGCTGATGAAACTCTTCCTCAACACTCGGCTAGATCGGAGTTCGAGGGACGTCATCGGGCTGAACGTGTGCTGAACTCGGAGGTGTCGTGCGTTCGGTACTTGATCGGTCGGATCGTGAAGACGTACGACTACATCAACCGCGTTGTGCTAACGCTTCCGCTTTCGGTCTACGAGGGTACGTGGACAACACTCTCCCCTCTCGTTGCTATGCATCACCATGATCTTACGTGTGCATAGGAGATTTTTTGAAATTACTACGTTCCCCAACACACTTTGCGCTCATTCTTTGTTTCCTCAGCGGGTGTGCAATACCCTGCATAGATGTCATCAGGGATTTCAAAGGCGGTGTTGACTTCCAATTTCTTCCATCCCTTCTGAGGTTTCTTGCCATCAGCCATTTTCTTCAGCTGAGGAATTTGAACAACAGAGTTCTCTGAAGAGGTATGCAATTTGTCTTCGAGGAACGCTGCAAATGAGTTAAGTTGATGAGAACCTAGTGATTCAGCAGCAGACATGAGTACCTGTGAACAGAGTATAGGTGCGAAGAATTTGGAGAGGTCACATGCGTTCTCAGAAGTTTTTGCAAAAAGAACAAGTTTGAGGAATTTGACCAGAGGTGTCTTGAGGAATTTCACTAAGCGTTCTTTGACTTAGGTTCCAGAGTTGTATAGATTGGAAAATCCACATAATTGAGGAATCTTGAAGAAAACGTTGCTTAGAGTAACAGATTAAGAACAGATGCATGAGAGGTGTTTACGAGTGTGGACGTGAAGAATAAACACCTTTTGAAGATTTTGTAGAAATCATCAGAATCAACAAGGGCAGTAAAAGTAACTTTTAATTACCCTTGACGAAGAACACGACGAACTAGGAGTAGTAGATTGGAAGTTCGTCAGTCCAGATCTTCCATGCCCTAACTTGGCAGAGGAACACATCTACGGCGGCGGCGGAGAGAAGAAATCCACGGCCGACGCGAGTACGATGACGACGAGGTCGAGGCAGTGAAGCTCTTCCTCACCGGCAACGATGGAAGTAGCGACAACGCTAGGTCTGGAAGCTCGAGCGAGGAGAGTGAGGTCGAGCGGGGTAGATGAAGTTTGAGGAGGGTGAGGGGTATTTATTGCCAAAGTGAAAAACTGCTCACCCAAAGAAAATGGACGAACGTGCCCTTGACTATTCTCATCCTAGCGACATGTGTCACCCACGTACAGAGCGGTGGCGATCGTGTGAGATCATGGGTGAATAGATAAGTCTTATCGTGGGATGCAGAACGATTTGAGCGGCAAAAGCCAAAAATTAAGATATGAAAATTTTAAAGTTTCGTTCGCAAATTCTTCAGCTGACAAGGACACAGTGAAGATTTTGAACGGGTTTCAAATAGAACGCATAGATTGGGTTGAGTATAACATAGAGGGGGAAGGGTCCGATCACATTCACTTAGCAGAAAAGGCAACTTGAAGAATTAGCAATAAGTGAATGTTGTAGAGGACAGAAAACTCAAATATATATATATAGCCAAAGAAGAAGAACGACGGAAAGAGTGAAGACTATGGAAAGTTGAAGAATTTGAACAACTGAGGAATTTCAAGACTGAAGAAATACTCAAATTGAAGATTTTCAACTTTTGTTGCTGGCGTGACCCACCGTATAAGAATGATGATTTCAGACACCGCGTACAATTGTCGTAGGGCTCTGAGAATCAAATTCTTCATTAATTTCTTCACACTTAGATGGTTAGTCTTCATTGGTTGAAGAAAAACGTTACTTCATGTGTTGCACATCTAAGTCATCAATTTTGCATAAGTGTTAGGATGTGTGTCCCTTTGAAAGGACATTCAAAGATTCTAAGATAGTTATCTCACACCGCAACTTGCTAAATCTCTTCTCATCCAAGGGCTTTGTGAAGATATCGGCTAACTGTTCTTCAGTCTTCACATGCTCGATAGAGATGTCACCCTTCAACACATGATCACGAAGAAAATGATGACAAATCTGAATATGCTTTGTCTTCGAGTGCTGAACAGGGTTATGAGCAATCTTGATGGCACTCTCATTGTCCAATAGAGTGGAACATTCTTCACATTGATGCAGAAGTCCTTGAGGGTTTGCTTCATCCATAGCAATTGAGCACAGCACGAACCAGCAGCAATGTACTCAGCTTCAACAGTAGAAAGTGATACGCAGTTTTGTTTCTTCGAGGACCAACATACCAAGGAACGTCTGAGGAAATGGCATGTGCCTGACGTTGACTTGCGGTCCACACGATCACCAGCATAGTCAGAGTCAGAATATGCAATGAGATCAAAAGCTGAGCCCTTGGGATACCATAATCCAAGTGTTGAAGTGTGAGCTAGATATCGAAGAATATGCTTCACAGCCTTATGGTGTGATTCCTTCGGTGTAGCTTGAAAGCAGGCACACATGTAAACACTAAGCATAATATCTGGCCTAGATGCACATAGATACAATAAAGATCCAATCATGGAGCGATATACCTTTTGATCGAAGTCTATACCATTTTCATCAGTGCATAGACGGCCATTTGTGGGCATAGGGATTTTGACGCCTTTGCAGTCTTGCATGCTGAATTTCCTCAACACATCTTTGAGGTATTTCTCCTGTGATATGAAGATGTTGTTGCATTGTTGACGAATTTGAAGACCTAAGAAGAATTTCAATTCTCCCATCATAGACATTTGATATTCCTCACTCATCATATAGGCAAATTCGTCAGTGTAACGTTGGTTAGTACAGCCAAAGATGATATCATCAACATAGATTTGGCACACGAATAATTAATCATCATAGGTTTTGGTGAAAAGAGTTGGGTCAAGTGAATAGGGTTTGAAGCCTTTCTTCATGAGGAATCCCTTCAAAGTATCATACCACGCCCGAGGGGCCTGCTTGAGGCCATAGAGGGCCTTATTGAGTCTGAAGACTTTGTCAGGATGCTTTGGATCTTCAAAACCTGGGGTGGAGCAACATATACTTCCTCCTCAAGCCTACCATTGAGGAATGCACTTTTCACATCCATTTGATATAAGATGATATTATGATGGTTAGCATAAGCAAGCAATATGCGAATAGCCTCAAGTCTAGCAACAGGTGCAAAAGTTTCATCGAAATCAATTCCTTCAACATGTGTGTAGCCTTGAGCTACAAGCCGTGCCTTATTCCTCACCACAAGGCCATTTTCATCTTGCTTGTTGCGGTAGATCCATTTGGTGCCGATGATATTGTGCTTACATGGGTCTGGTCGCTTGACAAGTTCCCCCACATTGTTGAGCTCGAACTGATGCAATTCCCCTTACATTGCTTGAATCCACTCAGGCTCCAGAAATGCCTCATCTACCTTAGTCGGCTCTGTAATAGAGACGAGCAAAGTGCCCACAAAAGTTAGACAAATGTGAAGCTTTTGAGCGTGTGAGAGGACCTGGTGCTTTGATGTTGTTGATGATTCTCTCAATCTGCACTTCATTAGCAACGCGAGGATGAGCTGGTTGACGACGTTGAGGGGGCTCAGCATTTTCTTCAGAGCCATTTTCCTCAGGTGCACCAGCATGATGTTCTTCACGATCAGGAATGACTTCTTCAGCAGATTCTTTGGTAGGAATGACATCCTTAGTTGCCTTGAACTTAATGGATTCCTCAGGTGGTATTTCATCTAGCATAGGAGGTAGGTGCTCTCTTTGCGAGCCGTTAGTTTCATCGAACCGCACATCTACAGTTTCAACAACCTTGTGGTGATAGGTGTTGAAGACTCTGTACATGTGCGAGTCCTTTCCATAACCAAGCATAAAACCTTCATGTGCTTTTGGTGCAAATTTAGAATTGTGATGAGGATCTCTAATCCAACATTTAGCACTGAAGACTTTGTAACAACTCACATTGGGTTTCTTGTCAGTGAGGAGTTCATATGAGGTCTTCTTGAAGAATTTGTGAAGATATACCCTATTGATGATGTGGCACATAGTATCAATTGCCTCAGGCCAGAAGCGAGGAGGCGTCTTGTATTCATCAAGCATAGTGCGGACCATCTCAAAAAGAGTCATGTTCTTGTGCTCCACAACGCCATTCTGCTGAGGAGTATAAGGAGCAGATAACTCGTGAGTAATACCAAGTTCATCAATATAGTCATCAAGACCAGTATTCTTGAACTCGGTTCCATTGTCACTTCTGATGTGCTTGATCTTCACGCCAAAGTTGGTTGAAGCCCTCGAGGAAAATCGTTTGAAGACTTCCTGCACTTCAGTTTTGTAAGTGATGATATGCACCCATGTGTAACGAGAATATTCATCAACAATGACAAAGCCATATAAAGATGCAGCATTAGTAAATGTGGCATAATGAGTAGGGCCAAAGAGATCCATGTGAAGCAATTCAAATGGACGAGTGGTAGTCATGATGGTCTTTGAGGGATGCTTGGCCTTGGTCATCTTTCCAGCTTCACAAGCTCCAAACAGGTGATCCTTGAGGAATTTGACACCCTCGATGCCAATGGCATGCTTCTTCTTCAGGAGCGTGTGCAAGTTCCTCATGCCAGCATGACCAAGTCGTCGATGCCATAGCCAGCCTTTTGAAGCTTTTGCAAGTAGACATGTAGCAGGTTGTGGTCCTGTAGAGAAATCAATATACAAATCTCCTCTCCTAAAGCTTTCGAAGACTTTGGAATTGTTAGCTTCAATGATCACAACACAACAATACTTGCCGAACACAACAACCATATCAAGATCACAAAGCATTGAGACAGACATGAGGTTGAACCCTAAGGACTCGGCAAGCATGACTTTTTGCATGTGTCGATCCTTTCAGATTGCAACCTTACCTAGACCCAATACCTTGTTTTTGCCTTTGTCAGCTTAGGTGATATGCTTCAGATGTGATGGAGATAAAGCAGTGTCCATCAATAAGTTCTTGTCACCAGTCATGTGATTTGTACATCCACTGTCGAGGACCCACTCAGTGGCTTTGGGTTGATCATCCTGCAGATGAATTAGTGCATCTTATGAACTCATATACTTCAGTAGTGAAGAATATGACATCAAATTCATCAGATCAATTTCATCAAGCACTAGAACAAATATAGCAGTATGAGGACGTGAGAAATGAAAGTTCATTTCTTCATGATTAGTTTGCATCCTTTCAAGCATTTTCAGGTTTCTAGCAAATTCTTCAGACGTTTAGGTTCGTCTAGAGACCTGACCCTGCATAAGAGATTAGTTATTTTTCTTCACCACCCACATCTGGAGGGGTGGCAAAGAGTTCACCATTCTGCGAGCTCCATAAGAGAAAGGTGGCATTGAAGCCAATCCACTTTGTTTCACATAAGAGGGGTCAGAGTAAGCATATGAATAAGCAAAGAAATTCTTCGAGGACTTGTGAACATAATGATTTGAAGAATAATGCACATATCCGTAGCCCTTAGATCTTCCCTGCGAAATAGAATTGTTAGCACTATGATGTTCATATGAGGACTTTGATCCACGTGATGAATTTGGTCCATATGAGGACTTGGATCCGTATGAAGACTTTGGTCCATATGAAGAATTTGATCTGGGGTTTCTTATCTTCATAGGTGGAGTCATGATGACATTCACCTGAAGACTTTCAAGGCACCTTTTGGGAACCCAGATTTTCTTCATAGGGGGGTTGTTCCTGCAGTTAGTGCCAACATATCTAGCAAATACTTCACCATTCTGATTTTTGAACAGTTTATAGTTGGAGTCAAATGACTCATCAGAAGAATATGAAGATTCACATGTAAAGCCAGATAAAGTAGATGGATCCACTGAAGGTCCCTTTGCAGCGACCCATGAGGTTTTGGGATACTGCTCAGGTTTCCAGTAAGTCCCATCAACATTGAGTTTCCTCTCAAAGGCAATACCCTCTTTCCTAGGGTTCCTGTTGAGGATCTGCTTTTTAAGCACATCACAAAGAGCCCATTGCCCTTTGAGGCTTTTGTACATGCCTATCACATACAATTCCTTCAGCCCTGCATGATCAGTGATACTAGTAGCATCCTTAGATGAGGAATTTGTGATAGCAAAGACAGTTGAAGAATTTGCAGCAATAGAAGCATTTGAACTTTCAGGTGAAGAATTAGCAGATTCACGTTCAATGCATTTCAAACATGGTGGAATGAATTCAACCTGAGCAGAACTGATCTGTTGAGCAAGTAATGAATCGAATTCCTTCTGAAGATCTTCATAACTCACCCTTAGCTGCTCAAGATCTTGCTTTCTTTGAAGAAATTCATAAGAAAGCTTATCATGATCAGATAAGAGAGTGTTATGATGACTCTGAAGATTGTCAAACTTAGTCTAAAGTCTCTGAAGACTTTCAGCCAAAGCTTTAGAACGATCCATTTCTTCACCCAACATATCATCGTTCTCATCTAGCATGTTTTGAACTTTTTCCAAAGCTCTTTATTGTTTGGTGGCAAGGGAAGCAAGTTTGGTATAATTGGGTCCAGATTCATCATCACTAAACTCAGATAGGTAGCATTCAGTTACCTTAGCACCTTTTGCCATAAGGCGTGATGAATAGGATGATGATTCTAGATCGAAAGTCATAGCCTTGCGCGATTCCATGAAATCCTAAAACTAGTGATCATGATGAGTTCGATGACCTTCATAGACCTCAGAGAGTCAGTCCCAGATGAGCTTCACATGGATGAGATGCATAATGTTCCTGAACTGATTTTGGGACAAGCCGGAGCAGATGATGTCCTTCGCTGTGAGGTTAAGTAGAGTGTACTTGCGAATATCATCAGCCTCCACCATCTTGCAGAGATCGGTAAGACCAATCCTAGTGATGGTCCACAGTTTGTTGTTCATCGCCATGAGACGCTTCTTCATCATGGCCTTCCACTTGGGATAATCATGACCGTCAAAGATGGGGCATGTCACTGTCTTCATTCCTACGGTCGACATAACTAAAACTCTAGGCGGTTAAACCAAAATCACACAAAACAAGGGAGTACCTCGCTCTGATACCAACTAAAAGTGCATTATATCGACTAGAGGGGGTGAATAGGCAATTTTTACAAATTCCTCACTGGGAAATTTCAAACATAGGAAATTCCTAAGTCACGAACAACTAGCAGCGGAATAAGTACTCGAAGTAAGCATAACAAAGTAGTAGCACAGTCAACATGATGAAATTAAAACAAGCAATGAGTACAGGAAGCGTAGACACAGGATAAGCAGGCTGAAGACAAACTGACTGAAGAAATAGGATTGAGGAAATTGAGAAAGTCTTCAGTCAAAGTCTTCAAACAGTAACGATCAAGAACAACAACACTGTAATGAGCAAATGAAAGGGTTGAGGAAATAGAACCAGTTAGCTCGGTGAAGACAGTGATTTGGTATACCAGTTCCAACTGCTGTGACAGGTGTACGTCTGGTTGGAGCGGCTAGGTATTTAAACCTGAGGACACATAGTGCTCACCGTATTCTCCTTGAGCTAAGGTCACACATACCTCTCCCAATCACTCATGGTAAGTCTTCAAGTGACTTCCAAACCTTCACAGACTCGGTCACTCGGTGATCCACAATTTCCACTTGGATGCTCTAGACCATGATGCCTAACCGTCTGGAGGATGCACAGTCCTCAAAGGTAACAAGCGTTGGTTCCACACAGGAACAATCTCTTCAGTGATGCTCAATCACTTTGGGTTTGTAGGTGTTTGGTTTAGGTTTTGGGTTTTTCCTCACTTGATGATTTTCTCTCAAAGTCCTCGGAGGATGGGATGCTCTCAATGACAAGTGTCAGTTTCTCGCGGAGCAACCAACTAGCTACTGGTTGTAGGGGGCGGCTATTTATAGCCTACGGAGCAGTCCGGCATGATAAGACATAAATGCCCTTCAATGATATGATCGTTAGGTGGGTAAGATATTTTGGGAAAGCTGGCGCATAGCACAGCAACGGTCGGAAATTAGAGGTCAAATTCCTCAGGGCTATCATGTTCCTCACTTGTAGGCAATCCGCACTGGCGAATTCCTAACTCCTCAGTCAGAAAAATTCCTCAAAGATCAGAAGAACTTCGTCTCTGTCACTGAAGAAATTTGACTAAACTGTATGAGATTTCCAATGGCTTCACTCGAAGGGATTGGTAGGTGTAGTATTTTGAGATGAGCATCACTTGGAAACTTTTCCATAGTTTTTCCTCGACCCCCTTTAACAGTACGATGTTTCCTATGACTCAAGAAAGAAAAAATGAAACTACGAAAACACAAGTCTTCACACTTCATATTCCTCGCATGAATAGCAAGTCTTCATGGTTACACCATTTTCTTCACCTTCAAAGTCTTCATAAAGCCAAAGTCTTCAGTTGAAGACATTCATTTTTAGGGGTCGACTTTATCTGTAAATATCAAACTCCTCATAGACTTATAGACATGTGTGCACTCACAAACACATTAGTCCCTTAACCTATAAGTCTTCAATACACCAAAATCACTAAGGGGCACTAGATGCACTTACAATCATAGACATCTCAAACTTCTCCGACATTAGCTTTCCAAACTTTTCACTAAAATGAGGGTTAGTCGAACCAAATATGATATCATCAACATAAATTTGGCACACAAATAATTCACCATTAACCCTTTTAGTAAAAAGAGTGGAATCAATTTTTCCAATCTCAAAGCCTTTTTCAATAAGGAACTTAGTCACGCATTTATACCACGCTCTAGGAGCTTGTTTAAGACCATAAAGAGCTTTGTGAAGTTTGTAACCATGGTCGGGTTTTTCAGGATTAACAAAGCTGGGAGGTTGTTTAACATAAACTTCCTCCTCAATTTCACCATTTAGAAAAGCACTTTTAATGTCCATTTGGTACAAGGTAATATCATGGTGATTAGCATAGGCAAGTAAGATGCGGATGGACTCAAGTCTAGCAACGGGGGCATATGTCTCACCATAGTCCATACCTTCGACTTGAGTGTAGCCTTGGGCGACGAGACGTGCTTTGTTGCGAACGACTTGTCCATCTTCGTCTTGCTTGTTGCAAAACACCCATTTGGTACTGATGACATTGTGGTTGTTGTCGGGCTTCTCGACCAATGTCAACACTTGGTTCCTCTCAAAGCTGTGTAGCTCTTCGTGCATGGCATTTATCCAATCCGGATCTTCTAATGCTTCTTCAACCTTCATAGGTTCAATGCTAGAGATGAATGAATAATGTTCACAAAAATTAGCCAAATGAGTTTAGAGTGAGTGATTCTCCCGGTTTGGATATCATTGAAGATTTGTTCAACGGGATGGTCTCATGACACTCTTGCTCGAACTCGCGAGAGCTTTTGTTTGGGTGGGGTGGAACATCTTCTTCATCGTCTTGTTCTTCCTCTTGGCCTTCTTCGTTGTTGACATTGTCGTTCTCTTGTCGAGGTGGAGAAGGAGGTTGATGAGGTTCATCTTGGTGTACTTCCTCGTTTTCTTCATCTTGGCGTGTCCCACTTGTGGATGCCTCCATGTCAACTCTTGGTTCACCTTGTCGTGAGGTAGAAGCTTCCACTTGGACGGATGAGGTACTCTACTTCACCTCCATTGGATGAATCTTGCCAATAGACAAGTCTTGGATTGCTTCCGAAGGGTCTTTGTCTCCTGCATCAATTGGCAATTGCTCTAGTTGCGAGCCGTTAGATTCATCAAACTTCACATCTACTGTCTCTTCAACCTTTCGGGTAAAATTGTTGTAGACACGGTAGGTGTGAGAGTTTGAGCCATAACTGAGTAGGAAACCCTCATGAGATTTAGGAGCAAATTTAGAACAACGATGCTTATCAAGAATGTAACACTTTGAGTCGAATACTTGAAAGTATCCAACTTGGGGTTTGTTATCGGTGAGAAGCTCGTATGCTAATGTCTACTACACAACCTTCTTCTTGTAGACGTTGTTGGGCCTCCAAGTGCAGGGGTTCGATTCCCTTTATACGCGATGTGGCGAAAAAGACTGATTCAACGAAATATGCCATGCTAGCATTAAGATTTAAAACGTGTCGTCTACTTCCAGGAAATGTTCAGAACAGAGTTTCGGTCCAATTCCATCCATTTTTGTTGAGGCAATTCTGACTTGTTCATCGGGAAGCATCACTCTGGCTTAGAGTCACCAACCATCGAACCATCTCCAGGTCACAGTCACCCACCAGGAAGGCATAGAGGCAAGACAGAAAGTAAAGACAGCAGGAATCGAACCTAGGAATAGTAAAATGATGATTCAAAGCGCTACCGGGATGCAGCTCTTGTTCGAGGTAGGTTAGTAGCTCTAGCCAGAAGTCGAAAAGCATTAGTTGGTGGTAGCCCTTAGGAACACGAGGAGGTTTGTAGGATAGTAGAAAATTTCCCTCAAGTGGATGGCCAAAGGTTTATCAATTCCTAGGAGGCGTAGGATGAAGATGGTCTCTGTCAAGCAACCCTGAAACCAAATAACAAAGATTCTCTTGTGTCCCCAACGTACCCAATACAATGGTAAATTATATAGGTGCACTAGTTCGGCGAAGAGATGGTGATACAAGTGCAATATGGATAGTAGATAATGGTTTTTGTAATCTGAAAATATAAAAACAGCAAGGTAATTAATGATCAAGTGAGCGTAAACGGTATTGCAATGCTAGGAAACAAGGCCTAGGGTTCATACTTTCACTAGTGCAAGTCCTCTCAACAATAATAACATAATTGGATCACATAACTATCTCTCAACATCCAACAAAGAGTCACTCCAAAGTCACTAATAGCGGAGAGCAAACGAAGAGATTATGGTAGGGTACGAAACCACCTCAAAGTTATTTTTTCCAATCAATCCGTTGGGCTATTCCTATAGGTGTCACAAGTAGCCCTAGAGTTCGTACTAGAATAACACCTTAAGACACAAATCAACCAAAACCCTAATGTCACCTAGATACTCCAATGTCACCTCAAGTATCCGTGGGTATGATTATACGATATGCATCACATAATCTCAGATTCATCTATTCAACCAACACATAGAACCTCAAAGAGTGCCCCAAAGTTTCTACCGGAGAATCACGACGAAAACGTGTGCCAACCCCTATGCATAGGTTCATGGGCGGAACCCGCAAATTGATCACCAAAACATACATCATGTGAATCACGTGATATCCCATTGTCACCACAGATACGCATGGCAAGACATACATCAAGTGTTCTCAAGTCTTTAAAGACTCAATCCGATAAGATAACTTCAAAGGGAAAACTCAATCCATTACAAGAGAGTAGAGGGGGAGAAAACATCATAAGATCCAACTATAATAGCAAAGCTCGCGATACATCAAGATCGTATCACCTCAAGAACATGAGAGAGAGAGAGATCAAACACATAGCTACTGGTACATACCCTCAGCCCCGAGGGAGAACTACTCCCTCCTCATCATGGAGAGCACCGGGATGATGAAGATGGCCACCGGAGAGGGATTCCCCCTTCGGCAGGGTGCCGGAACGGGTCTAGATTGGCTTTCGGTGGCTACGAAGGCTTCTGGCGGCGGAACTCCCGATCTATTGTGCTCCCCGATCGTTTTAGGGTATATGGATATATATATAGGAGGAAGAAGTACAAGGGACCCACGAGGGTGGAGGGCGCGCCCCCCTGCCTCGTGGCTTCCTCGTTGCTTTCTTGACGTGGACTCCAAGTCTCTCCGGTTGCTTTCCTTCCAAAAATAAGTTCCGTGAAGTTTCAGGTCAATTGGACTCCATTTGATTTTCCTTTTCTGTGATACTCTAAAACAAGGTAAAAACAGAAACTGGCACTGGGCTCTGGGTTAATAGGTTAGTCCCAAAAATCATATAAAATAGCATATAAATGCATATAAAACATCCAAGGTTGATAATATAATAGCATGGAACAATCAAAAAGTATAGATACGTTGGAGACGTATCAGCATCCCCAAGCTTAATTCCTGCTCGTCCTCGAGTAGGTAAATGATAAAAATAGAATTTTTTTATGTGGAATGCTACCTAACATATTTCTCTAAGTATTTCTCTTTATTGTGGCATGAATGTTCAGATCCATAAGATTCAAGACAAAAGTTTAATATTGACATAAAATAATAATACTTCAAGCATACTAACTAAGCAATCATGTCTTCTCAAAATAACATGGCCAAAGAAAGTTCATCCCTACAAAATCATATAGTTTGGTCATGCTCCATTTTCGTCACACAAGAATGCTCTCATCATGCACAACCCCGATGACAAGCCAAGCAATTGTTTCATACTTTAGTAATCTCAAACTTTTTTCAACTTTCAGGCAATACATGAGCGTGAGCCATGGATATAGAACTATGGGTGGAATAGAATATAATGAGGGGGTTATGTGGAGAAGACAAAAAGGAGAAAGTCTCACATCGACACGGCTAATCAATGGGCTAGGGAGATGCCCATCAATTGATGTCAATGCAAGGAGTAGGGATTGCCATGCAACGGATGCACTAGAGCTATAAATGTATGAAAGCTCAACAAAAGAAACTAAGTAGGTGTGCATCCAACTTGCTTGCTCACGAAGACCTTGGGCACTTGAGGAGGCCCATTATTGGAATATACAAGCCAAGTTCTATAAAAAAATTCCCACTAGTATATGAAAGTGAAAAAACAAGAGACTCTCTATCATGAAGATCATGGTGCTACTTTGAAGCACAAGTGTGGAAAAAGGATAGTAGCATTGTCCCCTTTTTTGCCTTTATTTTTTTATTTGGCCTTTTTTTCTTTTGGCATTTTTTGGGACAATTCTCTATTAATGATGATCATCACACTTCTATTTATTTACAACTCAAGAATTACAACTCGATACTTAGAACAAGATATGACTCTATATGAATGCCTCCGGCGGTGTACTGGGATAGAAATGATGCATGAGTGACATGTATGAAAGAATTTATGAACGGTGGCTTTGCCACAAATACAATGTCAACTACATGGTCATGCAAAGCAATATGACAATGATGAAGCGTGTCATGATAAACGGAACGGTGGAAAGTTGCATGGCAATATATCTCGGAATGGCTATGGAAATGCCATAATAGATAGGTATGGTGGCTGTTTTGAGGAAGATATAAGGAGGTTTATGTGTGACAGAGCGTATCATATCACGGTATTTGGATGCACCAATGAAGTTTGCACCAACTCTCAAGGTGAGAAAGGGCAATGCATGGTAACAAAGAGGCTAGCAATGATGGAAGGGTAAGAGTGCGTATAATCCATGGACTCAACATTAGTCATAAAGAACTCACATACTTATTGCAAAAATCTACAAGTCATCAAAAACCAAGTACTACGCGCATGCTCCTAGGGGGGTAGATTGGTAGGAAAAGACCATCGCTCGTCCCCGACCGCCACTCGTAAGGAAGACAATCAAATAACACCTCACGTTTCAAATTTGTTACACAACGTTTACTATACGTGCATGCTACGGGACTTGCAAACTTCAACACAAGTATTCCTCAAATTCACAACTACCCAACTAGCACAACTTTGATATCACTATCAATCTCAAAACAATCATCAAGTATCAAACTTCTCTTAGTATTAAATGCACTTATATGAAAGTTTTTATTATACCCCTCTTGGATGCCCATCATATTCATAACCAAAGCAAATTACCATGCTGTTCTAAAGACTCTCAAAATGATATAAGTGAAGCATGAGAGCAAATGACAAACTACTCCGAAAGATATAAGTGAAGACTAATGAGTAGTCCAATAATTATGCAACTATGTGAAGACTCTCTAACGTTAAAGAATTTCAGATCTTGGTATTTTATTCAAACAGTAAGCAAAACTAAATAAAATAAAATGACGCTCCAAGCAAAACACATATCATGTGGCGAATAAAAATATAGCTCCAAGTAAAGTTACCGATGAACGAAAACAAAAGAGGGGATGCCTTCCAGGGCATCCCCAAGCTTAGGATTTTGGTTGTCCTTGAATATTACCTTGGGGTGCCTTGGTGTAACGCCCCGAGACTGATGTGCCAGGTGTCCTCCAGTTATTCGCCGTCGTTGCCATGTCATTTGATTGCGTGTTGCATCTTGTCATGTCATCATGTGCATTGCATCATCACGTTTTCAAAACTTGCATTCGTCCGGGTTCTCCGAGTTCTCTCTGTTGTCTGTTCTGAGCCCAACCACACTTGCACGCGCCCGCGGCATGTCCGAAATAGTAATTTATAAGTGGCCGGAAAATGTTCTCGGAATGGGTTGAAAGTTGGCATGTGGTGTTGTTATGTTGTAGGTAGGCCGCCTGCCAAGTTTCATCGCATTCGGAGATCGTTTGACGCCCAAACGATTTACTATAGCGACAGTATAGCCGGTCTAACGTCGGACGTTTTTGTGTCTCCGGAAACAGATGTCGGGCCCTCTCTCTCTCTTCTCCCCCTTGCAGTCTCGCCACAGACCACCTACTCCATCCTTCCCCTCTTCGCTTCCGGAGTTGTCCGATGCGACCGCACGGTCCGAAACCCTCTCTGCACAGTGCATCGAACCCCTCACGTGCGCGTCCGAAATTGTCCCGGACCCGACCCGGACTGTCGCCACCGTTGTGTCCGGATCATCCCCAAACATCTACAAAACGTCACCGTTTTTTTATTTGGACTCCCTAGCTATTTTATTCACGATCGTCCGATTGCGATCGGAGGGACGAGATAGCCCCAACCTAATCCGCAGGCCTATTTATAAACTAGCCCAACCCTAATTTTGTGGCAGCTTGTCCCATCCTCCTCATTCCGCCGCCGCCACTCCTCTTGTCTCCCCTTCCTTGGGATCCCCTCCTGATCCAAAATTCCTCCCACTCTCGTTTTCCCTAGCGAGCCAACCACCACAGCCCCACCTGACCAACCCCTCGTCCCCGTTCGCCGTCCTCCTCGTGCCCGATCTGGACGCCCGCAGCTCCCGTGCGCTCCCCTGCCCGAGCCGCCTCCACGCCGACCCCATTGCCCTCCTCTCGTGCTTCCGCGCGCTGCCGCAAGCAGCAGTACCAGGGACCAAAAGGAGCCAGCCTTGGCCTCGACCAGCGCCATCGCAGAAGCTCGCCACCTGCCCCGCTCGCCTGGTTCCCCTTACTCCTCGCTCCGCCTGACTCCGCCTCCGAGCACGATGCCCCACCGTCCGCGCTCACCGGCGACAAGCGCTGCCCTTCACCGAAGATCTTCATCAGGCCAGGTCGCGGCCTCCCCTTCCCGCGAACTCCTTCTTCTTCCTTCCGCCGGCTCTCTCTGCCGCTCACGCTTCCCTCTCTCTCCCTTGTAGGATCCCCGTTGGAGGATCTCCACTCCGTGGCTGACGGCCTCCTCTCAAGCCCGGCGCCGCTGTGACGGATCCCCTCGCCGAGCTCCGTCAAGTCCGCCGCCCGCTGCGTCTTCCCGGTGAACCTCGGTCGACCCCTGCATCGCCTGGAGTCGTCGTGGCCAAGTCCCTCGATCCTCGACCGGAGCCCATCTCCTTGTTGTTCCCGGCGCCGTCGCGCACCTACTTCCGCTGCTTCGAGGACGAGAACGACCAGCGACCAGTGCCCGAGTCGACTCCCCTGCATCGCCTGTTGCCGCGCCAAGACCCGCTGCTGCCTCGCCGTTGACTTTCAGCGTCGCGTTCTGTCTCTGTCGAGCAGAGGACGAAGGAGCGGTTCCTCATTATCGTGTTGACCGAGGCCCAGTCGTTCCCAGGCCGGCCCTTCTTCCTCAATCGGGCCAAGGCCCATGGTGAGGCAGACCCCTAGTCCCTCTCTTTTTTTCCTTCCTTTGGCCCAGCTAGTTTCAGCCCGTGTATTTTTTTCCAGCGCTGGGGGTTTTGCTAATTAATCAGGGACTGTAGGTTTTGCAGAAAACCCCCTGCTGTTCATGCATATAATAACTTTCAAACCGTGCATCGGATTAAAATACTTTATATATGTAAAATGCTTAGAATTTTGTGTATATTATTAATTTGCAACTTTCATCTATGTTTAAAATGTTTAAAATTGTTGTTTGCATTAATTTGCTCCTATGCCATGTTAAAATGATTTAATTCATAACTAAATAACCGTAACTCCGATTTTAACAAACTTTATATGTAATTGGGGTAGAAAAATGCATAGTTTAACATGGTGGCTTCATTTTGCATGCTTAACAACTCTAAAATTATGTTTAGGGCAGAACAGTACCAAACCTAAAATATGCTCATGAGGATTTTTTCCGGACTTGTTGCTTGTTGTTCCGGCCTCATTTAAACTTGCCTAGATTAGGTAGTTTCATCTTGTGACACCTCTTGCCATGCTAACAACATTTAATCTTGTTGGGTACATAAACGAGATCGAACTAAATAAGTCACGTGGTGTTTCGTCAATATGCAACGGAGTTGCATATTGAGCTCCACTTAATTTGTAGTATTGCTTGTGCCTTTTGCCATGTCATTTATCATTAAACCGGACATGCATCATACTTGGTTGTGCATCATGCCATGTCTATGTGTTGGTTGTTTACTATGTTGTGTGTTTCTTTTCCGGTGTTTTCTTCTCCGGGTTGGTTCTGTTAATGTCGCGTTTGTGAGGATCTGTTCGTCTACGTCCGTTTGTCTTCTTCATGGACTCGTTCTTCTCCCTTGCGGGATCTCAGGCAAGATGATCATACCCTCGAAATCACTTATATCTTTGCTTGCTAGATGCTCGCTCTTTTGCTATGCCTATGTTGCGATACCTACCACTTGCTTATCATGACATCCATATTGTTGAACCAAGCCTCTAACCCACCTTGTCCTAGCAAACCATTGTTTGGCTATGTTACCGCTTTGCTCAGCCCCTCTTATAGCGTTGTTAGTTGCAGGTGAAGATTGAAGTTTGTTCCTTGTTGGAACATGGAGATGTTGTTTCTTGTTGGAACATGTTACTTGTTGGGATATCACAATATATCTTATTTAATTAATGCATCTATATACTTGGTAAAGGGTGGAAGGCTCGGCCTTATGCCTGGTGTTTTGTTCCACTCTTGCCGCCCTAGTTTCCGTCATATCGGTGTTATGTTCCCGGATTTTGCGTTCCTTACGCGGTTGGGCTATAACGGGAACCCCTTGACAGTTCGCCTTGAGTAAAACTCCTCCAGCAATGTCCAACATTGGTTTTACCATTCGCCACCTAGCCTCTTTTTCCCTTGGGTTCCGCGGACTCAAGGGTCATCATTATTTTACCCCCCGGGCCAGTGCTCCTCTGAGTGTTGGTCCAACCTGTCAGCTGCCGGTGACCACCAGGGGCAACTCTGGGCTGGCCTACCCGTACCTAGGAAAATCTGAGTGTGCCCTGAGAAAGAGATATGTGCAGCTCCTATCGGGATTTGTCGGCACATTCGGGCGGTGTTGCTGGTTTAGTTTTACCCTGTCGAAATGTCTTGTTGTACCGGGATATCGAGTCTGATCGGAACGTCTCGGGAGGAGGTCTATTCCTTCGTTGACCGTGAGAGCTTGTGATGGGCTAAGTTGGGACTCCCCTACAGGGATTTGAACTTTTGAAAGCCGTGCCCGCGGTTATGGGCAGATGGGAATTTGTTAATGTCTGGTTGTAGATAACTTGAACCTTAACTTAATTAAAATGAATCAACTGCGTGCGTAACCGTGATGGTCTCTTCTCGGTGGAGTCCGGGAAGTGAACACGGTGTTGGAGTTATGCTTGACATAGGTTGCTATAGGATCACTTCTTGATCATACTTTTATCGACCGTACTTTGCCTTCTCTTATCGCTCTCATTTGCGTATGTTAGCCACCATATATGCTAGTCTCTTGCTGCAGCTCCACCTCATACCTTTACCTTACCCATAAGCTTAAATAGTCTTGATCGCGAGGGTGCGAGATTGCTGAGTCCCTGTGGCTCACATATACTTCCAAACCAGCTTGCAGGTGCCGATGAGTCCGTGCAGATGACGCAACCCAGCTCAGGAGGAGCTCGATGAAGATTTTGTCCTTTGTGTTGTTTCGTTCTATGTGATCAGTAGTGGAGCCCGGTTGGGGTCGATCGGGGACCTTTGTCGCATTTGGGGTTCTTCTTTTATTTTGGTTCCGTAGTCGGACCTTGTTTGTATCTGGATGATGTAATGCTTTATTCATGTAATTGTGTGAAGTGGCGATTGTAAGCCAACTATGTATCTCTTTTCCTTATGTATTACATGGGTTGTGTGAAGATTACCTCTCTTGCACATTGCTTTCAATGCGGTTATGCCTCCAAGTCGTGCTTCGACACGTGGGAGATATAGCCGCATCGAGGGCATTACACTTGGGCATCCCCAAGCTTAGGCTCTTGACACTCCTTATTCCATAGTCCATCGAATCTTTACCCAAAACTTGAAAACTTCACAACACAAAACTTAACAGAAAACTCGTAAGCTCCGTTAGTATAAGAAAATAAATCACCACTTAGGTACTGTTGTGAACTCATTCTAAATTTATATTGGTGTAATATCTACTGTATTACAACTTATGTATGGTTCATACCCTCCGATACTACTCATAGATTCATCAACATAAGCAAACAACACATCGAAAACAGAATCTGTCAAAAACAGAACAGTCTGTAGTAATCTGGATCAAACGCATACTTATGGAACCCAAAGAATTCTAAAATAAATTGCTGGACCTGAGGAATTTATCTATTAATCATCTGAAAAAAGAATTAACTAAATAGCACTCTCCAAATAAAAATGGCAGCAATTCTCGTGAGCGCTAAAGTTTCTGTTTTTTACAGCATGATCATAGAGACTTCACCCAAGTCTTCCCAAAGGTTCTACTTGGCACAAACACTAATTAAAACATAAAACCACATCTAAACATAGGCTAGATGAATTATTTATTACTAAACAGGATCAAAAAACAAGGAACAAAAATAAAGTTGGGTTGCCTTCCAACAAGCGCTATCGTTTAATGCCCCTAGCTAGGCATGATGATTTCAATGATGCTCACATAAAAGATAACAATTGTAACATAAAGAGAGCATCATGAAGAATATTACTAGCTCATTTAAGTCTAACCCACTTCCTATGCATAGGGATTTTGTGAGCAAACAACTTGTGGGAACAAGAATCAACTTGCATAGGAAAGCAAAACAAGCATAACTTCAAGATTTTAAGCATATAGAGGGGAAACTTGATATTATTGCAATTCCTACAAGCATATGTTCCTCCCTCATAATAATTTTAAGTAGCATCATGAATGAATTCAAAAATATAACCAGCACCTAAAGCATTCTTATCATGATCTACAAGCATAGAAATTTTATTACTCTCCACATAAGCAAAATTCTTCTCATTCGGAATAGTGGGAGTATCATAAGAGACTCGAATACTATAAATTGTTTCCACATTAAAAGAGTAATGTTCAGAAAAGGGGTAATCATAATCATGACAAGTTTTATAAATATAATCATTACTTTTTATAGCATAAGTATCATCACAATAATCATCATAAGTAGGAGGCATGCTATCATCATAACAACTTTGCATATCAAAACTTGGGAGGCTAAAAATATCATCATTATTAAACATGGCATCCCCAAGCTTGGGACAAACATTAATTGCAGAAAATATATTCTCAAAAACATCATCTTCATCAAACATAGCATACCCAAGCTTGGGCCTTTTCATATCATAAGCATAATCACTCTCATCATTAATAGTATGGATAGCACCAATAGTATAGCAATTATCATATTCTTCCAAGCAAGTGCCAAAAAGATTTTCAAGATCATAAGAAGTATCATTATCTTCCACAATTATATATTTATGAGGAACAATAGTAATAGGAGCAGAATTATTTGGGGAAATATCTTTTTACCTCTCTTCCTTTTTCTTTTCTTCTTCTTCACCACATCATGTGTGGGTTCAATCCTCTTTTTGGAGCCACTTATTAATGAGATTGGTGGAATAGGAGGCTCTTCCTCATTACCTGATTCATCATAAGAAATAATAGGAGGGTATTGGGAAGTCTCTTCCCTTTCATTAGTATTCTCTTCATCTTCTATTTGTTTTCTTTTCTTTATGTAGTTGGCAATATAAGGATTTTCAATACAATTCACCGCACAATACATATAAATTTTCTCTAGATCAAAATCAAGAAATCTATCAAGATTAAACTTTGGAATACCCTCAGTTATACGTTTCATTTCCTCATACCCCAAAATAAGACTAAGCTCTTTATGATGCTCAAGGGTAATCAAATTATCACAATTTTTGGATACGATTTGGTCATGAAACAATTTGCATTGGAGATTTAAATGACCATGTTCATTGCAAAGTTCACAAGGGGCGTGAAAAATATTGAATTTTTTAGCACAAACATCAAGACTTTCTTGCAACAATTTAGTTTCTAAATACTTATGCCTCTTGCAAGATCTATCTTCCCTATTTGGTGTATACTTGCAAACCCAATGCACTCCACAAAAATTGACATGTTTATAGGAGACATTTTCATCATAACTAGTGCAATCATCATTAGTACCATTGATGTTCAAGGAGTTCATACTAACAACATTGCAATCATGCTCATCACTCAAAGATTTAGTGCCAAACATTTTAATGCATTCTTATTCTAACACTTTAGCACAATTTTCCTTTCCATCATACTCACGAAAGATATTAAAAAGATGAAGCGTATGAGACAAACTCAATTCCATTTTTTCGTATTTTTCTTTTATAAACTGAACTAGTCATAAAACAAGAAACTAAAAGACTCGATTGCAAGATCTAAAGATATACCTTCAAGCACTCACCTCCCCGGCAACGGCGCCAGAAAAGAGCTTGACGTCTACTACACAACCTTCTTCTTGTAGACGTTGTTGGGCCTCCAAGTGCACAGGTTTGTAGGACAGTAGCAAATTTCCCTCAAGTGGATGACCTAAGGTTTATCAATCCGTAGGAGGCGTAGGATGAAGATGGTCTCTCTCAAGCAACCCTGCAACCAAATAACAAAGAGTCTCTTGTGTCCCCAACACACCCAATACAATGGTAAATTGTATAGGTGCACTAGTTCGGCAAAGAGATGGTGATACAAGTGCAATATGGATAGTAGATAATGGTTTTTGTAATCTGGAAATATAAAAACAGCAAGGTAACTAATGATAAAGTGAGTGTAAACGGTATTGCAATGCTAGGAAACAAGGCCTAGGGTTCATACTTTCACTAGTGCAAGTCCTCTCAACAATAATAACATAATTGGATCACATAACTATCCCTCCACATGCAACAAAGAGTCACTCCAAAGTCACTAATAGCAGAGAGCAAACGAAGAGATTATGGTAGGGTACGAAACCACCTCAAAGTTATTCTTTCCAATCAATACGTTGGGCTATTCCTATAGGTGTCACAAACAGCCCTAGAGTTCGTACTAGAATAACACCTTAAGACACAAATCAACCAAAACCCTAATGTCACCTAGATACTCCAATGTCACCTCAAGTATCCGTGGGTATGATTATACGATATGCATCACATAATCTCAGATTCATCTATTCAACCAACACATAGAACCTCAAAGAGTGCCCCAAAGTTTCTACCGGAGAATCACGATGAAAACGTGTGCCAACCCCTATGCATAGGTTCATGGGCGAAACCCGCAAGTTGATCACCAAAACATACATCAAGTGAATCACGTGATATCCCATTGTCACCACAGATACGCACGGCAAGACATACATCAAGTGTTTTCAAGTCTTTAAAGACTCAATCCGGTAAGATAACTTCAAAGGGAAAAATCAATCCATTACAAGAGAATAGAGGGGGAGAAAACATCATAAGATCCAACTATAATAGCAAAGCTCGCGATACATCAAGATCGTATACCTCAAGAACACGAGAGAGAGAGAGAGAGAGATCAAACACATAGCTACTGGTACATACCCTCAGCCCCGAGGGAGAACTACTCCCTACTCATCATGGAGAGCACCAGGATGATGAAGATGGCGACCGGAGAGGGATTCCCCCTTCGGCAGGGTGCCGGAATGGGTCTAGATTGGCTTTCGGTGGCTACGGAGGCTTCTGGCGGTGGAACTCCCGATCTATTGTGCTCCCCGATCATTTTAGGGTATATGGGTATATATATAGGAGGAAGAAGTATGTTAAGGGAGCCATGAGGGGCCCACGAGGGTGGAGGGCGCGTCCAGGGGGGTGGGCGTGCCCCCCTGCCTCGTGGCTTCCTCGTTGCTTTCTTGACGTGGACTCCAAGTCTCCCGGGTTGCTTTCCTTCCAAAAATAAGTTTCGTGAAGTTTCAGGTCAATTGGACTCCGTTTGATTTTCCTTTTCTGTGATACTCTAAAACAAGGTAAAAACATAAACTGGCACTGGGCTCTGGGTTAATAGGTTAGTCCCAAAAATCATATAAAATAGCATATAAATGCATATAAAACATCCAAGGTTGATAATATAATAGCATGGAACAATCAAAAATTATAGATATGTTGGAGACGTATCATATGCCATCTTGCCGAGTAGCTTGTGAAGATATAAACGATTTGTTGCATGACAAGCTGTTTCAACCGCTTCCGCCCAAAAGTGTCTTGGCGTCTTGTACTCATCAAGCATCGTTCTTGCCATCTCAATTAGAGTCTGGTTCTTCCTTTCAACAACTCCATTTTATTGAGGCATGTACGTAGCCGAGAACTTGTGTGAAATCCCTTCTTTGTCAAGAAAGGTATCCACATTTGCGTTCCTGAACTTCGTTCCATTGTCGCTATGAACCTTCTTGATCTTCACTTCAAATTGATTTTGGTCCTTCCTAGCGAAGTTCTTGAAGATCTTTTGGACCTGCGATTTATCATCAAGAAAGAACACCCACGTAAATCTTGAAAAATCATCGACTATGACTAGACCAAATGAGTTTCCACCGAGACTTTTATAGGCGTTGGGACCAAAGAGATCCATATGAAGTAGCTCGAGCGGTCTTCTCGTGGTCATGATGTTCTTCACGGGGTGACTTCCTCCAACTTGTTTTCCTACTTGACAAGCACTGCACAATCTATCCTTGTTAAATCTAACATCTTTTACTCCAAGGATGTGATCACCTTTAATAAGCTTATCAAGATTTCACATGTCCACATGACCTAACCTTCTATGCCACAACCAACCTTTAGAAGATTTAGCGATTAAGCAAGTTCTAGGTTGAGCCTTTTTAGTGAAATCAACAATGTACAGATCACATATATGTATACCGGTAAAGACCATTTTATGATTATCTCTATGAAACACTTGGCAATCTACTTCAGTAAATAGGACATTGAAACCAAAGTCAGCTAGTCTAGATACTGAAAGTAAATTATAGCCAAGAGATTCAACGAGCATAACATTTTGTATGGAGCTATCATGTGAGATGGCCACCTTAACAGGGCCAACCACCTTAACCTTTGACTTATCACCAAAAGTGACATACTTTCGAGGGCCGTCATTTTCAACTACCTCACGAAACATATCCTTGTCTCCAGTCATGTGATCGGTACATCCACTATCAAGAACCCATTCCTTTCCTCCAGCCATGGAGCCATGAAGATTAGCCATAACACCAAGGTGTCTCATAGACTCATCGAGATCAAAGTCACTATCATCATCCTCATCATGGTATCCATGTTCAACATCGTCTTGTGATTGATCAATTCCTAAGAGAGTGATTCATTAGATAAGTGATCATCGCAATGTTCATCTTTATGAATTCGAATGGCTTTGGAGATGATATTGCTAATGATTCCAACATCTTCTTTGGCACGCATAAGGTCATGAAGCTCAAATAAACAATCACCAAACTTAGGATCATTGGAATTCATCTTACTCAAGGCAATAGACTTGTGAAGAATCTCATCTAAGTTTTGCAAGGAATAGATTGGGAATTGTTCCTCAACAAATCTCCATATGGTGTAAGCACAATCAAGAGTAGGCAAGCAACCAAACAGATTTCTAGGCAAACCTCTAGTAATAAGATTGACAGTTCTAAGATTGTGGATCATGTCAATAGACTCATCAAGGGTAGGATGCAAGGGGTCAACAAGGGGTGCACACGGGCTAGTAATGTACTTGTTCAAGTGATATTCATTGAAAATCTCAAGCATCTCATTTTTCCATTCATGAAAGAACTCTCCATCAAGTATAGGCACTCTATGTCTAAGACTCCCCAACATCTTCCTCCAATGGTGATTAAACCAAAGCAATGTAGACCAGCTCTGATACCAATTGAAAGGATCGAGAAGAGGTGTCTAGAGGGGGGTGATTAGACCCTCAACAAAGAAAAGTAGCATTTTTTAATTCATTTAAGTTAAGGTGGAGTTTTAGAACAAGTTTAAACATTCACAATACATTTCAAGCAAGCATGGCAAGAGTATATGAGCAGTGGAAAGTAAAGCATGCAAGTTGCAAGAAAGTAAAGGGATGGGATTGGAGTGTGCAAACGCAATTGGAGACACGGAGATTTTTGGCATGGTTTCGATAGGTGGTGCTATCGTACATCCACGTTGATGGAGACTTCAACTGTAACACCCACGATGCGGCTATATCTCCCACGTGTCGAGGCATGACTTAGAGGCATAACCGCATGATGGTTTAGTCGCAAGTGGGGTAATCTTCACACAATCCCATGTACTGGATAAGAAAGGGATAAAGAGTTGGCTTACAATCACCACTTCACACAAATAACAAGTTAAACATACATCATCCAGAGTACAAACAAGGTCCGACTACGGAACCAAAATAAAAGAAGACAACCCCAAATGCTAGATCCCCGATCGTCCCAACTGGGCACCACTACTGATCATCCAGAAAAGACACATAACAATGATCAAGATCTTCATAGAGCTCCCCCTTGAGCTCGGTTGCGTCACCTTCACTGGTATCATCGGCGCTTGCAACTGTTTGGAACTATCTGTGAGTCACGGGGACTCAGCAATCTCACACCCGCGAGATCAAGACTATTTAAGCTTATGGGTAGGAGAAGGTAGTGAGGTGGAGCTGCAGCAAGCACTAAGCATATATGGTCGCTAACATACGCAAATAAGAGCGAGAAGAGAAGCAACGCAACGGTCGAGAAGCTAGAAGAGATCAAGAAGTGATCCTGAAACTACTTACGCACAACCATAACAGAAGAACCGTGTTCACTTCCCGGACTCCGCTGGAAAGAGACCATCACGGCTACACACGCGGTTGATGCATTTTAATTGAGTCAAGAGTCAATTCTCTACAACCGGATATTAACAAATTCCCATCTGCCACATAACCGCGGGCACGGCTCTCGAAAGTTTATACCCTGCAGGGGTATCCCAACTTAGCCCATCACAAGCTCTCACGGCCAACGAAGGATATTCTTTCTCCCGGAAAGACCCAACCAGTCTCAGAATCCCGGTTACAAGACATTTTGACAATGGTAAAACAAGACCAGCAAAGCCGCCCGATGTGCCGACAAATCCCGAAAGGAGTCGCACGTATCTCGTTCTCAGGGCACACCGGATGAACACTACGTACAGCAACCGACGATACCCCAAGTTGCCTAGGGGCGGCACCGCAAGTGGCTCTGTTTTGGACCAACACTCAGAGGAGCACTGGCCCGGGGTAAAATAAAGATGACCCTTGAGTCTGCAGAACCCAAGGGAAAAGGCTTATGGGGCAAATGTGAAACCAAGGTTGGGCCTTGCTAGAGGAGTTTTATTCAAGGCGAACTGTCAAGTGGTTCCCATAACACCCAACCGCGTAAGGAACGCAAAATCAAGGAACATAACACCGGTATGACGGAAACTAGGGCGGCAAGAGTGGAACAAAACACCAGGCATAAGGCCGAGCCTTCCACCCTTTACCAAGTATATAGATGCATTAAATTAAATAAGAGATAAAGTGGTATCCCAACATATCCATGTTCCAACATGGAACAAACTTCATCTTCACCTGCAACTAGCAACGCTATAAGAGGGGCTGAGCAAAAGCGATAACATGGCCAAACAACAGTTTGCTAGGAAGGTGGGTTACAGGATTGACATGGCAATATGGGAGGCATGATATAACAAGTGGTAGGTAGCGCGACATAGCGATAGAGCGAACAACTAGCAAGCAAAGATAGAAGTGATTTCGAGGGTATGGTCATCTTGCCTGAAATCCCGCAAGGAAGAAGAATGAGTCCACGAAGAAGGCAAACGGACGTAGTCGAACGAATCCTCACAACTCCAGAACGAAACCGAAGCTAACGAGAGAAGCAACCCGGAAAGAAGCAAGCAACATAGTAAACACACAAGCATAACCATGGCATGATGCACAAACAAGTATGATGCATGTCCGGTTTAAAGAGGCATGGCATGGCAAAGTGCACAAACAAAACTACAAGTTAAGTGGAGCTCAATATGCAACAAGTTGCATATTGACGAAACACCACGTTCGATTATTTAGTTCTCTCCCGTTTAGGTACCCACCAATATTAAATTTTGTTAAACATGGCAAGAGGTGAAACATATGAAAACTACACATTTAAGCAAGTTTAAATGAGGCCGGAAACAACAACAACAAGTCCGGAAAAATCCTCATGTGCAAATTTGAGAATTGGTACTGTTCTGCCCTGAACCATATTTTAGAGTTGTTAAACATGCAAAGTAATGTGTGTTTGTGATAAACCCGTGCACCTGGATTCTTTTGGCCTATGGCCAGAGGGTCGAGCCTTTGGCCATGTCTACATGAAGAACACCGGCGTCGACGGTGTCGAGCCAGGAGACGACATCTCACCAAGCAGAGCGGCGCCGGGCATGCGGAAAAAGGTGAGGGTGCTCGTGGTGGAGCACGCGAGCATGCTCTGCTCGAGGGCGCGCGCGGACAGGGACTCTACGTGCTTGCGACCATGGCACCAAAGCACGATGAGGTGGGCGGCTGAAGCTAGGTGGTGCGGAGCGGCTGCGCGCGAGGCAGCGGCAAAGCAGAGGGGCGGCTATGAGGCAAAGCACGCAGGGCGCGTGCGGGAGCGAGTGCGCGAGGCAGGGTGGGCATGCAAGGTGAGTTCCAGGAACTCGCCCATGGCGGATATGGAATAGGCATGCTCGGGAAGACGACCACGGCGACAGAATCAAACCGGAGAGAGAGTTGGGGAGTAGCGGGGCATCACCGTGGGGGTGCTGCTGGAGTCGTACAAGGTCGACAGAGATCATAGACGACTGGAGGATGCGCTGATCGAGGCGGTGGCGTTGGGTCCGTGAAGCAGAGGAAGACAAGGGCGACATCGATGTAGCGGAACAAGATGTAGGTTGAAAGACATAAGAAAAGGGTTGCAATGGACAAGAAGTACATGCAAGCACTCCGGTTGAAACGAGATGTACAAGGAATGATAAAGATCAATTACGACAACACATCGGTTGGAAATGGAAGGCATAGAATATGAACTTGGCAAAACGAAAGCACTTGGATGAGACTCCGGTTAGAAGAGGAATGATAGACACAACACTCCGGTTAAAACAAGATAGAGAAGGAATAAGAATGATATAATTGGACAGCACTCCGACTGTAAATGGAAAGAATTTAACATGAACTTGACAAGATGAGAGGATACTTGATGAGATCAACAACACACTGCCTCTGGAACTATAGAAAGAATGGCACAAGGGGTAAGAAAGATTTCAGACACCACTCCGGATGAATGGATAAGCAAAGGAAAGAACATGATCTTGACAAAAAATGGGATGCTGGGTCGAAGAGTGCAACTTCACAATGCCTCCGGAACGAAAGAATAGAAGCTAGATCGTTAGGAAGAAAGAAAGTAGAAGAAAATGATAACTTCTACCACCAATGAATTTGAAGGCATCCTTAGAAAGAAGGATTTCAATTGAGTTGTTGAAAATTAAACACCAAAAGAATAAGGTTTTGTGGGCTTATGGAAAACGTCTCAAAATTATGATGTGAAATTCTGCCACTAACGGAAACAATAGATTGGATTGTTATCAACAAGGAGACAAGAAACTTATTTCACCAGGAGGATAAATGAAGAACTTGGGTCATTTATAAGCACCATAAATAGCAACGCTTTAGGTAAAATATAGCCCAAGATAACTCCAACGAAGAGATTGATGGATTGAGAAGAGCTCATGCTCGAAGAAATTGATGGGTTTAACTATCTCATTCTTGACAACTGTTGAATCATGACACACGAAGGGAAATTGTCAAGAGTGACATAACACCACCTCAAAAGATAAGATATGAAAGAATTGCACTTCAGAATGCAAGATGAAGAAGGCTTGAACTCCTCAAAACAAATCATGTGTTGAGCACCATGTTTATTTTAGAGTATAGCTAGGCGGATCTTAACTTCGAGAGAAATCTTGAAGAACAATTGAAAAATGAAAGGAATCCTTGACGAACCACCATGAAGAACTCCGGTGATAAAAGGATGATAAAACGGAAGAGAAGTTGAGAACACAAGGTGAAGCCTTGCGATGATTTAGATGGAGCTACGAAATGTGAAGACTTTGAACCCCGGACAAGAAAGATGAACAACTTGGAACCAAGAATTTCGATGAACCTTCAGACTAAGGAATTGAATTTTACCTGATGAAACAAGAATAAGAATTACATTATGCTTATCCTTCATCAATTAAATTGATGACACACAATGGATTTGGCATACTACTCATTCTCATTGAAAAGGATTAAGGAGAGATATAGCGTAATCTTGGTACGGTCTTCAACGAACCACCGGTAGGATTTAAAAACGAACAAAGAAAAGATAACGAAACACTGGGAAGAATTAGAAAATGAACGAAGATACTTGAGAGAATTTAGATGCAAGTGAACGAAGAGATCCCGAGCTGATTAGAGAATACTTGAATGATGCACCGGCATGATTTGGGGAACGAGTGTTGAAAGCTGGAATGGATAATTCTGAGATGATGGGCTCCGAAGAATCAAACTGAAAAGACTCCTGAATTGCTCCAGATGGGTGAAAAGAATATCTCACAATTGAAAACAACTATGAGAGGATGGCATCAAGCTAGAACCATGAATCTTCAAGAGAACAGATATGATTGAAGAGAAACTCTTCTTTGGTTTTCAAATCCGAGAATGACGATGAGATACGCCACCATGAATTATTGAGGCACTCCGGGATGAAGAATCAAAAGGTTGAACCAACGATGAAAAGAATTTGGAAGCGATCATGGGGAAGTCATATGACTGATTAAATCCATTCTTACGTCATACTTTAGAAGATTTGAGAATAACTTCGAAAAAATAGAAGAGTCGGGTAAGATCCTAGGAAAAGACCTGTGGGTTAGGTCCCACTCAAGAGAAACACCGTTGAACGATTTAAAAGGAAGTTTGCACCGGTTGCATTAAATGGCTTGAATGAGATAACAACCTCGAAATAGCTTGAGCGGATTGATAATGGAACATAAGTCTTCTGAGATATCTTTGGCACTTTGGATATGAATAGAGAGAGATGAACGATTAAGAGGTGCACCAGCATGGGAAAGCATTTGAAATAAGGAAAGAGATATGATCAACACCGAAAGCTTGCATTGAATCCATTGGAGAAGGAAAAGAACAAAGAATGGTGAACTTGAAGCTCCGTTAGCATCTTCATGAGAATCACCGGATAAGAACATTGACGGAAAAGAATGGAGAGGTTTCCCATCAATAAGATGGATACTTGATTAAGAAATCCGAGTCCTTGAAGAAAAAGGGTGGGGGGACAGGAAAAACAAAGACAACTTGGAACGGATGAAACGAACATCATTGGGAAAAACTGAGGGGTGATCTTGCGAATGTTGAAATGATCGGATCCACTAGAAGAGAAACACGTCGGTTGAAAAAGGATTGACATGACAATCTCTATTATCATGAAGGATTAGTATTCACATAGAAATATGAGAACACCATATCGGAAAAGGTATGGATTCAACACTTGACATTAAAGCAACTCGAATACCACAACTCAAAACAAAACAAAGGATTGGAACAAACATATGATAGAGATTTACCCAATCCAATATCATGCATTTGTCGGAAAGATATTCTAGGAGCTACTTGAATTCCCACTTATAAACTCCCGAAACTTTTTGGTTATGCAATCAGGTGTTGAGGATACAGAGGAAGCATAATATCTCACCCAAACTAACAATCCCTACATCCAGCTGTATCCATCCTTCAACACATAACCAAGAAAACTTCGGAAATCATGTACCTCAACCTTCGAAAAGCATCCGTTTATATGAGTTATGGCAATACTCCTGAACTCCCGCCCCAGTACTAGGTGGCATCGAGATTATCTCACCAACAACTGCATAAAAGAGATTTTCGATGTCAGCGAAACTTAGGTATTCCAGAACTGTAATGATAAAATTGTGACGACAACACCTCGGAGCTCAACTCCCCGGGACACTGCCACAACCCCTAAATGTCAAGAGGCACCAAGAACAATGTTCTCGTCACAAGACTATCGGAACGATTCCAAGATACCCGCGTGATCCTAAAAAAAATCGTGAATTTTAAGGAGAGAAAAGTCAAAACTTCTACATCAGGAAGACCTCACCAGAGCAACGAAGGGACTGATCAGGAGTAAAAAGAATCCTACTCTCTGTTATATATAATCTTAAGACTCAAAACATTTTGTTCTAGACTCAACAATGTCAGCGATTCAATCAAGAAGGGGGCTCCTTGTTGGAAATATGCCCTAGAGGCAATAATAAAATGGTTATTATTATATTTATTTGTTCATGATAATTGTCTATTGTTCATGCTATAAGTGTTATCCGGAAATTGTAATACATGTGTGAATACATAGACCACAACACGTCCCTAGTGAGCCTCTCGTTGACTAGCTCATTGATCAAAAGATAGTCATGGTTTCCTGACTATGGACATTGCATGTCATTGATAATGGGATCACATCATTAGGAGAATGATGTGATGGACAAGACCCAATCCTAAGCATAGCTCAAAGATCGTGTAGTTCGTTTGCTATTGCTTTTCCGAATGTCAAGTATCATTTCCTTAGACCATGAGATTGTGCAACTCCCGGATACTGTAGGAGTGCTTTGGGTGTGCCAAACGTCACAACGTAACTGGGTGGCTATAAAGGTACACTACGGGTATCTCCGAAAGTGTCTGTTGGGTTGGCACGAATCGAGACTGGGATTTGTCACTCCGTATGACGGAGAGGTATCTCTGGGCCCACTTGGTAATGCATCATCATAATGAGCTCAATGTGACCAAGTGGTTGATCACGGGATCATGCATTAAGGTACAAGTAAAGTGACTTGCCGGCAACGAGATTGAACGAGGTATTGGGATACCGACGATCGAGTCTCGGGCAAGTAACGTACCGATTAACAAAGGGAATTGTATACGGGATTGATTGAATCCTCGACATCGTGGTTCATCCGATGAGATCATCGAGGAGCATGTGGAAGCCAACATGGGTATTCAGATCCCGCTGTTGGTTATTGACCGAAGAGTCGTCTCGGTCATGTCTGCATGTCTCCCGAACCCGTAGGGTCTACACACTTAAGGTTCGGTGACGCTAGGGTTGTTGAGATATTAGTATACGGTAACCCAAAAGTTGTTTGGAGTCTCGGATGAGATCCCGGACGTCACGAGGAGTTCCGGAATGGTCCAGAGGTGAAGATTTATATATAGGAAGTCAAGTTTCGGCCATCGGGAAAGTTTTGGGGGTAATCGGTATTGTACAGGGACCACCGGAAGGGTCCCGGGGGTCCACCGGGTGGGGCCACCTATCCCGGAGGGCCCCATGGGCTGAAGTGGGAGGGGAACCAGCCCCTAGTGGGCTGGTGCGCCCCCCATGGGCCTCCCCTGCACCTAGGGTTGGAAACCCTAGGGGTGGGGGCGCCCCACTTGGCTTGGGGGGCACTCCACCCCCCTTGGCCGCCGCCCCCTTGGAGATTGCATCTCCTAGGGCCGCCGCCCCCCTAGGGGTCCTATATATAGTGGGGGAGGGAGGGCAGCCGCACCCTAGGCCCTGGCGCCTCCCTCTCCCTCCCGTGACACTTCTCCCTCTCCCTGAGCTTGGCGAAGCCCTGCCGAGATTGTTGTTGCTTCCACCACCACGCCGTCGTGCTGCTGGATCTCCATCAACCTCTCCTCCCCCCTTGCTGGATCAAGTTGGAGGAGACGTCTTCCCAACCGTACGTGTGTTGAACGCGGAGGTGTCGTCCGTTCGGCGCTAGGTCATCGGTGATTTGGATCACGACGAGTACGACTCCATCAACCCCGTTCTCTTGAACGCTTCCGCTCACGATCTACAAGGGTATGTAGATGCACTCACCTCTCCCTCATTGCTAGATGACTCCATATATTGATCTTGGTGATGCGTAGAAAATTTTAAAATTCTGCTACGTTCCCCAACAGTGGCATCATGAGGTAGGTCTATGTGTAGTTTCTATGCACGAGTAAAACACAAAGCAGTTGTGGGCGTCGATATTGTCAATTTACTTGCCGTTACTAGTCTTATCTTGATTCGGCGGCATCGTGGGATGAAGTGGCCCGGACCGACCTTACACATACGCTTACGTGAGACGGGTTCCACCGACTGACATCCACTAGTTGCATAAGGTGGCTAGCGGGTGTCTGTCTCTCCCACTTTAGTCGGATCGGATTCGATGAAAAGGGTCCTTATGAAGGGTAAATAGAAATTGGCATATCACGTTGTGGTTTTGACGTAGGTAAGAAACGTTCTTGCTAGAAACCTATAGCAGCCACGTAAAAACTTGCAACAACAATTAGAGGACGTCTAACTTGTTTTTGCAGCATGTGCCGTGTGATGTGATATGGCCAAAAGGATGTGATGAATGATATATGTGATGTATGAGATTGATCATGTTCTTGTAATAGGAATCACAACTTGCATGTCGATGAGTATGACAACCGGCAGGAGCCATAGGAGTTGTCTTAATTTATTTATGACCTGCGTGTCAACATAAACGTCATGTAATTACTTTACCTTATTGCTAAAGCGTTAGCCATAGTAGTAGAAGTAATAGATGACGAGACAACTTCAAGAAGACACGATGATGGAGATCATGGTGTCATGCCGGTGACAACGATGATCATGGAGCCCCGAAGATGGAGATCAAAAGGAGCAAATGATATTGGCCATATCATGTCACTTTTTGATTACATGTGATGTTTATCATGTTTTACATCTTGTTTGCTTAGAACGACGGTAGCTTAAATAAGATGATCCCTCGTAATAATTTCAAGAAAGTGTCCCCCCTAACTGTGCACCGTTGCGAAGGTTCGTTGTTTCGAAGCACCACGTGATGATCGGGTGTGATAGATTCTAACGTTCGAATACAACGGGTGTAAGCCAGATTTACACACGCAATACACTTAGGTTGACTTGACGAGCCTAGCATGTACACACATGGCCTCGGAACATGGAAGACTGAAAGGTCGAGCATGAGTCGTATAGAAGATACGATCAACATGAAGATGTTCGCCGATGTTGACTAGTCTGTCTCACGTGATGATTGGACACGGCCTAGTTGACTCGGATCATGATTCACTTAGATGACTAGAGGGATGTCTATCTGAGTGGGAGTTCATTGAATAATTTGATTAGATGAACTTAATTATCATGAACTTAGTCTAAAATCTTTACACTGTCTTGTAGATCAAATGGCCCACGCTAATGTTGCCCTCAACTTCAACGCGTTCTAGAGAAAACCAAGTTGAAAGACGATGGCAGGAACTATACGGACTGGGTCCGGAACCTGAGGATCATCCTCATAGCTGCCAAGAAAGATTATGTCCTAGAAGCACCGCTAGGTGAAGCACCTATCCTAGAGAACCAAGATGTTATGAACGCTTGGCATTCACATGCTGATGATTACTCCCTCGTTCAGTGCGGCATGCTTTACAGCTTAGAACCGGGGCTCCAAAAGTGTTTTGAGAGACACGGAGCATATGAGATGTTCGAAGAGCTGAAAATGGTTTTCCAAGCTCATGCCCGGGTCGAGAGATATGAAGTCTCCGACAAGTTCTTCAGTTGTAAGATGGAGGAAAATAGTTCTGTCAGTGAGCACATACTCAAAATGTCTGGGTTGCATAACCGCTTGACTCAGCTAGGAGTTAATCTCCCGGATGACGCGGTCATTGACAGAATCCTTCAGTCGCTTCCACCGAGCTACAAGAGCTTTGTGATGAACTTCAATATGCAGGGGATGGAAAATACCATTCCTGAGGTATATTCAATGCTGAAATCAGCGGAGGTGGAAATCAAAAAGGAACATCAAGTGTTGATGGTGAATAAAACCACTAAGTTCAAGAAAGGCAAGGGTAAAAAGAACTTCAAGAAGGACGGCAAGGGAGTTGCCGCGCCCGGTAAGCAAGCTGTCGGGAAGAAGCCAAAGAATGGACCCAAGCCCAAGACTGAGTGTTTTTATTGCAAGGGAAGTGGTCACTGGAAGCGGAACTGCCCCAAATACTTAGCGGACAAGAAGGCCGGCAACACTAAAGGTATATGTAATATACATGTAATTTATGTGTACCTTACCAGTACTCGTAGTAGCTCCTGGGTATTTGATACCGGTGCGGTTGCTCACATTTGTAACTCAAAGCAGGATCTGCGGAATAAGCGGAGACTGGCGAAGGACGAGGTGACGATGTGCGTCGGGAATGGTTCCAAGGTCGATGTGATCGCCGTCGGCACGCTACCTCTATATTTACCTACGGGATTAGTTTTAAATCTCAATAATTGTTATTTAGTGCCAGCTTTGAGCATGAACATTGTATCAGGATCTCGTTTAATTCGAGATGGCTACTCATTTAAATCCGAGAATAATGGTTGTTCTATTTATATGAGAGATATGTTTTATGGTCATGCTCCACTGGTGAATGGTTTATTCTTAATGAATCTCGAGCGTAATGTTACACATATTCATAGTGTGAATACCAAAAGATGTAAGGTTGATAATGATAGTCCCACATACTTGTGGCACTGCCGCCTTGGTCACATAGGTGTCAAACACATGAAGAAGCTCCATGCAGATGGACTTTTGGAGTCTCTTGATTATGAATCATTTGACATGTGCGAACCATGCCTCATGGGTAAAATGACCAAGACTCCATTCTTAGGAACAATGGAGCGAGCAACCAACTTGTTGGAAATCATACATACTGATGTGTGCGGTCCAATGAGTGTTGAGGCTCGCGGTGGCTATCATTATGTTCTCACCCTCACTGATGACTTGAGTAGATATGGGTATGTCTACTTGATGAAACACAAGTCTGAGACCTTTGAAAAGTTCAGGGAATTTCAGAGTGAGGTTGAGAATCAATGTGACAGAAAAAACAAGTTCTTGCGATCAGATCGTGGGGGAGAATATTTGAGTCACGAATTTGGCACACACTTAAGGAAATGTGGAATAGTTTCACAACTCACGCCGCCTGGAACACCTCAGCGTAATGGTGTGTCCGAATGTCGTAATCGCACTCTATTGGATACGGTGCGATCTATGATGTCTCTTACCGATCTACCGCTGTCATTTTGGGGCTATGCTTTAGAGACTGCCGCATTCACTTTAAATAGGGCTCCGTCGAAATCCGTTGAGATGACACCGTATGAATTATGGTTTGGGAAGAAACCTAAGCTGTCGTTTCTAAAAGTTTGGGGATGCAATGCTTATGTCAAGAAACTTCAACCTGAAAAGCTCGAACCCAAATCGGAAAAATGCGTCTTCATAGGATACCCTAAAGAAACTATTGGGTATACCTTCTACCTCAGATCCGAAGGCAAGATCTTTGTTGCCAAGAATGGATCCTTTCTAGAGAAAGAGTTTCTCTCGAAAGAATTAAGTGGGAGGAAAGTAGAACTTGATGAAGTAGTGCCTCTTGAACCGGAGAGTGGCGCAGCTCAGGAAATTGTTCCTGAGGTGCCTGCACCGACTAGAGAGGAAGTTAATGATGATGATCATGAAACTTCAGATCAAGTTGCTACTGAACTTCGAAGGTCCACAAGGACACGTTCCGCACAAGAGTGGTATGACAACCCTGTCTTGGAAATCATGTTGTTAGACAACGGTGAACCTTCGAACTATGAGGAAGCGATGGCGGGCCCAGATTCCAACAAATGGCTGGAAGCCATGAAATCCGAGATAGGATCCATGTATGAAAATGAAGTATGGACTTTGACTGACTTGCCCGATGATCGGCGAGCCATAGAAAATAAATGGATCTTTAAGAAGAAGACAGACGCGGATGGTAATGTAACCATCTCTAAAGCTCGGCTTGTCGCTAAGGGTTATCGACAAGTTCAAGGGGTTGACTACGATGAGACTTTCTCACCCATAGCGAAGCTAAAGTCCGTCCGAATCATGTTAGCAATTGCCGCATTCTATGATTATGAGATATGGAAAATGGACGTCAAAACGGCATTCCTTAATGGTTTCCTTAAGGAAGAATTGTATATGATGCAGCTAGAAGGTTTTGTCGATCCTAAGAATGCTGACAAGGTGTGCAAGCTCCAACAGTCGATCTATGGGCTGGTGCAAGCATCTCGGAGTTGGAACATTCGTTTTGATGAGATGATCAAAGCGTTTGGGTTTACGCAGACTTATGGAGAAGCCTGCATTTACAAGAAAGTGAGTGGGAGCTCTGTAGCATTTCTCATATTGTATGTGGATGACATACTGTTGCTGGGAAATGATATAGAATTCTTGGAAAGCATAAAGGCCTACTTGAACAAGTGTTTTTCAATGAAGGATCTTGGAGAAGCTGCTTACATATTAGGTATCAAGATCTATAGAGATAGATCGAGACGCCTCATTGGTCTTTCACAGAGTACGTACCTTGACAAGATATTGAAGAAGTTCAATATGGACCAGTCAAAGAAGGGGTTCTTGCCTGTATTGCAAGGTACAAGATTGAGCACGGCTCAATGCCCGACCACGGAAGAAGATAGAGAAAAGATGAGTGTCGTCCCCTATGCCTCGGCCATAGGGTCTATCATGTATGCTATGCTGTGTACCAGACCTGATGTAAACCTTGCCGTAAGTTTGGTAGGAAGGTACCAAAGTAATCCCGACATGGAACACTGGACAATGGTCAAGAATATCCTAAAGTACCTGAAGAGTACTAAAGATATGTTTCTCGTTTATGGAGGTGACGAAGAGCTCGTCGTAAAGGGTTACGTCGATGCTAGCTTCGACACAGATCTGGATGACTCTAAGTCACAAACCGGATACGTGTATATTTTGAATGGTGGGGTAGTAAGCTGGTGCAGTTGCAAGCAAAGCGTTGTGGCGGGATCTACATGTGAAGCGGAGTACATGGCAGCCTCGGAGGCAGCACAAGAAGCAATCTGGGTGAAGGAGTTCATTACCGACCTAGGAGTCATACCCAATGCGTCGGGCCCGATGACTCTCTTCTGTGACAACACTGGAGCTATTGCCCTTGCCAAGGAGCCCATGTTTCACAGGAAGACCAGGCATACCAAGCGTCGCTTCAACTCCATTTGTGAAAGTGTTCAAAATGGAGACATAGATATTTGTAAAGTACATACGGACCTGAATGTAGCAGATCCGTTGACTAAACCTCTCCCTAGAGCAAAACATGATCAACACTAGAACTGTATGGGTGTTCGATTCATCACAATGTAACTAGATTATTGACTCTAATGCAAGTGGGAGACTGTTGGAAATATGCCCTAGAGGCAATAATAAAATGGTTATTATTATATTTCTTTGTTCATGATAATTGTCTATTGTTCATGCTATAATTGTGTTATCCGGAAATCGTAATACATGTGTGAATACATAGACCACAACACGTCCCTAGTGAGCCTCTAGTTGACTAGCTTGTTGATCAAAAGATAGTCATGGTTTCATGACTATGGACATTGGATGTCATTGATAACGGGATCACATCATTAGGAGAATGATGTGATGGACAAGACCCAATCCTAAGCATAGCTCAAAGATCGTGTAGTTCGTTTGCTATAGCTTTTCTGAATGTCAAGTATCATTTCCTTAGACCATGAGATTGTGCAACTCCCAGATACCGTAGGAGTGCTTTGGGTGTGCCAAACGTCACAACGTAATTGGGTGGCTATAAAGGTACACTACGGGTATCTCCGAAAGTGTCTGTTGGGTTGGCACGAATCGAGATTGGGATTTGTCACTCTGTATGACGGAGAGGTATCTCTGGGCCCACTCGGTAATGCATCATCATAATGAGCTCAATGTGACCAAGTGGTTGATCACGGGATCATGCATTACGGTACGAGTAAAGTGACTTGCCGGCAACAAGATTGAACGAGGTATTGGGATACCGACGATCGAGTCTCGGGCAAGTAACGTACCGATTGACAAAGGGAATTGTATACGAGATTGATTGAATCCTTGACATCGTGGTTCATCCGATGAGATCATCGAGGAGCATGTGGGAGCCAACATGGGTATCCAGATCCCGTTGTTGGTTATTGATCAGAGAGTCGTCTCGATCATGTCTGCATGTCTCCCGAACCCGTAGGGTCTACACACTTAAGGTTCAATGACGCTAGGATTGTTGAGATATTAGTATACGGTAACCCGAAAGTTGTTCGGAGTCCCAGATGAGATCCCGGACGTCACGAGGAGTTCCGGAATGGTCCGAAGGTGAAGATTTATATATAGGAAGTCAAGTTTCGGCCATCGGGAAAGTTTCGGGGGTAATGGGTATTGTACCGGGACCACGGAAAGGGTCTCGGGGGTCCACCGGGTGGGGCCACCTATCCCGAAGGGCCCCATGGGCTGAAGTGGGAGGGGAACCAACCCCTAGTGGGCTGGTGCGCCCCCATGGGCCTCCCCCTGCGCCTAGGGTTGGAAACCCTAGGGGTGGGGGCGCCCCACTTGGCTTGGGGGCACTCCACCCCCCTTGGCCGCTGCCCCCCTAGGGGTCCTATATATAGTGGGGGAGGGAGGGCAGCCACACCCTAGCCCCTGGAGCCTCCCTCTCCCTCCCGTGACACTTCTCCCTCTCCCTGAGCTTGGAGAAGCCCTGCCGAGATTGCTGTTGCTTCCACCACCACGCCGTCGTGCTGCTGGATCTCCATCAACCTCTCCTTCCCCCTTGCTGGATCAAGTTGGAGGAGACGTGTTCCCAATCGTACGTGTGTTGAACGCGGAGGTGCCGTCCGTTCGGCTCTAGGTCATCGGTGATTTGGATCACGACGAGTACGACTCCATCAACCCCGTTCTCTTGAACGCTTCCGCTCACGATCTACAAGGGTATGTAGATGCACTCCCCTCTCCCTCGTTGCTAGATGACTCCATAGATTGATCTTGGTGATGCGTAGAAAATTTTAAAATTCTGCTACGTTCCCCAACACTCCTAAGTTGGGGATGGCTCTGATTACCAACTTGTAACACCCACGATGCGGCTATATCTCCCACGTGTCGAGGCACGACTTAGAGGCATAACTGCATGGTGGTTTAGTCACAAGTGGGGTAATCTTCACACAATCCCATGTACTGAATAAGAAAGTGATAAAGAGTTGGCTTACAATCACCACTTCACACAAATAACAAGTTAAACATACATCATCCAGAGTACAATCAATGTCCGACTACGGAACCAGAATAAAAGAAGACAACCCCAAATGCTAGATCCCCGATCGTCCCAACTGGGCAACCCTACTGATCATCTGGAAAAGACACATAACAACGATCAAGATTTTCATCGAGCTCCCCCTTGAGCTCGGTTGCGTCACCTTCACTAGTATCATCGGCGCCTGCAATTGTTTGGAACTATCTGTGAGTCACGGGGACTCGGCAATCTCACACCCGCGAGATCAAGACTATTTAAGATTATGGGTAGGAGAAGGTAGTGAGGTGGAGCTACAGCAAGCACTAAGCATATATGGTGGCTAACATACGCAAATAAGAGCGAGAAGAGAAGTAGCACAACGGTCGAGAAGCTAGAAGAGATCAAGAAGTGACGCAACTTACGCACAACCATAACACAAGAACCGTGTTCACTACCCGGACTCCGCCGGAAAGAGACCATCACGGCTACACACGCGGTTGATGCATTTTAATTAAGTCAAGTGTCAAGTTCTCTACAATCGTATATTAACAAATTCCCATCTGCCACATAACCGCGGGCACGACTCTCGAAAGTTTATACCCTGCAGGGGTGTCCCAACTTAGCCCATCACAAGCTCTCATGGTCAACGAAGGATATTCCTTCTCCCGGAAAGACCCGATCAATCTTGAAGTCCCTGTTACAAGACATTTCGATAATGGTAAAACAAGACCCGCAAAGCCGCCCGATGTGCCTACAAATCCCGATAGGAGTCGCACGTATCTCATTCTCAGGGCACACCGGATGAACACTACGTATGGCAACCAACGATACCCCAAGTTGCCTAGGGGCAGCACCGCAAGTGGCTCTGTTTTGGACTAACACTCAGAGGAGCACTAGCCCGGGGGTTAAAATAAAGATGACCCTTGAGTCTGCAGAACCCAAGGGAAAAGGCTTAGGTGGCAAATGTAAAACCAAGGTTGGTCCTTGCTGGAGGAGTTTTATTCAAGGCGAACTGTCCAGGGGTTCCCATAACACCCAACCGCGTAAGGAATGCAAAATCAAGGAACATAACACCGGTATGACGGAAACTAGGGTGGCAAGAGTGGAACAAAACACCAGGCATAAGGCCAAGCCTTCCACCCTTTACCAAGTATATAGATGCATTAAATTAAATAAGAGATAAAGTGATATCCCAACATATCCATGTTCCAACATGGAACAAACTTCATCTTCACCAACAACTAGCAACGCTATAAGAGGGGCTGAGCAAAAGTAGTAACATGGCCAAACAACGGTCTGCTAGGAAGGTGGGTTAGAGGCTTGACATGGCAATATGGGAGGCATGATATAACAAGTGGTAGGTAGCGCGACATAGCGATAGAGCGAACAACTAGCAAGCAAAGATAGAAGTGATTTCGAGGGTATGGTCATCTTGCCTGAAATCCCGCAAGGTAGAAGAACGAGTCCACGAAGATGGCAAACGGACATAGTCGAACGAATCCTCACAACTCCAGAATGAAATCGAAGCTAATGAGAGAAGCAACCCAGAAAGAAGCAAGCAACATAGTAAACACACAAGCATAACCATGTCATAATGCACAAACAAGTATGATGCATGTCTGGTTTAAAGAGGCATGGCATGGCAAAGTGCACAAACAAAACTACAAGTTAAGTGGAGCTCAATATGCAACGAGTTGCATATTGACGAAACACCACGTTTGATTATTTAGTTCTTTCCCGTTTAGGTACCCAACAATATTAAATGTTGTTAAACATGGCAAGAGGTGAAACATATGAAAACTACACATTTAGGCAAGTTTAAATGAGGCCGGAAACAACAACAAGTCTGGAAAAATCCTCATGTGCAAATTTTAAAATTGGTACTGTTCTGCCCTAAACCATATTTTAGAGTTGTTAAACATGCAAAGTAATGCCACCATGTTAAACTATGCATTTTCTACCCCATTTACATATAAAGTTTATAAAATTTGGAGTTACGATTATTAAGTGATGAAATAAACCATTTAGGATGTCATTTTTGCGAAACAATGCAAACAACAATTTTAATCATTTCATCATGGATGAAAGATGCAGATTATGAAAGTAGATGAAAAGCTGAGCAATTTACATATATGACATATTTAAAACCGATGCACGGTTATTTAGTTATAGGCATTGCAAAATAATGGCATTTCTGTGAATATGCATGCAGTGGAAGAATAGAGAAAATCACAGAGAAGAAAATAAAACATGCGCGGGCCAGATTGACCGTACGGTGCAAGCGGCCCAGGAAGATTTGGCCCAAGCGGCTGAGTGGGGGAGTGGGCAAAAGATAATAATAAAAGTGACAGGGTAAAATTGGGGAGACTGGGACTCGAACCCAGGTCCTCCCGCTTGCAAATTAGTAATACCCTGACCAGTGAGGTGCATGCGTGTTTGTGATAAACCCGTGTGCCTGGATTCTTTTGGCCTATGACCAGAGGGCCGAGCCTTTGGCCATGGCTACACGGAGAACACCGGCGTCGACGGTGTCGAGCCAGGAGACGACATCTCACCAAGCAGAGTGGCGGCGGGCTTGCGGAAAAAGGTGAGGGTGCTCGTGGTGGAGCGCGCAAGCATGCTCTGCTCGAGGGCGCGCGCGGACAGGGACTCTACATGCTTGCGTCCATGGCCGCGAAGCATGATGAGGTGGGCGGCTGAAGCTAGGTGGTTCGGCGCGGCTGCGCGCGAGGCAGGGGCAAAGCAGAGGGGCGGCTGTGAGGCAAAGCACACAGGGTGCGCACGGGAGCGAGTGCGCGAGGCAGGGTGGGCATGCAAGGGTGAGTTCCAGGAACTCGCCCATGGCGGATATGGAATAGGAAGGCTCGGGAAGACAACCACGGCGACAGAATCAAACTGGAGAGAGAGTTGGGGAGGAGCGGGGCATCACCGCGGGGGTGCTGCTGGAGTCGTACAAGGTCGACAGAGATCATAGACGGTGGGAGGATGCGCTGATCGAGGCGGTGGCGTTGGGTCCGCGAAGCAGAGGAAGACAAGGGCGACATCGATGTAGTGGAGGCGACCGAGTGCGGGGAAGACGTCTGAACGGACGTAGTCAACGTCGAGGAAGAAGATGGCCACGCCAGAGACGACTGTGGTGGCCTCCGACCACACAGGCAACGACGAAGCTCTCGGTGGTGCTCTCTAACCTCTGACTCTTGAGGAAGAAGGAGAAACAGGGGAAGGGAAAGGGTGGCGGCGGCGAGAGGAAACCCTAGGGGTTTGGTGCAGACGCGGAGGGGGTTAAATAGGGGCTCGGGCATGGCCGGATTGCCACCGTGGCATGTGCGGGCCCCCTGTAGGTTTTACCGCGAGAGAGAGTGAGTGAGGGAGGTGGAAGAAAAGGGTGAGGGGGAGAGGATGACAGGTGGGGCCGGCGGGGGTGCACAACTGGCGCTGGGGAGGATTTTACCAATGGAGGCGATGGTGGGCTGCAGCGCTGTGCAGGAGCTAGGCCTCGGCCGGGCTCCAGGTAAGCCATTCTCTTCTCTTTAAATTTCTGTTTATTCAAATAGACAAAATAAACAAAATTTAAGAGAAAGACCAGGGGTTATGGGAAGGAATACGAGAGATATAAACATATCTACGAACTCCTGGTTTTATGCACTATTTGAATAAATTGCTTTGGCAATTTTCTGAGGTAGAAAAATAATCCAAGTTTGAATTAAATTCAAACTTGACGCATTTTTGAACCCAACCAAAACATCTTCAAATGAGCTGAAAATTGGCAGAGAGGGTTTAGGCATGGTGAACTAGCATCAGGAAAAGAATGAACATTTATGGAGGAGGGGAAAATGTCACTTGCCAAAATGAAAGAAAGAAGAAGGAAGGAGGAGGTGATGATGCATGATCACACATGGAGCATCCAACAATGTAATATGCATGAATATGACAATGCACATGATGATTATGAGAATGCAAAATGACAAGAGGCGCAAATGCAACATGACAACGAAATAAATGGAAGGCATCTGGAGCATCGGTCTCGAAGCATTACATCAACCCACGAAGGGTAACGGTTGCGCGAGTCCACGGAGGGCTCCACCCACGAAGGGTCCACGAAGAAGCAACCTTGTCTATCCCACCATGGCCATCGCCCACGAAGGACTTGCCTCACTTGGGTAGATATTCACGAAGTAGGCGATCTCCTTGCCCTTACAAACTCCTTGGTTCAACTCCACAATCTTGACGGAGGCTCCCAAGTGACACCTAACCAATCTAGGAGACACCACTCTCCAAAAGGTGATAGATGGTGTGTTGATGACGAACTCCTTGCTCTTGTGTTTCAAATGATAGTCTCCCCAACACTCAACTCTCTCTCACAGATTTGGACATGGTGGAAAGATGATTTGAGCGAAAGCAACTTGGGGAAGGCTAGATATCAAGATTCTTGTGGTTGGATTGGAATGTCTTGGTCTCAACACATGAGTAGGTGGTTCTCTCTCAGAAAATGAGTAGTGGAAGTGTAGGCATGTTCTGATGGCTCTCTCCATGAATGGAGGATGGGTGGAGGGGTATATATAGCCTCCACATAAAATCTAGCCATTACACACAATTCACCAAACCTGATGGGACCTAATCAAGAAACTCGGTCAGACCGATATGGTTCAAAATGTGAATGTTAGAGTTTTCGGTGGGACCGATATGATCAACTCGGTGGGATCGATGTGCTAGGGTTAGGGTAAAACCTCAACTCGGTTTGACCGATTACACAAACTCGGTGGAACCGATTTTGGTAATAAGCAAACACAGAGTTGGTCAAGCAAACTCGGTGGGACTGACTGCATATCTCGGTGTGACCCAAATAATTGCAACATGCAACAAAGAGTTTGCAAGCCCATCTCGATGAGACCGAGATCCCATCGGTGAGATCGAATTGATTAGGGTTTCTGACAGTGGCTATGTCAAGTGAACTCGGTGGCGCCAGATAGATCAAATCGGTGGGGCCGAGTTTGACTTTTGGTTTGGGACACATGTGGAGATGAGAAAGTGGTTGAGGGCTTTGGAGCATATCACTAAACACTTTGAGCAAGTAAGTCATTAAGCCACACCTCATCCCCTTTTAATAGTATTGGCTTTCCTATGGACTCAATGTGATCTTGGACCACTAAAATGAAAATGTAGAGTCTTGAGCTTTAGCTAATCCTTGTCCTTAGCTTCTTGAAGGGGTTCCACATCCTCTTGTCCATGCCACGCCTTTGTTGAACTTTCTGAAATATACTAGATAAAAGTATTAGTCCAACAAGAGATATGTTGACATTAATTACCAAAATCACCCAAGGAGCACTTGTGCTTTCAATCTCTCCCTTTTTGGTAATTGATAACAACATACATCAAAGTTTTAGATAAAGATATGAAGAATACCACGTGAAGCTTTGGAAAGACATGTAACATGGATATGCTCCCCCTACATGGATGCAATCATGTGAATATGGAATATAAGAGCATGTGAATGCATAACCATGACAGAGCAAGCAATGAGTTACATGTATCTTGGCTATATGCATCAGAGCAAATGATGTGATTATAGGAAATGTACCTCCATGTTCATAATTTATTCTTGCAAACAATATGTACAACAGCAAGAAATCATCATGCACATGGATGTGATGCATATACTTACCTTGTGGTCTTGAAGTAGCTTTGGAAGAGATGAACCTAAGTAAACAAGGTTAGATAACACATGAACATCTATTGGACAAAGCAAATTGAGAAACCACAAGAGCACCAAGATTGGGATGACATGTAGAGAGTGAGTACTAGGTACTCTATTAGATATAGACATGTCCCCAAAGAGTAAAGATATGCAATGAATTCGAAGATTTCCTTCCCTTAGATGTCTTTCTCCCCCTGAATCTTATATTGGATAATGGGAGAAGATAGGGAAAAAGAAAATCAGAGCAACATCAATCATAACAAACATACTAACATGTCTTTCCCCTCTTGAAGACATGTGACTTATCTCCTCTATGGATAACAAGCATCTAGAGAAGCTTAAGGAGTGCATTCTCTCTTATGTGACAAGCTTTGATGTGCTCTCTCTCCCCCTTTGACATCAATTTCCAAGAAGGGATATTCCATAGCATGAGTCAATTAGGTTTGGTCCTTGAGTCACATTACAAAGCAACATGTAATGTAAGATGCTGGTAGAGGACAAGAATCATTGAGTGCAGCTGGAATAAGTATGCATGATGCAAATGGCAAAGTGTTTTCTCAACATTTAAATCGATCACGCCGAGTTATTTTCTTCAATGGCACCGAGGTGGTTCGGTTTAACCGAAGGAAACAAACCGGTGAGTCCGAGTTTAACACAAAGAGAAAACAATTGTCATCTCAGCTCACTAGGCAAATAAGATCTCACAAAGATTTGCAAGGAATTAACTGAAGGATTTGCAATGAATTGGATGCAGGGAATGCCGAACATAACAGAGAAAATAAAGATATCACAGGGAGATGAGGAGAGGATCTCCGGTTAGGATTATGCTATACGATGATACTTGTTACCATTCCAGGTACTCTCTTCTACTGCTTCAAGATGGTGGCTGGCAGAAGATGTAGCCTTCGATAGGACTAGCTTCTCCCCCTTATGCTGGCATTATGCAGTTTAGTCCACATATACTACCCCTTTTATTGATACTAATGCATATGTAGTGTAGATCTGATGCAAGTCTTGCGAGTACTTTGGATGAGTACTCACAGTTGCTTTGCTATCTTTTCTCCCCTATACCCGATTGTTGCGATCAGATGTTGGAGCCCAGGAGCCAGATGCCACTGCCGATGACTTCTACTACCTCGACGGTGCCTACTACTACGTGAAGACCGACGCCGACCAGGAGTAGTAAGGAGGCTCCCAGGCAGGAGGCCTTGCCTTTTTGATAGTTGTTGCTTTTGTGCTAGCCTTCTTAAGGCAGACTTGTTTACTCATGTCTGTACTCAGATATTGTTGCTTTCGCTAACTCGTTTTGTATTCAAACTTATGTATTCGAGCCCTCAAGGCCCTGGCTTGTAATATAAAGCTTGTATGACTTTAATTTGTGTCTAGAGTTGTGTTGTGGTATCTTCCCATGAGTCCCTGATCTTGATTGTACACATTTGCATGTATGGTTAGTGTATGATTGAATCAGGGGCGTCACACAACATGCACCTCAGTGGTGGCCACGCGTGGTTGAGACATCACCATCCAACCAACATTAGTAGCTGCCTCGACGACGATCCCCTCGATGGCAAGAGTGGAGCCACTCTTGCCGGAGCCCATATTCATAGGTTCCTCAATCGGGGGGGGGGGGGTTGCAAAATTTAAGAGCTCGTTGAACCAAGCCCTTCTCCTTCCAATATGCTTCACCCCGAAGATTGCTGGAGTAGATGGGCTCCCGCTTGTCCTTCAAGGTGACACAAAAGCGCATGGAAGTGTCACATACCAGGGCACAACACTCACAATACTGTGGAAATTTCTCACACTTTTACATGGAATTGCAAGTCACAAGGACTAGCCAACATCTGCAAGCTACATTGTTTCTAACGCACAAGAACTTGTAGACGATGACGTTGTTACGATGGAAGACCACCACCACCTCGCCAATTTGTTCTTCCCGGCCCATGTCCATCGCCATGAGCTCAAATGGGAGCCCACACACCTAAGCCCATATGGGATGACACCAAGATCCACGTTGGTCGGGCTTTCCTTGTCGTCGAAGGTAACAAAGACGACACCACCCCGTTTGAAGTGCCATAGTTGTGATTTTATCACAAAGTACTGATTATCCTCGACATCAATACTGAGGAAGAATCACCGGTCGTCGCTGCCCACCCATTGGATGGTGGCATTGCCCTACAACCGCCACACCGAGGAACGAAGCTCATCAACTTTGGTCTTCGGCCTCACGCTGAATGGCGGGAGGAGCCGCCCAACAACGACGACCTTCCTCGCAACATGTTATTCACCGGCGTGCAAAGAACCCCCTACCCCCTCCCCCCACACACATCTCCCTCCTTTCCCCTTTTCTCCATTTATCTAGCTTGGTTGGCCGAAGAACTTGCCATGTACCCTGCTCTCTGTCTCTGTGAGGCGGTGCCAAAGAGCAGGGTACACTCATAGCCGGATGAGAGACAAAGGGAATAATCTCCACCGCCACACCCTCAAACTGGTCCAAGCAAGCTAGGGCTCGTTAGTGAGGGGGAAGAACTCAGCCCAGATCTGGCGACAACGACCTCCTGCATTGCGGCAACGACATCATGAGAAATTGTACAAGAAATGAAGATTTTACACTCTTAAATATATTCGGTGGGAGCATAGTTTCAAATAACGGAGATAGCGACCGCTATTGCGGCCGCAATAGCTGCTGCTATTGCTCAAATTAAATGTTATTACATTTTGTTAATGATCTAGGAATATAAACAATAATCTAGTGTTTTCACAAATCCGCTACGCGGACATAGCGCCGGCTATGCGCCTTTTAAAACCATGGGTGGGAGGCATTTCTTCTTTTTATTGTTTTTCTGATGAGAAAGAAGGCATTTGTAAATATTTATAGATTTTTTTTGAAATTCCACATATGCGGCAACCGGCGGTTGGCCGCTGAAACCACACCAAGCCTCCCACGCCGTCGGTCCTTTGATCTTCTTGCACAAGAAGTAAGGCGCTGGGGTTTTCCAAGAAAAGGAAAAAAGGAAAAAAAATAAGGAAGGCGCCGGTTGTTTCACCTTCTTGGACGAGAAGTAAGCAGGGTTGCCCCACCACCGCTCCCTCTCTCTCGTGATTATCGGAGCCAAACCCAGCAGCGGTCCAGTGTTTCCAAGGCTCCAACGTTCGCCCCGTCCCACGCACCCACAGGAACCTTCTCGAAACCATCGCGCCGCTCCTCGCCCGACCCCACCCGTCAGCCACCCACCGATTCCATTCCCGGTAGCGGAGAAACAGATGGCGATCCGCAACCCGCGCCGCCCTGCGGGCCCGGCCACCCAATGAAACCACCCGTTATATAAACGCCCCCCCCGGCCTCGCTAATCGCATCGCAATCTCGAGTAGCCGTCCCAATCCTCGATCTGTTCTCAACCTCCCCTCCGTCCGTCGCAGCTCCAGATTTCCTTCCCCATGGGTAACCCCGTCACCCCGAGCACCTTATTAGCTGTTCTACTATTTCGATTTCTCGTGGTGCTTTGGCTGATTGTTGTTCCTTCCTTTTGCTGGAATTTTCCGTGGTTTGCGCAGCTCCGATCAAGATCGGCATCAATGGTGAGCTCGGGCCTCCGATCTGATCTGGTTTGCTTCTCTGTTGGCTGCTTCCGTGGGTTCGTTCTCTGATGGATGGATTTTTGCTTTGCGCTGCAGGTTTCGGCCGGATCGGCAGGCTTGTGGCCAGGGTTGCGCTCCAGAGCCCCGATGTCGAGCTCGTCGCCGTCAACGACCCCTTCATCACCACCGACTACATGGTATCGTTCTCGAATCTCATTGCTCATGAGATCTGTAGGTTTGTATGGTAGGGTCGTTGTGGATTCGTGCATGGGACCCGTTTATGGATTGGCGATTGTGAGCTTAGATCTGTACTAAACCTGATCGGATTTGCTTTTCTCGTTACACGCTGATGCTTTGCTACACAATCCTACACAATCCTAAGCATGTTAACTCGTGATGTTTATGAATCTACTAGGTTACCTTAAATGTTGCTACATGTGTATGTTTCTTAGTTTTTGGAAACGACTTTTAGATCTGCTTTGCAAGTGCCTTTTGCATACGTTATATTCCTCACTTCCAGTGGAGAATAATTTTGTAGTTCCAGATTTGAGGAATCTATTTGTTCCACGCAGTGACTATTGTTCCATTGTGGTATTTAAAATAGATTTATACTGTTGTACACCTGGTAGTATTCTCTTTTATTTTTCTAAATAAGACACATGCAGGCCCCGTGCCAGTTAGTACTTATTAATTAAAACATAGAGCTACTAATTGTCCTCTGGTTCATATTATGGTTCTGAATTATGTGCTTGTAACTTGCAGACCTACATGTTCAAGTATGACACTGTCCATGGACAGTGGAAGCACCATGAAGTTAAGGTGAAGGACTCCAAGACCCTTCTCTTCGGCCAGAAGGAGGTAGCTGTGTTTGGCTGCAGGTTTGTTACCGTTCATTTTTGTGGGCATGCAATTGGTTTTCATTTTAAGGTATACAGGCTTATCATACAATGTCCTGATGTAGGAACCCTGAGGAGATCCCATGGGCTGCTGCTGGTGCTGAGTACGTTGTTGAGTCCACCGGTGTTTTCACTGACAAGGACAAGGCTGCAGCTCACATTAAGGTACATTCGTTCACAGTTTCCATTTCATGGTACCTGAACCTTTCTTGTGTATATTTGTACTAAATTAGTTTTCTGTGTCACCACTTTCAGGGTGGTGCCAAGAAGGTCATCATTTCTGCTCCCAGCAAAGATGCTCCCATGTTTGTCTGTGGTGTCAATGAGAAGGAATACAAGTCTGACATCGACATTGTCTCCAACGCTAGTTGCACCACTAACTGCCTTGCTCCTCTTGCTAAGGTGCTTATCATTGCAGTTTTGTGCTGCTCAAACCAACCGCCAATATTGGGAATGGTATGCTGATAATTTGTTTCTTTCAGGTTATCAATGACAGGTTTGGCATTGTTGAGGGTTTGATGACCACAGTTCATGCCATGACTGGTAATGCATTACACTGGGTTTTTTCTTCAACATTTTATATTCTATCTTAGACTAGTATGCTTATGTGTGGCTGAAATTTGAATTTACAGCAACCCAGAAGACTGTTGATGGTCCTTCCAGCAAGGACTGGAGAGGTGGAAGGGCTGCCAGCTTCAACATCATTCCAAGCAGCACTGGTGCCGCAAAGGTATATTCAGCTGGCCTTCTATTGTATCATCAGTTATCTGTTTGAACACTGTAGCTTAATATAATAATCTGTAAGATGGATTACCATTTAATCGTAACTGTTTGATTTCCTGCAGGCTGTTGGCAAGGTGCTCCCAGAGCTTAACGGAAAGTTGACTGGAATGGCCTTCCGTGTTCCTACTGTTGATGTTTCTGTTGTTGATCTGACTGTTAGACTTGCGAAGCCAGCAACCTATGATCAGATTAAGGCTGCTATCAAGTGAGTAACGCCACCAACCAGGAACAATTTCCTTTACTTTGATGCACATATGGTTTCTGGTTTTGGTATTTGGGCCACATACCAGCTATGAGCAGTATTGATGTGTAGTGATCTGATTTTACAGGGAGGAGTCTGAGGGAAACCTCAAGGGCATTTTGGGTTACGTGGATGAGGACCTTGTTTCCACTGACTTCCAGGGTGACAACAGGTGTTTACCATTGCTTTGACAATAACCATGCTACTCTTTATTAATGGGTCCATTTTGATTGCCTATGTGTGTACTCATCTGACTTCGCTAATGATGCCACTTTACCCATAACAGGTCCAGCATCTTTGATGCCAAGGCCGGGATTGCTCTGAACGACAACTTTGTCAAGCTTGTCTCCTGGTACGACAACGAGTGGGGATACAGGTCAGTGGCACCTTCTATGGCTCTTGCAGTTAAGGTTATACTTCTATGCAGAAATCAACTTGCTGAATCCTCAATTTTCTCCGTATGCAGCACCCGTGTGGTCGACCTCATCCGTCACATGCACAGCTCCAAGTAAATGAGAGGCATGAAGTTACTGGGGAGAGTGGTTTGCCCCAGAGGAGTGTTCAAAGCCTCTTCTTCTGAGAATAAATTTTTGTATGGAATTATGTCAGCTAAAAACCTTTTATTGGATGTATCCTGATGGTTGGTTGGGCTTAGAGCTCACATTTTGTGGTATTATGTACTTGCTTGAACTAAATCATGAGTCATTTTCACTCATCTTCTTGAGTTATCCATAACATGTCATTCCGGTCTCTTGCGATTGCAAAGTTATCTTATGGTTATCTTGTCTTTCCATGTGTTTGCTGAAGTAATGAGATTGTTTCGTGGTGGTAATATGCACCTTGTATGTTAGCGAAGCAGCAGGGCAAAATCTACAATGGACCACTAAAGAAACAATATTGGTTTTGTTTCTGTCTTTTTGAATCCTCATGGCCCGATAGAGAATTTGATAAGCCAAAACATTGAATTCCTTTGAATTGAAGCAGTTAGATCAAAAGAGGCTGCTGTGTTTTTGAGAGGCTTCTGATATTTTTGTGACATGATGAAATTCCAGTTTATGTATTTGGCCTTATTCTTATTCCAACAGCAACAAAAAATCTTCGTCGCATATGGGCTTTTCCTAGTGTTTTCCATAAAATTGTGATGGTAATGAGTTGATTTTTGGGAATAAAATTACTATGTCAAAGCAATTGAAGAGTAGCAGTTTATGCGGTGACGCTTGAATAAAGCTCGCGAGTCGTGCCTCATTTGAATGTGGGCAATGATGAAATTTCACTTTTCCTATTTCCCCTTTTGTATTTTTTTCATTGTATTGAAAGAATTGTCAAAAAGTCCACACATTTCACTATCTCTGCATACAATGATCACATCCATCGAGTCCTAGGAAGTAATAAAACTTTGACGTCGATGTCCTCCCATGGCAACATGCGACGAGCCGTCAGGAGCCCATGGTGAACGTGCACTCTCTAGAATTAGCGTAAATAATCATGTTGGATCTCCGTTATCTCATGGAACAATTGTTTCCTTAAAGGATTATATATCAAAGAAAAAAAGGGCTAAAACTATGTTGAGGATAAAAAAAAACTATGGGGAAGGATCTATTTCGACTAATTCGAAGGAGCTTGACTGCAAGACTCACCCGTCGAGCAGAGACGAAAGTCGGCCTTAGTGATCCGACGGTGCCGAGTGGAAGGGCCGTCGCTCAACGGATAAAAGTTACTCTAGGGATAACATGCTGATCTTCCCCAAGAGTCCATATCGACGGGAAGGTTTGGCACCTCGATGTCGGCTCTTCGCCACCTGGAGCTGTAGGTGGTTGCAAGGGTTGGGCTGTTCGCCCATTAACCGCCTCGTCCATCAGACACACTTTCCTTTAACAATAATCCTAACCACATGTTCAACTCTACCCCCAGATTAGTGCAACGAACTTCCTCTCATTCCTCTTATTTTCTCTCCTCTCACCATGGCACTGTCTCTGTGCCGCAAGGTAAACCATGGGCGTCTTCGCTGTTGCAAGTGGGCATGGGCTGCTGCATGGCGTTCGTCGATGTTGTGAGCGTTGACGGCGGATACTGCATCAACAAATGCTACAGTGGCGGATGTTGCAAACTCACTAATGCTACAAAGCAACAAGGGGTGACGCTAGATGCTGCAGGCCGGCTAAGCTTCAAGGGAGGCAGCCGTCGGTGTGTCGTGGAAGACAGAAACGATTGCAAGGGGGCGCCACTGATGCTACAAATCGACAGTTGCACTGCTACAAGGCGACATATGTGTGTTGCTACAAGGCGACCGACATATTGCTGATTACCAAAGGTGAGCGGCACCACCAACCTGCACCTAATGGAGAAGCAATGACGTTGTGTTGCAACATGGCTCACGACACCCACCTCAATGCTTCGAGGATGACAACGTTTGATGCAATCCCACGAAGATGATGCCCATGATGTTGCAATCACTCGAGCATGGAGGAGAGGTCGCACAATGCGAAAAATGAGTGGAGGATGGAACAAGGAGGGAAGCGATGTTGCAACAACGACGATCATTTTGCTTGTCCCGTTTGCGAGTGCGGGGGCAAAACGACGATGCGGCTCACAACATAAATGGTTGCTGGAAGTGCTGCCTAGGATCAGGGTTGTTGGTGATGCTATGTGTTGTGAAGTGGACAGTCGATGTGGCATAATTGAACGGTCATGGAAGCGGCTGATTTGCCCCCCCTAAAACTATAACAAATTCGACACAACCTACACAATATTTTTTTCTTAATACAAGCCAAAACACTATTCTCAGCCAGCATGGCCCCCAACTAGATGTGCATTCGACCCACTAGTAGTCCATCCTAAGGCTACTAGCTCGTGCATATCCCCACACCCAACCCGGTCGCGCCCACCCATACCACACTTATGTGCCCCAACAAAAGGCATGTGTCGCCGTGCTCCCCGCTTCTCAGCTCTCTGCTTACAACGCCTCTCCTCCAATCCCGGTATCGACCGCGACTCCGACAACCAAGGAGGCAACCTGTAGTGAGGTAAGCCATGCATTCTCTCCATTGCCCCTCTTTTCTTGTTTATACAAAACCAATGTTTTCATTTTCAGTTTGTATGAACCCTAGGTCAGTGAGATGCAATTTTGCACGTCTGCACTCTACAGATCTACTATCAACACTACTGTGTTATATCTCCGTTTATTGTATTATACTCAAAACTTTGTATCTTCAACTTCATGTTTAGATGTTAACTAATTGGCAAAAGATTAGTATGATTCATCCATGTATGAGTTAATCTCCAATTGTTGAGTTGCAACCTTAAAACTTTGTAAGTGTTGAGTCGCATTAAAACCAATGACATTAATTTGATCTATTCAAAGTTTAAAGTTTGAACAAACACCTTCATGGTTTGCACCGACTCTTTGAAGTTTGACGTCTAATGGGGTATCATGCAAATAGTTCTCTTTCAAAGGTTAAAAGTTCTACTCTCTCATATCCATATTACTTGTCACTTAAACAAATGTATCTAGACATATTTTAATGCTAGATACATTCATTTGAGCAAGAAGTAATATGGACTGGAGGAAGTAGTATGTTTTTAGCAACAAAAGTTCTAGTTTTGATGTAGGGTGGAACCCTATGTGGCCGATCTTTCACGAAAAGAGCGGATCCCACGATGAACACAAAGAACACGAGGGGAAACACGAGGGGAAATCACAAAGGGGCACAAAGAGAAACACTCAAACCAACAAGATTAAGTCACACATGTGCTAGATCCTCGAAACACGAGAGGAGATACAAGATCCACGATCAACAAGGGACGATACAAATGATAACCTTCTCCGTGAGGAGGTCTTGAATCCAAGTGGATCTTCTCCGAAGAGGGGCCGCAGTCTCTCTCAAGGAGTAGATCTGATATGGATGAGGAAAGCTCTATCTCTAAATGAGCTACTACTTTGCTAACCCTAGAAAGGAGGAGGTGAAGGAGTATATATAGTCTAGGTCCACGAATGGGTAAGTGGGTGGCGAAAGGGTACATGGGCTTCGGCCCGAGTGTCTGCGCGTAGGCAGGGCCGGAAGTTCCGGGCAGGGCCGGAAGTTCCAGGCAGGTTCCGGCCAGGCTCCGGGATATTTAGAGAGTTGGCGAGCTCGGGGCTGGTCTGGACTCCGGGGGCCGGAGGTTCCGGGTAGGCCAGAAGGTCCGGGGGCCGGAAGTTCTGGGCTTTCCAGAAGCTTGTCCGCGCTTCTTCTTCCTTCTCTTCCACGCTTCCCTCGTGGATGGTGTAGTTGTTCCTTGGCGCTTGCATTCCTCCTCGTCGTCCATGAAGCTCCGACAATACCTATGCATGCACACGGGAGAAGTGTCAAGTAGTATACCATCCTCGAAGGGGTCAAATGAGCACGTGTGAAGGAGATGATTCACCTTTATGTATGTGAAGTAGATGTGGCACGTGTCACTTGCCGAATGAACTCTTGACATGGTGATGTCCATAGGATGCTCCGCATCATGTCCTCCCCCTTGGGAAAGATTCGACCTCGGATCAAAATCCAAATCACCATGGGAAAGAGATGGCGTCACCATGTAGGAGTGGTTGATCACCAAGTTCTCGTCATCTTGAAGCTCGAAATGGGCACTCTCCAATGTCGCATCGTCTTGGGATTCCTTCAAAAGGAGCAAAGACAACAAACACTTGAAGGCGTGTCCTTGTGCATTCTTCACAATGCCGAAGTGGTAGGAAAGGTGTTGGAGAAGCGAGTCGTGGTCGAATGTATGAGGCTCGCTCTTAAGAGCTCGAATGGTCAACTCATGTGAAGCGAAAGTCGACACAAGGTCCAAGTATCCTACACATGCACACAAGAAAGCAAAGAATGTATGCGCATGGTAGATAAACACATCATCCATCATGATGGTTCTCTTCTCTTGCACATAACCATTAGAAGCACAAGTGCATGAATAAAATGATGCAACAATGGCTATATTCATGGAACTAGGTATATGGTGCAAAGAGGTAAGACAAGCATGCTTCAAAAGAAATATGTCAAAATCTCCAAATATATGTGAGAATGCTATGGGGGCAATCTCATGAGCAAAATTAGAATCATTGTTGCACTCAATACATGGCAAATTGTCTAACATGAGAGAGGCAACACATGGAGATATATGACAAGAAGCAATAACAATCATGTCGTGCAAAGCATGTAGATGGTTGTCATCAACCACATGAAGCGAGCAAGTATGAATCATCGGTGATGCAACAAGGCAAGCAACCATAGTAAAATCATAGGCATGGGGCACAAAGCAAACATGACAATAACAAGTGATATCTCCACCAAGCTTGCAAATACACATACAAGTATTAGAATCAATCATCATGTGTAATGCAAAGCATGGGTCACAAATGCATGCCAAAGGCATAGTAATGAGAATATCATGCAAAGTGAACATGACAAGATGGGCAAAGGATATATAATGGAAAACAACCCATAGCCAAGTGAGGGCCATGTAAAAGAAATGCGTGAAGTCTTTGCGCGAAGAGAGCGGTGGGACGGACAATCCATGGGATCCCAAGTCATCATTGCTCTCTAGAGCTCGTTTTGTCAGCTCGTGGGATTGCGAGGTTGACAAGTATTCATTGGTACCTACAAAAAAGAAACACAACGAAATAAACTGAGTGTGTGGTAAATGTACACATCATCCATCATGATGTGCATGTGCACGTAAGAGTTAGCACAAGATAAGCATCGCTCAAAGAAATTTGATGCATGGTATAGGAACATGCCATCCATCATGAAAGAATAGTTATTGTGTATAACACGATGGGGATGCAAATGGAGCATACAAGTATATGGCACATCAATAGCATGTTTATTCATGGGAAGCATATGGTGCACACAAGTATTGGGATCATGCAATGAATGGGATGGATCAAAATCTCCTAAAATGTATGAGGAAACTATGGGGGTCTCCTCATGAGCAATATTGGAAACATCATATGGAGAAAATGGACAACATCCAAAACAATGCATATCCGAAGCTAGGTGGTCATGGCATGGCATATGAGATAAATGATGCAAAGGGAGCATATCAATATCATCACAAGAAAAACAAATGCCAATAACCATGGGCTTGTCATCTATGCCATAAGTGCAAATTGGGTTAATTTTAATAGCATATGCATAGTCATTATGAAGAGATTGCAAATATGACATATGATTGATCTCATGCATAGCATATGACAAGTCAAGCAGATGTGCAAACATGATGTGACCGAGAGAATTATCACAAAAAAGCCTATGTAACATGGCATCACAACTAATAGACTCCACATGGCAATCATCATACTCATCATAAATGGGTAAATCATCGCATGGGGATGTCGCACTAGCATGAAGCATGGTAATAGGTTGATCAACATCATGCAAGCAATCAATGTCAAGAATGTACACTAGCGGGACTAGAGCATCACCTTCACCTATGTTACCTTTGTCATTCCACTCATGTGGTGTAGGTGAGGTGGGAAAGACCAAATGGTGGTCATCTTCATCTTGATGGAACCATGTGTGGGGTGCATCATATTCCACCATGGCCATCGTCTTGTCCAAAGGGAGGACGAAGTCTTCGCGAATCGGCGCGTCATCATAGATGGGACCTAGCACCAAATGAGAAGACACAATAGAGGTAGAGGTCAAGTCGTTAGTGTTGAAAGTGGCCTCACATGACCTATCAACTATCTCACTCTCTCTATGTGGTGGTTCACTCACTCCCTCAAAATAGGTGCACTCAATCTCATGTATGGTGGAGTCACTCATCTCGCTCAAGTGGTGGGGGTTGTGGCTCTCCTCACATGGGAATTGGGGCAACTCATCATATATGGGGCTAGTGGTGAAGTCACTCTCACTCTCAATATGGTGGCTAAAGTCACTCAAGTCATCACATGTCGCCGTGGTCGAAGGGAAAATCCCATTCTCAACCGTCTCGTTGTCGTCGCCGTGGATGAAGGCCGAAGATGGCACATCATCACTCTTGCCTCCTAAGATGGAAGCATCATCCTTGCTCGTCACCATGTCGCTCGCCTCCAAAGCATGTTCCTTGATTGACTCCATAGTCGTAGTCGTCGCCACACCGTCTTGAAAAAGAGTCGAAGTAGACTCGGCACCATCAATGCCACAAAGAGGGATGGCGGTGAAGTCGAACTTGGGAGCATTGTCTTGGAGCTCGTGGGGCTTGGACATCTTGGTGGTACTATCCTCATGCTCGTTGTCGTAGAGCTTGGTCGCCGCGAAGTGTGCTTGGGGTGGAGAAGCCTTGGCCTTCATGAGTTCTTGTTCCGCCTTGAGAGCACCAATGTTATTGTCGTCGAGGGACTTGTAGTTCTCGAGGAAGATAGTCTTGGAGATGTCGTTGTTCAATCTCATCATGAAGTAGAACTTCATCAAAATGGGGTTGTCCATGACGGCTCGTCGCAAGGCATTCTTCATCTCCTTGAAGTACGCATCGCTAGACTTGGATCCTTGGATGGTGTTCTCCAATTGGCGTAGAAGTTGTTCCGTGTAGGTTGGAGGCACGAACTCTCGCCGCAAGTCTCTCTTCGTCTTGGGCCAACTCATGTCGTAGGTCTCCGAAGGTGTGTGAAGCCACCATGTGGACAGGTAGTCGTGGAAGTTCCTTGTGGCACACTTCACTTGATCTCCGGGAGGGACTTGATGTAGCTTGAGGTAGTCGTCCATTAGGCGCTCCCACTCGAGATACTCCTCGGGTTCTTGAGTCCCATAGAAAGGAATCGCGTGTTCGATGTCGAGGTCGTAGTAGCGTGTGGAAGTCGCGAACTTGAGCTTGGGGAGCTTCTATTGAAGTGCTTGTGGGCGAAGATGCCGTATGTCCATAGGTGAAGATGCCTTGAAGTCGCTTGGCGAAGATGCCAAGGGAGATGGTGAAGTCGCTGAGTGGTTTTTGGTGTTGAGCTCTTGACGTTCACGTTCTTTTTGGTGATGGTGTCGATGCCGATGTGATCTTGCCGGAGATGGTAGCTCGTGTTGGGGAACATAGTAATTTCAAAATTTTCCCCATGCACACGCAAGATCATGGTGATGCATAGCAACGAGAGGGAAGAGTATCGTCCACGTACCCTCGTAGACCGTAAGCGGAAGCATTATGAGAATGCGGTTGATGTAGTCGAACATCTTCATGATCCGACCGATCCAAGTACCGAACGCACGACACCTCCGAGTTCAGCACACGTTCACCTCGATGACGTCCCACGAACTCCGATCCAACAGAGCTTCATGTGAGAGTTCCGTCAACACGACGGCGTGATGACAGTGATGATGTTTCTACCGACGCAGGGCTTCGCCTAAGCACCGCTACGATATGATCGAGGTGGATTATGGTGGAGGGGGGCACCGCACACGGCTAAGGGATCAATGATCAACTTGTGTGTTCTAGGGTGCCCCCTACCCCCGTATATAAAGGAGCAAGGGGGGAGGCCGGCTGGGCCCTGTAGGACGCGCCAGGAGGAGGAGTCCTCCTCCTAGTAGGAGTAGGACTCCCCTTTCCTACTCCTACTAGGAGGAGGAAAGGAAGGGGTAAAGGGAGAAGGAAGGAGAGGGAGGAAAGGAGGAAAGCGGGGCCGCCCCCTAGTCCAATTCGGTTTGGGCGAGGGGGGCTGCGCGCCCGGCCTCCTCTCTTCCACCACTTGGCCCATGAGGCCCAATACTTCTTCCCCGTATTCCTGTTACTCTCCGGTACTCCGAAAAAACCCGAATCACTCGAAACCTTTCCGATGTCCGAATTGTTGGGGAACGTAGTAATTTCAAAAAAATTCCTACACACACGCAAGATCATGGTGATTCATAGCAACGAGAGGGGAGAGTGTTGTCTACGTACCCTCGTAGACCGGAAGCGGAAGCGTTAGCACAACGCAGTTGATGTAGTCGTACGTCTTCACGGCCCGACCGATCAAGCACCGAAACTACGACACCTCCGAGTTCTAGCACACGTTCAGCTCGATGACGATCCCCAGACTCCGATCCAGCAGAATGTCGGGGAAGAGTTCCGTCAGCACGACGACATGGTGACGATCTTGATGTTCTACCATCGCAGGGCTTCGCCTAAGCACCGCTACAATATTATCGAGGATTATGGTGGAGGAGGGCACCACACACGGCCAATAGATCTCAAGGATCAATTGTTGTGTCTTTGGGGTGCCCCCCTGCACCCATATATAAAGGAGCAAGGGAGGAGGAGGCCGGCCCTAGGAGGGGGCGCGCCAAGTGTGGAGTCCTACTAGGACTCCGTAGTACTAGTAGGATTCCACCTCCGATATGGAATAGGAAAAGAGGAAGGGAAAAGGAGAAGGAAGGAAGGGGGCGCCCCCCTTCCCTAGTCCAATTCGGACCAGACCAAGGGGAGGGGTGCGGCCACCCTTGAGGCCCTTTTCCTTCTTTCCTGTATGGCCCAATAAGGCCCAATACGTATTCCCGTAACTCTCCGGTACTCCAAAAAATACCCGAATCACTCGGAACCTTTCCGATGTCCGAATATAGTCGTCCAATATATCGATCTTTACGTCTCGACCATTTCGAGACTCCTTGTCATGTCCCTGATCTCATCCGGGACTCCGAACTCCTTCGGTACATCAAAATGCATAAACTCATAATATAACTGTCATCGAAACCTTAAGCGTGCGGACCCTACGGGTTCGAGAACAATGTAGACATGACCGAGACACGTCTCCGGTCAATAACCAATAGCGGAACCTGGATGCTCATATTGGCTCCCACATATTCTACGAAGATCTTTATCGGTCAGACCGCATAACAACATACGTTGTTCCCTTTGTCATTGGTATGCTACTTGCCCGAGATTCGATCGTCGGTATCTCAATACCTAGTTCAATCTCGTTACCGGCAAGTCTCTTTACTCGTTCCGTAATACATTATCCTGCAACTAACTCATTAGTTGCAATGCTTGCAAGGCTTAAGTGATGTGCATTACCGAGAGGGCCCAGAGATACATCTCCGACAATCGGAGTGACAAATCCTAATCTCGAAATACGCCAACCCAACAAGTACCTTCGGAGACACCTGTAGAGCACCTTTATAATCACCCAGTTACGTTGTGACGTTTGGTGGCACACAAAGTGTTCCTCCGGTAAATGAGAGTTGCATAATCTCATAGTCATAGGAACATGTATAAGTCATGAAGAAAGCAATAGCAACAAACTAAACGATCAAGTGCTATGCTAACGGAATGGGTCAAGTCAATCACATCATTCTCCTAATGATGTGATCCCGTTAATCAAATGACAACTCATGTCTATGGTTAGGAAACATAACCATCTTTGATCAACGAGCTAGTCAAGTAGAGGCATACTAGTGACACTCTGTTTGTCTATGTATTCACACATGTATTATGTTTTCGGTTAATACAATTCTAGCATGAATAATAAACATTTATCATGATATAAGGAAATAAATAATAACTTTATTATTGCCTCTAGGGCATATTTCCTTCAGTCTCCCACTTGCACTAGAGTCAATAATCTAGTTCACATCGCCATGTGATTTAACATCAATAGTTCACATCACCATGTGATTAACACCCATAGTTCACATCGACATGTGACCAACACCCAAAGGGTTTACTAGAGTCAATAATCTAGTTCACATCTCTATGTGATTAACACCCAAAGAGTACTGAGGTGTGATCATGTTTTGCTTGTGAGAGAAGTTTAGTCAACGGGTCTGCCACATTCAGATCCGTAAGTATTTTGCAAATTTCTATGTCAACAATGCTCTGCATGGAGCTACTCTAGCTAATTGCTCCCACTTTCAATATGTATCCAGATTGAGACTTAGAGTCATCTGGATCAGTGCCAAAACTTGCATCGACGTAACCCTTTACGACGAACCTTTTGTCACCTCCATAATCGAGAAACATATCCTTATTCCACTAAGGATAATTTTGACCAATGTCCAGTGATCTACTCCTAGATCACTATTGTACTCCCTTGCCAAACTCAGGGCAGGGTATACAATAGGTCTGGTACACAGCATGACATACTTTATAGAACCTATGGCTGAGGCATAGGGAATGACTTTCATTCTCTCTCTATCTTCTGCCGTGGTCGGGTTTTGAGTCTTACTCAACTTCACACCTTTGTAACACAGGCAAGAACTCCTTCTTTGACTGTTCCATTTTGAACTACTTCAAAATCTTGTCAAGGTATGTACTCATTGAAAAACTTATCAAGCGTCTTGATCTATCTCTATAGATCTTGATGCTCAATATGTAAGCAGCTTCACCGAGGTCTTTCTTTGAAAAACTCCTTTCAAACATTCCTTTATGCTTTGCAGAATAATTCTACATTATCCCCGATCAACAATATGTCTTTCACATATACTTATCAGAAATGCTGTAGTGCTCCCACTCACTTTCTTGTAAATACAGGCTTCACCGCAAGTCTGTATAAAACTATATGCTTTGATCAACTTATCAAAGCGTATATTCCAACTCCGAGATGCTTGCACCAGTCCATAGATGAATCGCTGGAGCTTGCATATTTTGTTAGTACCTTTAGGATTGACAAAACCTTCTGGTTGCATCATATACAACTCTTCTTTAATAAATCCATTAAGGAATGCAGTTTTGTTTATCCATTTGCCAGATTTCATAAAATGCGGCAATTGCTAACATGATTCGGACAGACTTAAGCATAGATACGAGTGAGAAACTCTCATCGTAGTCAACACCTTGAACTTGTCGAAAAACTTTTTTGCGACAATTCTAGCTTTGTAGATAGTAACACTACTATCAGCGTCCGTCTTCCTCTTGAAGATCCATTTAATCTCAATGGCTCGCCGATCATTGGGCAAGTCAATCAAAATCCATACTTTGTTCTCATACATGGATCTCATCTCAGATTTCATGGCCTCAAGCCATTTCGCGGAATCTGGGCTCATCATCGCTTCCTCATAGTTCGTAGGCTCGTCATGGTCAAGTAACATGACCTCCAGAACAGGATTACCGTACCACTCTAGTGCGGATCTCACTCTTGTTTACCTACGAGGTTTGGTAGTAACTTGATCTGAAGTTACATGGTCATCATCATTAGCTTCCTCACTAATCGGTGTAGTAGTCACAGGAACAGATTTCTGTGATGAACTACTTTCCAATAAGGGAGCAGGTATAGTTACCTCATCAAGTTCTACTTTCCTCCCACTCACTTCTTTTGAGAGAAACTCCTTTTCTAGAAAGGATCCATTCAAAGCAATGAATATATTGCCTTCGGATCTGTGATAGAAAATGTACCCAACATTTTCTTTTGGGTATCCTATGAAGACGCACTTCTCCGATTTGGGTTAGAGCTTATCAGGTTGAAACTTTTTCACATAAGCATTGCAACCTCAAACTTTAAGAAATGACAACTTAGGTTTCTTGCCAAACCATAGTTCATACGGTGTCGTCTCAACGGATTTAGATGGTGCCCTATTTAACGTGAATGCAGCTGTCTCTAATGCATAACCCCAAAACGATAGTGGTAGATCGGTAAGAGACATCATAGATCGCACCATATCTAATAAAGTACGGTTATGACGTTTGGACACACCATTATGCTGTGGTGTTCCAGGTGGCGTGAGTAGTGAAACTATTTCACATTGTTTTTAACTGAAGGCCAAACTCGTAACTCAAATATTTTACTTCTGCGATCATATCGTAGAAACTTTCATTTTTGTTACGATGATTCTCCACTTCACTCTGAAATTCTTTGAACTTTTCAAATGTTTCAGACTTGTGTTTCATCATGTAGATATACTCATATCTGCTCAAATCATCTGTGAAGATAAGAAAATAATGATACCTGCCACGAGCCTCAATATTCATCGGACCACATACATCAGTATGTATGATTTCCAACAAATCTGTTGCTCGCTCCATTGTTCTGGAGAACGGAGTCTTAGTCATCTTATCCATGAGGCATGGTTCGCAAGCATCAACTGATTCATAATCAAGTGATTCCAAAAGCCCATCAGCATGGATTTTCTTCATGCGCTTTACACCAATATGACCTAAATGACAGTGCCACAAATAAATTGCACCATCATTATTAACTTTGCATCTTTTGGTTTCAATATTATGAATATGTGTATCACTATGATTGAGATCCAACGAACCATTTTCATTGGGTGTGTAACCATATAAGGTTTTATTCATGTAAACAGAACAACAATTTATTCTCTTAAATGAATAACCGTCTTGCAATAAACATGATCAAATCATATTCATGCTCAACGCAAACACCAAATAACACTTATTTAGGTTCAACACTAATCCCAAAAGTATAGGGAGTGTGCGATGATGATCATATCAATCTTGGAACCACTTCCAACACACATCGTCACTTCACCCTTAACTAGTCTATGTTCATTCCGCAACTCCCGTTTCGAGTTACTACTCTTAGCAACTGAACCAGTATCAAATACCGAGGGGTTGCTACGAACACTAGTAAAATACACATCAATAATCTGTATATCAAATATACCTTTGTTCACTTTGCCATCCTTCTTATCCGCCAAATACTTGGGGCAGTTCCGCTTCCAGTGACCAGTCCCTTTGCAGTAGAAGCACTTAGTCTTAGGCTTAGGACCATACTTGGGCTTCTTCACTTGAGCAGCAACTTGCTTGCCGTTCTTCTTGAAGTTCCCCTTCTTCCCTTTGCCCTTTTCTTGAAACTAGTGGTCTTGTCTACCATCAACACTTGATATTTTTCTTGATTTCTACCTTCGTCGATTTCAGCATTACGAAGAGCTTGGGAATTGTTTCCGTTATCCCTTGCATATCATAGTTCATCATGAAGTTCTACTAACTTGGTGATGGTGACTAGAGAATTCTGTCAATCAATATTTTATCTGGAAGATTAACTCCCACTTGATTCAAGCGATTGTAGTACCCAGACAATCTGAGCACATGCTCACTGCTTGAGCTATTCTCCTCCATCTTTTAGCTATAGAACTTGTTGGAGACTTCATATCTCTCAACTCGGGTATTTGCTTAAAATATTAACTTCAACTCTTGGAACATCTCATATGGTCCATGACGTTCAAAACGTCTTTGAAATCCCGATTCTAAGCCGTTTAAGCATGGTGCACTAAACTATCAAGTAATCATCATATTGAGCTAGCCAAACATTCATAACGTCTGCATCTGCTCCTGCAATAGGTCTGTCACCTAGCGGTGCATCAAGGACATAATTCTTCTGTGCAGCATTGAGGATAAACCTCAGATCACGGATCCAATCCGCATCATTGCTACTAACATCTTTCAACTTAGTTTTCTCTAGGAACATATCAAAATAAACACAGGGAAGCAACAACGCGAGCTATTGATCTACAACATGAGTTGCAAAATACTATCAGGACTAAGTTCATGATAAATTAAAGTTCAATTAATCATATTACTTAAGAACTCCCACTTAGATAGACATCCCTCTAATCCTCTAAGTGATCACGTGATCCAAATCAACTAAACCATGTCCGATCATCACGTGAGATGGAGTAGTTTCAATGGTGAACATCACTACGTTGATCATATCTACTATATGATTCACGCTCGACCTTTCGGTCTCCGTGTTCCCAGGCCATATCTGTTATATGCTAGGTTCATCAAGTTTAACCTGAGTATTCCGCGTGTGCAACTGTTTTGCACCCGTTGTATTTGAACGTAGAGCCTATCACACCCGATCGTCACATGGTGTCTCAGCACGAAGAACTTTCGCAACAGTGCATACTCAGGGAGAACACTTATACTTTGATAATTTAGTGAGGGATCATCTTATGATGCTACCATCAATCAAAGCAAGATAAGATGCATAAAAGATAAACATCATATGCAATCAATATAAGTGATATGATATGGCCATCATCATCTTGTACTTGTGATCTCCATCTCCGAAGTACCGTCATGATCACCATCGTCATCGGCGTGACACCTTGATATCCATCGTAGCATCGTTGTCGTCTCGCCAATCTTATGCTTCCACGACTATCGCTACCGCTTAGTGATAAAGTAAAGCATTACAACGCGATTGGATTGCATACAATAAAGCGACAACCATATGGCTCCTGCCAGTTGCCGATAACTCGGTTACAAAACATGATCATCTCATACAATAAAATTTAGCATCATGTCTTGACCATATCACATCACAACATGCCCTGCAAAAACAAGTTAGACGTCCTCTACTTTGTTGTTGCAAGTTTTACGTGGCTGCTACGGGCTTTAGCAAGAACCGTTCTTACCTATGCATCAAAACCACAATGATAGTTTGTCAAGTTGGTGCTGTTTTAACCTTCGCAAGGACCGGGCGTAGCCACACTTGGTTCAACTAAAGTTGGAGAAACTGACACCCGCCAGCCACCTGTGTGCAAAGCACGTCGGTAGAACCAGTCTCGCGTAAGCGGACGCGTAATGTCGGTCCGGGCCGCTTCATCCAACAATACTGCCGAACCAAAGTATGACATGCTGGTAAGCAGTATGACTTATATCGCCCACAACTCACTTGTGTTCTACTCGCGCACAACATCAACGCATAAAACCTAGGCTCGGATGCCACTGTTGGGGAACGTAGTAATTTCAAAAAATTTCCTACGCACACGCAAGATCATGGTGATGCATAGCAACGAGAGGGGAGAGTGTTGTCTACGTACCCTCGTAGACCGGAAGAGGAAGCGTTAGCACAACGCGGTTGATGTAGTCGTACGTCTTCATGGCTCGACCGATCAAGCACCGAAACTACGACACCTCTGAGTTCTAGCACACGTTCAGCTCGATGACGATCCCTGGACTCCGATCTAGCAGAATGTCGGGGAAGAGTTCCGTCAGCATGACGGCGTGGTGACGATCTTGATGTTCTACCGTCGCAGGGCTTCGCCTAAGCACCGCTACAATATTATCGAGGATTATGGTGGAGGAGGGCACCGCACACGGCTAATAGATCTCAAGGATCAATTGTTGTGTCTTTGGGGTGCCCCCCTGCACCCGTATATAAAGGAGCAAGGGAGGAGGAGGCCGGCCCTAGGAGGGGGCGCGCCAAGTGTGGAGTCCTACTAGGACTCCGTAGTACTAGTAGGATTCCACCTCCGATATGGAATAGTAAAAGAGGAAGGGAAAAGGAGAAGGAAGGAAGGGGGCGCCCCCCTTCCCTAGTCCAATTCGGACCAGACCAAGGGGAGGGGTGCAGCACCCTTGAGGCCCTTTTCCTTCTTTCCCGTATGGCCCAATAAGGCCCAATACGTATTCCTGTAACTCTCCGGTACTCCAAAAAATACCCGAATCACTCGGAACCTTTCTGATGTCCGAATATAGTCGTCCAATATATCGATCTTTACGTCTCGACCATTTCGAGACTCCTCGTCATGTTCCCGATCTCATCCGGGACTCCGAACTCCTTCGGTACATCAAAACTCATAAACTCATAATATAACTGTCATCAAAACCTTAAGCGTGCGGACCCTACGGGTTCGAGAACAATGTAGACATGACCGAGACACGTCTCCGGTCAATAACCAATAGCGGAACCTGGATGCTCATATTGGCTCCCACATATTCTACGAAGATCTTTATCGGTCAGACCGCATAACAACATACGTTGTTCCCTTTGTCATTGGTATGCTACTTGCCCGAGATTCGATCGTCGGTATCTCAATACCTAGTTCAATCTCGTTACCGGCAAGTCTCTTTACTCGTTCCGTAATACATTATCCTGCAACTAACTCATTAGTTGCAATGCTTGCAAGGCTTAAGTGATGTGCATTACCGAGAGGGCCCAGAGATACATCTCCGACAATCGGAGTGACAAATCCTAATCTCGAAATACGCCAACCCAACAAGTACCTTCGGAGACACCTGTAGAGCACCTTTATAATCACCCAGTTACGTTGTGACGTTTGGTGGCACACAAAGTGTTCCTCCGGTAAATGAGAGTTGCATAATCTCATAGTCATAGGAACATGTATAAGTCATGAAGAAAGCAATAGCAACAAACTAAACGATCAAGTGCTATGCTAACGGAATGGGTCAAGTCAATCACATCATTCTCCTAATGATGTGATCCCATTAATCAAATGATAACTCATGTCTAAGGTTAGGAAACATAACCATCTTTGATCAACGAGCTAGTCAAGTAGAGGCATACTAGTGACACTCTGTTTGTCTATGTATTCACACATGTATTATGTTTCCGGTTAATACAATTCTAGCATGAATAATAAACATTTATCATGATATAAGAAAATCAATAATAACTTTATTATTGCCTCTAGGGCATATTTCCTTCACGAATATAGTCATCCAATATATCGATCTTTACGTCTCGACCATTTCAAGACTCCTCGTCATGTCCCAGATCTCATCCAGGACTCTGAACTACCTTTGGTACATCAAATCACATAAACTTATAATACCGATCGTCACCGAACATTAAGCATGCGGACCCTACGGGTTCGAGAACTATGTAGACATGACAAAGACTCATCTCCGGTCAATAACCAATAGCGAAACCTGGATGTTCATATTGGCTCCTACATATTCTACGAAGATCTTTATTGGTCAAACTTCATAACAACATTATGATGCCCCCGATTTGACCGTACACTAATCATGCACGCAAATGTGTACGACCAAGATCAGGAACTCATGGGAAGATATCACAACACAACTCTAGACACAAATTAAAATAATACAAGCTTTATATTACAAGCTAGGGGCCTCGAAGGCTCGAATACAAATGCTCGAAGGCACAAGAGTCAGCGGAAGCAATAATATCTGAGTATAGACATAAGTTAAACAAGTTTGCCTTAAGAAGGCTAACACAAACTGGGATACAGATCGAAAGAGGCACAGGCCTCCTGCCTGGGATCCTCCTAAACTACTCCTGGTCGCCGTCAGCGGGCTGCACGTAGTAGTAGGCACCTCCCGAGTAGTAGTAGTCGACATCAACGGTGGCATCTTGGTCCTGGACTCCAGCATTTGGTTGCGACAACCAGAAAGAAAGGAAAGGGGGAGAAAAATGGGGAGAAAGCAACCGTGAGTACTCATCCAAAGTACTCGCAAGCAAGGAGCTACACTACATATGCATGGGTATCAAATGGAATAAGGGTATCATATGTGGACTGAACTGCAGAATGCCGGAATAAGAGGGGGATAGCTAGTCCTGTCGAAGACTACGCTTCTGGCAGCCTCCGTCTTGCAGCATGTAGAAGAGAGTAGACTGAAGTCCTCCAAGTAGCATCGCATAGCATAATCCTAACCGACGATCCTCCCCTCGTCGCCCTGTGAGAGAGAGACCACCGGTTGTATCTGGCACTTTGAAGGGTGTATTTTATTAAGTATCCGGTTCTAGTTGTCATAAGGTCAAGGTACAACTCCAAGTCGTCCTGTTACCGAAGATCACGACTATTCGAATAGATTAACTTCCCTGCAGGGGTGCACCACATAACCCAACACGCTCGATCCCATTTGGCCGGACACACTTTCCTGGGTCATGCCCGGCCTCGGAAGATCAACACGTCGCAGCCCTACCTAGGCACAACAGAGAGGTCAGCACGTCGGTCTAAATCCTATGGCGCAGGGGTCTGGGCCCATCGCCCATTGCACACCTGCACGTTGCGTACGCGGCCGGAAGCAGAACTAGCCCCCTTAATACAAGAGCAGGCTTACGGTCCAATCCGGCGCGTGCCACTCAATCGCTGATGTCACGAAGGCTTCGGCTGATACCACGACGTCGAGTGCCCATAACTGTCCCCACGTAGATGGTTAGTGCGTATAGGCCAGTAGCCAGACTCAGATCAAATACCAAGATCTCGTTAAACGTGTTAAGTATCCGCGAACACCGACCAGGGCCAGGCCCACCTTTCTCCTAGGTGGTCTCAACCTGCCCTGTCGCTCCGCCACAAAGTAACAGTCGGGGGCCGTCGGGAACCCAGGCCCACCTCTACCGGGATGGAGCCACCTGCCCCTTCAGCCCCCAACTCCGAACAGTACCACAGGTAATGTAACTATGTAAAGTATATAGTATATGTCCGTGATCGCCTCCCGAAGTGATCATGGCCCAGTAGTATAGCATGGCAGACGGACAAGAGTGTAGGGCCACTGATGGAACACTAGCATCCTATACTAAGCAGTAAGATAGCAGGTAATGGTAGCAACAGTAGTAGCAAGGACAGGCTATGCATCAGGATAGGAATATCGGAAAGCAATAACATGCTACACTACTCTAATGCAAGCAGTATAGAGAAGAGTAGGCGATATCTGGTGATCAAAGGGGGGGCTTGCCTGGTTGCTCTGGCAAGAGAGAGTGGTCATCAACACCGTAGTCGAACTGGGTAGCAGCGGCGTCGCTCTCGGTGTCTAGCGAGAGAAGAGGGGGAAGAAGCAATAAATATAATGCACACAAATGCAAGACGATGCATGACATGACAAAGCGTGATGCTAGGTGTACCCTAACGCGGTACGAGGTGGTACCGGTGAAGGGGGGAAACATCCGAGAAAGTATTCCCGGTGTTTCGCATTTTCGGACAGATGGGTTGGAGGGGGAAAGTTACGTGTTCGCTATGCTAGGGATGCGTGACGGGCGAACGGGCCGCGTACCCGGATTTGTCCCGTCGTTCTGAGCAACTTTCATGTTGAAAATAATTTAATCTGAGTTACGGATTAAAAGATATGACTTTCTAAAGATTTTATTAATTTCTGGAATTATTTTTAATTCGAAAAATAATTGCTAAATTGCTAGGCGCACCCAGCACAGTGTACACAAAAGTGTACCCAGTGACTGACAGGTGGGCCAGAGGGACCCAGTTGACCAGTCAATGTTGACTAGTCAACAGGGGTGGGGTCCCCCTGTCATACACTCACCTAACTAATTAAAGATTAGGTAGTTAATTAGCAGGTTAGGTTAATTAAGCAAACTTTAATTAAGTTAATTAATTGATTAATTAACTAACTAATTATTTATTTATTATTATTATTATTTTTTTAATCTTAATTTTTTTAACTTCTTTTTTTAACAAGGGCGTGGGGCTTGCATGTCATAGGCCCGAGGGGGCCCTAACGGGCGCTGGCGTTAGCGGGGCTGCGGGCCCCGGGCGGGGCGTACCCAGCGCCCAACACGAGGGGGCAAGGCCGGCCGACCGGAGCAGCATGCCGCGGCAAGGGGCGGCGCGGCTAGCCGGAGCCGGCGAGGTAGGGGAGGGCCGGCCAGTGGAGCGGACGGCGGCGGTAGGGGCGCGGCCGCCGGCGCGGGTGGCGTGCGGAGGCGGGGCCCTGCTGCTGGCGGAGGAGCTGCTGGGGTCGGCAGCGGCGAGCGAGGCGAGCGACGGTGCGTGGGGAAGGGGTACGGCGAGCGGCGTGGGTCTGCTCTATGGGGCCCTTGGAGCCCCAGGAGCACGGGGCCGAGCTCGCTTTCGAGCTTAGGGGACCGAGGCCACGACGGTGGGGAGCTAGGCGGTGGCATCGCTCGCGCGCGGACGGGGATGGCCGGCACGGCGAAGCCGCAGCGGCAGGCGGGTATCGGCGGGTGGGGGCGGTGGCCAGTGGCGATGCGAGCATGGGCAGCTGCAGAGGCGTGCGGCGACAGACTAGCATGAGCGGGTGGGGCGCGAGGCGGGTGAGCAGTGCAGCGGCAAAGGAGGCGGGCAGACGCGGGCGGAAGGGGCGCGGCAGGAGCGGGCGAACGACATGGGCGGCTACGCGGGGGGGGGGGGGGACTGCGGGCGCGCGAGGTCGCGCGCAGCCACGGGCGTGAGGCAACCATCGGCGCGGGCCGCGTGGGCGGGGCGCCGCGAGCGCGAGCGCGGGGCAGAGGAGAAAGGGGGAGGGTGGTGCGGTCCTCACGGCGGTTTGTAGGGTTCGGGGCAACAGTGCTCGGGGAGGAGATGGAGACGACGGCGGCGTGGTGACGAAGTCATGACGGCGTGGTTCCGGCGATTCGCGGCGAGGCGGGCTCCTCCTCTCAATCCCGATCCAATCGAGGGAGAGGGGGGAGATATTTTCGGGAGAGTGTGGGGGTGTCGGTGGGTTGACCGATGGAGTGGGTAGGGGGTTATGGAGAGGGAGTGGGGTGGATGGGCCGGCCGGCTAGGCCAGTTGGGCTTGTGAACAGCTGGGCCGAAGCCCAGCGAGGGGGGGTGTTTGCCCCCTTTGCTTTTATTGTTTTGCCTTTTCCTTTTCTTATTTCCTTTTTTGTAGTATCTTTTATTTTTAGTTTTACAAAAATTACCACTAGTGCCTAAATTTGTATTTATCAACAAACTATTGTGAGATTAATTCTTAACCAATAATAAAATAGTTTTAGCATTTTATAAATTTAATAGGCATTTGTTTAATTGTTTTCACTACTGTTTTAATTGTTTTTAGAGCCTTTAAACATTTTATCAAAGTTTGGTTTCTCCACCATAATTACTTAGGATTTATTTGACACAACCCGAACATTTTAGTTTTGATATTTGAAAATTTTACTGTTTGCCTATATTTAAATTTTTTATTTGAATATTTTTGAACTAACTCGAGTTTATCAACAGTACCCGAGGTGACGTGGCACCATTAGCAGAGGTCTACTGTAGCTTGATTATCCGTGCGTCACAATTCTCCTTCACTACAAGAAATCTCGTCCCGAGATTTAAGAGGGAAGTAAAGGGGGAAGGTGTGGTTACGAAATTCTATCGAGTCTTCTCGGTCTTGGTTGCTATTCTCGAAGAAGTTAATCCCTTTTGTTGGTGTCTTCAATTCTTTATTCCAAAGCATCATGATGAAGTTGTCGTCCTTTCCCCCCGGAACTCCACCATACTTACGAATAGGTAAGGGGCAGCTCAACAACGACAAGATGTTATAAGGGGAAATCATCAGGGGGGTTATCCCAGGAATGAACACATGAGTACCTCTCGAGTTGAAGAAATAAAACACATCGAGAGTAAAGTTCGAAGGTACAATAAGAAGTTTCAAGCAGCCAGGCAATCGTTCAATGCCTAGTCAGAAGGTGAAAGGGGTTTCAAAGTGACGGAATAATTATTGTGTTCGATGCCAGAATTGATAATCTCATCGGAAGGTGGCTCATGAATTACATACGAGTCCCCGCGGGAGGAATAACTTTGGAAACAGGGGGTGTACAGGAGAGTCAGGTTTTGATCCTGTGACCTGTGGGTTATGGGCCCACCATGTGGTTGAAAGTAGGAAGGGGGCCGACATCTTGCACGGTCACGATAGCAAGGCGTGTCAGAGGGTAGCCTGTCAGTTATGTCGGCAACAACATCGATACCAAGGGCGAGGGACGAAGAGAACCATTTTCCTGCTCGCTGAACGAGGCAGACCAATAGGCAAAGTTCTCGTCCATCGGTGGTTACCGGAATGCTATCAACAATGGTAACAGGGTCTTACTGACAGAGTTGTACAACGAGGTGCTTACTAAGCAGGGAATTATCACTGCTCAGTTAAGTTAGATTAAAAGAAAGCTTAAACAAGACAATGGAAAGGAAAATGGGATTATCAGGTTTAAACAGAACAATGGAAATGAAAATGTGTATACACACATATTTCGGGGGTATATCCTTCCAAGGACAAGCGGAGCATGATATCCATGACAGGATAGAAAGTAGAAAACCATTTAGGTAAGGGGGGAGTAATCTCAACATATTACCCATACAACGGTGTTAGGATAAATGATAAAGAAAATTTAGCATTGTGCTTCAAATGCACTTTTTGAAAATCGGACTACCACAGACATGCTTCGAGATAGCATTGACATGGTCATCAATTAAGGTTCGAAGTTTGGATGCATGAAGGATCCATCAGGAACAACTTGTAGAATAAGTTTTACAATTTCCTCATGGAAGAATGGATAACCTTGCTGAAGAGGAAACTATAACACTAGGTCCTCTGGTCAGGCGTGCTAGGCATGACATCACCTTACCGGGTCATATGAGGATCAATGTTATAATTCTTGAAAATATGTTCCAACCATCATATTTGACCGAGATTCAGATCTGATTGGTGTCAGGATACCTCAGACTTAGGGTGCCTGAGAAGAAAAGGTGAGACACAAATTGACGAGATGATTTTCAAGATTCTCGGGAAATGAACTATGGAAGCAAGTTCCGAATCATGAGTTCATCATTTAAGCCAAGGAGAGGATGAGGAGGTGGCTGATGGACTCAGTGATAATTCAACGATGGTATCCCAAAAGATGGGTCTCCACAGTTATGTGGATAAGGAGATAACATTTGTCGGATCAAATGATATAGTGAAATATGCTCGAGGAGAACATACACAATTAAACATTGGTTGAAAGGTCCACCCGAAATATGGGTTTAGGTAGCATGATCAAAGTTAGAATGGTGATTCGACAACCAATGGTCTAAGAATGAATTATCAACCATTAACTTCAAAGCAAAAGGGTTGCTAGAACTTTTGAACTCGCGGCCAAGGAATGAACGGATATGGCAAGAAGTATCACCTATATCAAGAATTCTTAAGAGGTGGTGAAATTCTCACAACATTCTTGACATAAAAGATGGTAATACTCCAAGGTAAAGGAGAACAAATGCTGGATAGCAAGGATCTCAAGGTATAACACAAAACACGAACAAGTTTGTGTTGAACGGAAGGCAATCGAGTGGTCGATGATAACACAAATCATCGAGGGCAAGGATGGTATTTCTCATCAGGAATTCAATTGATATCCTTGAGGAGCTCGAAATGTTGATGATGATCATGACAATTTCTGTCGAGAGGTTTCATGGAGATGTAATCGGTCGGCGATGACATCAAGTCAAACGAATGATGAAGCAAAAGGTTATTGGAACCATGGGTACGACACAAACTTGAAATCAAGTTTGTTGTTTGAGGTGAAATGATAAGACAAGGAAGATCGACGTAAGCTTAGCCCATCGTCGAAATTGTGCTCCGGAAAGAAGGACCAGGTAGCACAGTTAAAATTTGGCACGATAATGATATAGCCGAGTAGGCTCGGAATGACGTGATCGAGTTCAGAATCGTAAGTAATGAAGGTTACCAAGAGTTTTTGAATCGTAGTGTGGACTCAATTCAGTTGTCGGTGTCCTTGAGGGGTTCTAACAACTGAGAACCCATTGGAAAAATGGAATCGGCAAGAATATTAGTTGATGAAGAACTCATAAGAAGTTATGTATTCCGTGGTATCCTCGAGATACCAGGGGGTAATACTCGACGACAGATCAAAGTAGAGGTTGGACTGGGGTATTGCTCTGCAGAAGACAAGTGCGTAAACTTGCACGAGAAACGGTACCTAAAAGAGAACGTGGTCGAAACCACGATTGCAAAAGGCCAGATCCCAGATATAATATGAACTTATACCAAGGGAGTAATTAATTTAAGAGAAGCTTTAATGATGAGATCTACATCGTGTCCATGGGCATGAACACAAAGTTCAAGGTCGACTCCCACTTCTTCAATGCATAACCTTACATTTACCTCCCCTTTTTGAAGTTGTAGTGTTGAAAAGTTATCTGACGAAGCATCAGCAGGGTATAACCTACATAACTTTCGAGGTCACACAAATTAAGGAAGGCATAGGTTCAACCCGTCAGGGTATCGTGGAAACATATACCACAAGCTTTGAGAGTAAATATTACCAGCTCGAAAGCAGAGCATGGTTGGCAAAAGGAGAGGATACAAATTACCAAAGGCATTATGTATCGGAGAAAGAACTCACAAGGTGATTAATTATGAAGGACATTGTCGGATAATAATCCAACAGTGGATATGGTGATCCACAATGGAGCTGATGTGAGTATCGATACCCAATCAGAGGAAGAAAGAATGCAAATGCATCGTTTTACAAAACATCTGAATAATTCAATGTTTAAATAACAAAGGAATTATGATTTTCAAATCAAGGGATCAGGAGCAAACGCTCTGATCAAGGACGGACAAGTTGAATAGACTTAGGGGTACAATTGATGGCAATCTGATTGGCCGAGGACCAGCTCACGTTTTAAATGACATCTGAGATGGAAGGATGAATTCTATGATCTGAGTGAGGATTGCGAGCATTCGCAACATATTGAGTCAATGGACTCAAAATGAAATTGACAAAGGTTGCCAATAAGATTACTATACTTATGGGATTAACCATAATGCAAGCAAGCAACAATTTCAAGAGCAATAGGTTGCTCAGGATTTTCGGAAGACCGAATGGTATTTTGAAGAATTTTGTGAACTGCATGAATATCTGGGGATGAGCGGATACTCGATAAATGCGAGTAATTATCCGTAGTGGTATGCATGTGGCAAAGAACTGCAAGGCAGTAGGCACAAAGTATTCTCGGGGTATCTTATAATAACAAGATCGACTGGGAATAAAAGTAAGCACGACAGGTCTAAATACTTATCCATAGGGATATTTCGGTGGTAGGGAATTGCAAAAGCAATGGCATAAGGTTTTGGGAGAACATCGGAGAGTATTGTCAGAATCTTCTGTTGAAGCAGTCGATCATCTGTAATGAAGGGGCTCTTCGGCAGGAAGTGGTAACGAGAACCTAGAGTTAGATTTTAGCAAAATCATTTAACCCGAGTAGGAGAGAGTCAGAATCCCAGAGTATAGACGAGGAATAAAAGATCCTAATACCACCCAATGGCGACGTGGGCCCGTAAGGCACACAGCCATGTTAGTAAAAGTTTTGTAATGTCTAGACTCAACTTCGGCCAAGGAGTGTGGAAGGGGAATTCCTACATGCAGTCGGCTCTCATACCAACTTATGACGCCCCCGATTTGACCATACACTAATCATGCACGCAAATGTGTACGACCAAGATCAGGAACTCACGGGAAGATATCACAACACAACTCTAGACACAAATTAAAATAATACAAGCTTTATATTACAAGCCAGGGGCCTCGAAGGCTCGAATACAAATGCTCGAAGGCACAAGAATCAGCGGAAGCAACAATATCTGAGTACAGACATAAGTTAAACAAGTTTGCCTTAAGAAGGCTAACACAAACTGGGATACAGATCGAAAGAGGCACAGGCCTCCTGCCTGGGATCCTCCTAAACTACTCCTGGTTGCCGTCAGCGGGCTGCACGTAGTAGTAGGCACCTCCCGAGTAGTAGTAGTCGACATCAACGGTGGCGTCTTGGTCCTGGACTCCAGCATCTAGTTGCGACAACCAGAAAGAAAGAAAGGGGGAGAAAAAGGGGGAGAAAGCAACCGTGAGTACTCATCCAAAGTACTCGCAAGCAAGGAGCTACACTACATATGCATGGGTATCAAATGGAATAAGGGTATCATATGTGGACTGAACTGCAGAATGCCGGAATAAGAGGGGGATAGCTAGTCCTGTCGAAGACTACGCTTCTGGCAGCCTCCGTCTTGCAGCATGTAGAAGAGAGTAGACTGAAGTCCTCCAAGTAGCATCGCATAGAATAATCCTAACCGATGATCCTCCCCTCGTCGCCCTGTGAGAGAGCGACCACCGGTTGTATCTGGCACTTTGAAGGGTGTATTTTATTAAGTATCCGGTTCTAGTTGTCATAAGGTCAAGGTACAACTCCAAGTCGTCCCGTTACCGAAGATCACGGCTATTCGAATAGATTAACTTCCATGCAGGGGTGCACCACATAACCCAACACGCTCGATCCCATTTGGCCGGACACACTTTCCTGGGTCATGCCCGGCCTCGGAAGATCAACAGGTCGCAGCCCTACCTAGGCACAACAGAGAGGTCAGCACGCCGGTCTAAATCCTATGGCGCAGGGGTCTGGGCCCATCGCCCATTGCACACCTGCACGTTGCGTACGCGGCCGGAAGCAGAACTAGCCCCCTTAATACAAGAGCAGGCTTACGGTCCAATCCGGCGCGCGCCACTCAATCACTGACGTCACGAAGGCTTCGGCTGATACCACGACGTTGAGTGCCCATAACTGTCCCCGTGTAGATGGTTAGTGCGTATAGGCCAGTAGCCAGACTCAGATCAAATACCAAGATCTCGTTAAACGTGTTAAGTATCCGCGAACACCGACCAGGGCCAGGCCCACCTTTCTCCTAGGTGGTCTCAACCTGCCCTGTCGCTCCGCCACAAAGTAACAGTCGGGGGCCGTCGGGAACCCAGGCCCACCTCTACCGGGATGGAGCCACCTGCCCCTTCAACCCCCAACTCCGAACAGTACCACAGGTAATGTAACTATGTAAAGTATATAGTATATGTCCGTGATCACCTCCCGAAGTGATCACGGCCCAGTAGTATAGCATGGCAGACGGACAAGAGTGTAGGGCCACTGATGGAACACTAGCATCCTATACTAAGCAGTAGGATAGCAGGTAATGGTAGCAACAGTAGTAGCAAGGACAGGCTATGCATCAGGATAGGAATATCGGAAAGCAGTAACATGCTACACTACTCTAATGCAAGCAGTATAGAGAAGAGTAGGCGATATCTGGTGATCAAAGGGGGGGCTTGCCTGGTTGCTCTGGCAAGAGAGAGTGGTCATCAACACCGTAGCCGAACTGGGTAGCAGCGGCGTCGGTCTCGGTGTCTAGCGAGAGAAGAGGGGGAAGAAGCAATAAATATAATGCAAACAAATGCAAGACGATGCATGACATGACAAAGCGTGATGCTAGGTGTACCCTAACGCGGTACGAGGTGGTACCGGTGAAGGGGGGAAACATCCGGGAATGTATTCCCGGTGTTTCGCATTTTCGGACAGATGGGTTGGACGGGGAAAGTTACGTGTTCGCTATGCTAGGGATGCGTGACGGACGAACGGGCTGCGTATCCGGATTCGTCTCGTCGTTCTGAGCAACTTTCATGTTGAAAATAATTTAATCCGAGTTACGGATTAAAAGATATGACTTTCTAAAGATTTTATTAATTTCTGGAATTATTTTTAATTCGAAAAATAATTGCTAAATTTCTAGGCGCACCCAGCACAGTGTACACAAAAGTGTACCCAGTGACTGACAGGTGGGCCAGAGGGACCCAGTTGACCAGTCAATGTTGACTAGTCAACAGGGGTGGGGTCCCCCTGTCATACACTCACCTAACTAATTAAAGATTAGGTAGTTAATTAGCAGGTTGGGTTAATTAAGCAAACTTTAATTAAGTTAATTAATTAATTGATTAATTAACTAACTAATTATTTATTTATTATTATTAATATTTTTTTAATCTTATTTTTTTAACTTCTTTTTTTTAACAGGGGCGTGGGGCTTGCATGTCATAGGCCCGAGGGGGCCCTAACGGGCGCTGGCGTTAGCGGGGCTGCGGGCCCCGGGCGGGGCGTACCCAACGCCCAGCACGAGGGGGCAAGGCCGGCCGGCCGGAGCAGCATGCCGCGGCAAGGGGCGGCGCGGCTAGCCGGAGCCGGCGAGGTAGGGGAGGGCCGGCCAGTGGAGCGGACGGCGGCGGTAGGGGCGCGGCCGCCGGCGCGGGTGGCGTGCGGACGCGGGGCCCTGCTGCTGGCGGAGGAGCTGCTGGGGTCGGCAGCGGCGAGCGAGGCGAGCGACGGTGCGTGGGGAAGGGGTACGGCGAGCGGCGCGGGTCTACTCTATGGGGCCCTTGGAGCCCCAGGAGCACGGGGCCGAGCTCGCTTTCGAGCTTAGGGGACCGAGGCCGCGACGGTGGGGAGCTAGGCGGCAGCATCGCTCGCGCGCGGACGGGGATGGCCGGCACGGCGAGGCCGCAGCGGCAGGCGGGCATCGGCGGGTGGGGGCGGTGGCCAGTGGCGATGCGAGCATGGGCAGCTGCAGGGGCGTGCGGCGACAGACTAGCACGAGCGGGTGGGGCGCGAGGCGGGTGAGCAGCGCAGCGGCAGAGGAGGCGGGCAGACGCGGGCGAAAGGGGCGCGGCAGGAGCGGGCGAACGACACCGGCGGCTATGCGGGGGGGGGGGGGGACTGTGGGCGCGCGAGCTCGCGCGCAGCCACGGGCGGCAACCATTGGCGCGGGTGGGGCGCCGCGAGCGCGGGGCAGAGGAGAAAGGGGGCGGGTGGTGCGGTCCTAACGGCGGTTTGTAGGGTTCGGGGCAACGGTGCTCGGGGAGGAGATGGAGACGACGGCGGCGTGGTGACGAAGTCGTGGCGGCGTGGTTCCGGCGATGCGTGGCGAGGCGGCCTCCTCCTCTCGATCCCGATCCAATCGGGGGAGAGGGGGGAGATATTTTCGGGAGAGTGTGGGGGTGTCGGTGGGTTGACCGATGGAGTGGGTAGGGGGTTATGGAGAGGGAGTGGGGTGGATGGGCCGGCCGGCTAGGCCAGTTGGGCTTGTGAACAGCTGGGCCGAAGCCCAGCGAGGGGGGGTGTTTGCCCCCTTTGCTTTTATTTGTTTTGCCTTTTCCTTTTCTTATTTCCTTTTTTTGTAGTATCTTTTATTTTTAGTTTTACAAAAATTACCACTAGTGCCTAAATTTGTATTTATCAACAAACTATTGTGAGATTAATTCTAAACCAATAATAAAATAGTTTTAGCATTTTATAAATTTAATAGGCATTTGTTTAATTGTTTTCACTACTATTTTAATTGTTTTTAGAGCCTTTAAACATTTTATCAAAGTTTTGTTTCTCCACCATAATTACTTACGATTTATTTGACACAACCCGAACATTTTAGTTTTGATATTTTAAAATTTTTATTTGAATCTTTTTGAACTAACTCGAGTTTATCAACAGTACCCGAGGTGACGTGGCACCATTAGCAGAGGTCTACTGTAGCTTGATTATCCGGGCGTCACAAACATATGTTGTTCCCTTTGTCATTGGTATGTTACTTGCCCGAGATTCGATCGTCGGTATCTCAATACCTAGTTCAATCTCGTTACCGACAAGTTTCTTTACTCATTCCGTAATGCATCATCCCGCAACTAACTCATTAGTTGCATCGCTTGCAAGGCTTATAGTGATGTGCATTACCGAGAGGGCCCAGAGATACCTCTCTGACAATCGGAGTGACAAATCCTAATCTCGATCTATTCCAACTAAACAAGTACCATTAGAGACACCTGTAGAGCATCTTTATAATCACCCAGTTACATTGTGATGTTTGGTAGCACACAAAGTGTTCCTCCGGTAATCGGGAGTTGCATATTCTCATAGTCATAGGAACATGTATAAGTCATGAAGAAAGCAATAGCAACAAACTAAACGATCATCGTGCTAAGCTAACGGATGGGTCAAGTCAATCACATCATTCCCTAATGATGTGATACCGTTAATCAAATGACAACTCATGTCTATGGCTAGGAAACTTAACCATCTTTGATTCAACGAGCTAGTCAAGTAGAGGCATACTAGTGACACCTTGTTTGTCTATGTATTCACACATGTACCAAGTTTTCGGTTAATACAATTCTAGCATGAATAATAAACATTTATCATGATATAAGGAAATAAACAATAACTTTATTATTGCCTCTAGGACATATTTCCTTCAGTCTCCCACTTACACTAGAGTCAATAATCTAGTTCACATCTTTATGTGATTAGTTCACATCTCGATGTGACTAATACCCAAAGGGTTTACTAGAGTCAATAATCTAGTTCACATCGCTATGTGATTAACACCCAAAGAGTGATCATGTTTTGTTTGTGAGAGAAGTTTAGCCTACGGGTCTGCAACATTCAGATCCGTATGTATTTTGCAAATTTCTATGTCTACAATGCTCTGCATGGAGCTACTCTAGCTAATTGCTCCCACTTTCAATATGTATCCAGATCGAGACTTAGAGTCATCTAGATCGATGTAAAAAGCTTGCATCGATGTAACTCTTTTATGACAAACTCTTTTTATCACCTCCATAACCGAGAAATATTTCCTTAGTCCTCTAAGGATAATTTTGACCGTTGTCCAGTGATCTACTCCTAGATCACTATTTTACTCCCTTGCCAGAAAGATGCTAAGGTATACAATAGGACTGGTAAACAGCATAGCATACTTTATAGAACCTATGACTGAGGCATAGGGAATGACTTTTCATTCTCTTTCTAATTTTTTGCTGTGGTCAGGTTTTGAGTCTTTAATCAACTTCACACCTTGCAACATAGGCAAGAACTCATTCTTTGACTGTTCCGTTTTGAACTACTTCAAAATCTTGTCAAGGTATGTACTCATTGAAAAAACTTATCAAGCGTCTTGATCTATCTCTATAGATCTTGATGCTCAATGTGTAAGCAGCTTCATCGAGGTCTTTCTTTGAAAAACTCTTTTCAAACACTTCTTTATGCTTTCCAGAAAATTCTACATTATTTCTGATCAACAATATGTCATTCACATATACTTATCAGAAATGTTGTAGTGCTCCCACTCACTTTCTTCTAAATACAGGCTTCACCGCAAGCCTGTATAAAACCATATGCTTGGATCACTTTATCAAAGCATATATTCCAACTCCGAGATGCTTGCACCAGTCCATAGATGGATCGCTGGAGCTTGCTCACTTTGTTAGCACCTTTAGGATCGACAAAACCTTCTGGTTGCATCATATACAACTCTTCTTTAAGATATCCATTAAGGAATGTAGTTTTGACATTCATTTGCCATATTTCATAAAATGCGGCAACTGCTAACATGATTCGGATAGACTTTTAAGCATCGGTACGAGTGAGAAAATCTCATCGTTAGTCAACATTTTGAACTTGTCGAAAACCTTTTTGCGACAATTCGAGCTTTGTAGATAGTAACACTACTATCAATGTCTGTCTTCCTCTTGAAAATCCATTTATTCTCAATGACTCACCGATCATCAGGAAAGTCAATCAAAGTCCACACTTTGTTCTCATACATGGATCCCATCTCATATTTCATGGCCTCAAGCCATTTTGCGGAATCTGGGCTCATCATCGCATCCTCATAGTCCGTAGGTTCGTCATGGTCTAGTAACATGACTTCCAGAAAGGATTACCGTACCACTCTAGTGCGGACCATACTCTGGTTGTCCTACGAGGTTCAGTAGTAACTTGATCTGAAGTTTCATGATCATCATCATTAGCTTCCTCACTAATTGGTGTAGAGATCACTAGAACTGATTTCTGTGATGAAGTACTTTCCAATTCGGGAGAAGGTACAATTACCTCATCAAGTTCTACATTTCTCCCACTCACTTCTTTCGAGAGAAACTTCTTCTCTAGAAAGGATCCACTCTTTAACAACAAAGATATTGCCTTTCGGATCTGTGATAGAAGGTGTACCCAACCGTTTCTTTTGGGTATCCTATGAAGACATATTTCTCCGATTTGGGTCTAAGCTTATCAGGATGAAACTTTTTCACATAAGCATCACAACCCTAAACTTTAAGAAATGGCAGCTTTGGTTTCTTGCCAAACCATAGTTCATACGGTGTCATCTCAACGGATTTAGATGGTTCCCTATTTAACGTTAATGCAGCTGTCTCTAATACATAACCCCAAAACGATAGCGGTAAATCAGTAAGAGACATCATAGATCGCACCATATCTAGTAAAGTGTGATTATGATGTTCGGACACACCATTACGCTATGGTGTTCCAGGTGGCATGAGTTTCGAAACTATCCCACATTGTTTCAAATGAAGACCAAACTCGTAACTCAAATATTCGCCTCCGCGATCAGATTGTAGAAACTTTATTTTCTTGTTACAATGATTTTCCACTTCACTATGAAATTCTTTGAACTTTTCAAATGTTTCAGACTTATGTTTCATTAAGAAGATATACGCATACCTTACTCAAATCATTTGTGAAGGTCAGAAAATAACGATACCTCCCGCGAGACTCAACACTCATCGGACTGCATACATCGGTATGTATTATTTCCAACAAGTCTGTTGCTCACTCCATTGTTCCGGAGAACGGAGTCTTAGTCATCTTGCCCATGAGGCATGGTTCACAAGCATCAACTGATTCATAATCAAGTGATTCCAAAAGCCCATTAGCATGGTTTTTATTCATGCGCTTTACACCAATATGACCTAAACGGCAGTGCCACAAATAAGTTGCACTATCATTATTAACTTTGCATCTTTTGGCTTCAATATTATGAATATGTGTATCAATACGACCGATATTCAATAAACCATTCACCTTGGGTGTATGACCATTGAAGGTTTTATTCATCTAAACAGAACAACAATTATTCTCTGACTTTAAATGAATAACTGTATTGCAATAAACATGATCAAATCATATTCATGCTTAACGCAAAGACCAAATAACATTTATTTAGGTTCAACACTAATCCCGAAAGTATAGGAAGTGTGCGACGATGATCATATCAATCTTGGAACCACTTCCAACACACATCGTCACTTCACCCTTAACTAGTCTCTATTCATTCTGCAACTCCAGGTGGCGTGAGTATGACTTGACTGGATCTCTTTTACCATGAATTACAATGTCTAGTCAATCCTTGGTCTTTAAAGGTGCTCTGCATTTATGTTTTGCAGTCTCAGAAAGGGCTAGCGAGATACCACTGTAACGCCCACGATGCGGCTATATCTCCCATGTGTCGAAGCACGACTTAGAGGCATAACCACATTGTAAGCAATGTCGCAAGTGAGGTAATCTTAACACAACCCATGTAATACATAAGGGAAAGAGATACATAGTTGGCTTACACTCGCCAGTTCACACAATACATGAATAAAGCATTACATCATCCAGATACAATCAAGGTCCGACTACGGAACCCAAAATAAAAAAAGACTACCAAAAATGCTACACAGATCCCCGATCGTCCCAACTAGGCTCCACTACTGATCAACTGAAACGAAACAACACTACGAACAAGGTCTTCATCGAGCTCCTCCTTGAGCTAGGTTGCATCACCTGAACGGTATCATCGGCACCTGCAAACTGGTTTTGGAAGGAATCTGTGAGTCACGGGGACTCAGCAATCTCACACCCTTGCGATCAAGACTATTTAAGCTTATAGGCAGGGAAAAGGTATGAGGTGGAGCTGCAGCAAGCGACTAGCATATAAGGTGGCTAACATATGCAAAAGAGAGCGAGAAGAGAAGGCAAAGCACGTTCGAGAAACTATGATCAAGAAATGATCCTAGAACAACCTACTTCAAGCATAACTCCAACACCGTGTTCACTTCCCGGACTCCGCCGAGAAGAGACCATCACGGCAACACACGCGGTTGATGCATTTTAATTAAGTTAAGTTTCAGGTTCTCTACAACCGGACATTAACAAATTCCCATCTGCTCATAACCGCGGGCACGGCTTTCGAAAGTTCAAATCCCTGCAGGGGTGTCCCAACTTAGCCCATCACAAGCTCTCACAGTCAACGAAGGATATTCCTTCTCCCAGGAAGACCCGATCAGGCTCAGAATCCCGGTTACAAGACATTTCGACAATGGTAAAACAAGACCAGCAAAGCCACCAGAATGTGCCGACAAATCCTGATAGGAGCTGCACATATCTCGTTCTCAGGGCACACCGGATTATCCAAACTTCCGGTAGGCCAGCCCAGAGTTGCCCCTGGTGGCCACCGGCGGCTGACAAGTTGGACCAACACTCAGAGGAGCACTGGCCCGGGGGTTTAAATAAAGATGACCCTTGGGCAGGCCTACCCAAGGGAAAGAAAAGGCTAGGTGGCAAATGGTAAAACCAATGTTGGGCCTTGCTGGAGGAGTTTTATTCAAGGCGGATTGTAAAGTGGTTCCCATTATAACCCAACCGTGTAAGGAATGCAAAATCAAGGAACATAACACCGGCATGACGGGAACTAGGGCGGCAAGAGTGGAACAAAACACCAGGCATAAGGCCGAGCCTTCCACCCTTTACCAAGTATATAGATGCGTTAAGTAAATAAGATATATTGTGATATCCCCACAAAATAACCATGTTCCAAACATGGAACAAGCTCCAATCTTCACCTGCAACTAACAACGCTATAAGAGGGGTTGAGCAAAGCGGTAACATAGCCAAACAACGGTTTGCTAGGATAAGGTGGGTTAGAGGTTTGACATGGCAACATGGGAGGCATGGTAAAGCATGTGGTAGGTATCGAGGCATAGGCATAGCAATAGAGCGAGCAACTAGCAAGCAAAGATAGAAGCGATTTCGAGGGTATGGTCATCTTGCCCGAGATCCAGCAAGGAAGAAGAACGAGTCCATGAAGAAGACAAACGGGCGTAGCCAACGTGTCCTCACAAACGCAATGTTACCGGATTATCGAGAAGAAGTACACCGGAAAGAAAGCAAACAACATAGTAAACAAACATCACATAATCATGGCATGATGCACAATCAAATATGATGCATGTCCGGTTTAATGAAGCATGGCATGGCAACATGCACAAACAATCCTACAAATTAAGTGGAGCTCAATATGCAACTCCGTTGCATATTGACGAAACACCACGTGACTTATTTAGTTTGATCTTGTTTATGTACCCAACAATATTAAATGTTGTTAAACATGGCAAGAGGGTGAAGCAAATGAAAACTACCTATCTAGGCAAGTTTAAATGAGGCCGGAAGCAACGAACAACAATTCCGGTAAATCCCCATATGCATAAATTAGGTTTGGTACTGTTCTGCCCTAAACATAATTTTAGAGTTATTAAACATTCAAAGTAAGGTCACCATGTTAAACTAGGTATTTTCCACCCCATTTACATATAAAGTTTATTAAAATCCGAGCTATGGTTATTTAGTTATGAATTAAATCATTTTAGCAAGTTATTTAAGCAAATTTAAACAAACAACATTTTAAACATTTTAAACATGCATGAAAGTGGCAAATTATTAATCCACACAAAATTCTAAGCAAGTTTCATATTTAAAGTTTTTACATATGATGCATCGTTGGAGAGTTATTATATGCATGAACATGAGGGACCTTTCTGCAAAACTGTAGTCTCTGGAATAAAAGATTAAAAACGCAGCACAGGGGAAAAAATACTATGGGCTGAAACTGGTAGGCACGATAGCAGCATGGGAGCTGGAACTGAAATTCACCAGAGCTCATGGGTCGGCTGGACGCGAGCTGGGCCGGATCTGGAGGCAAGGATGTGGTCCTTAGCAACGGAAGACCGGCTCGCGTGGTCGTGGTCAACGCATCTGGAGCGTGCGTCGTCCTCCCTGCTCGAACGAAGCAGAGGAGGCGGGCAGGGCGACGAGGCGGTGAGGATCCGAGGAAGGAGGCGGCGCTGGAGGCAGGCTTGCGGGTCAGCGAGAGTCAACGCGGGCGCGACTCCCTTGTGTCGCTCGAAGCAGGGGAAAACGAGCGGGCGGACTTGGCGCGATGCAGAGGACCTGGCGTGGCCCTGGTCACTCGTAGACGAGGCAGGGGTTGACCGAGGTTCACCGGGAAGACGCAGCAGGCGGCGGACTTGACGGAGCTCGGCGAGGGGATCAGTCATGGCGGCGCCGGGCTTGAGAGGAGGCCGTCAGCCACGACGTGGAGATCCTCCGGCGCTCGTGCGCGTGCAGGTGTGAGGAGGGCCTCGCCGGGTTCGTGCGGGAGGAGTGCAGGAGGCGCGCGAGGAGGGACTTGGCGCGGTCGAGGGCGACGGCCTCAGGTCAGGGGAGGTCGGGCGCAGGACAAGGTGAACGGCGACAGGAGGTGGCTCCCGTTTCCTGGCGGCGCCGTCCTGGTGGCTTCCTGCAGAACGGGAGGGAGAGAGAGAGGTGAGCTTGGGAGAGAGAGCAGGAAAAGGAGAGGAGGAGGAGGAGACGGGGAGCGGTGGCATGACCTGGTTGCCGGAGCGGTGAGGCGACGGGAGGAAGGAGGAGGTGCTCGAGCGGCTCGGTGGCGGCCATGGGAGCTCGTGCTCCTTGCGCGGCTGCACGAGGCAGGGTCTCTAGATCCATCGCTCTGCGTGGGGGACTCGGTTGCTGGCGCAGGAAGGCACGGGATGCAGGGGGGTCGAGTGAGGGAGTAGCAGAGGATGGAGGAGGAGGCGATGTGGCACTGGTCGATTGGATCGATCCGATCTGGGAGGATCCCGAGGTGGATGCGGGAGTGTGGCGGCGGTGGGTGAGGGAAATATGGGACAACTAGCCGAAAACTTAGTGTTTTGTCTGGTTATATAGGTAGGGTATTTGACGTTAGACTATTTGGTCCCTCCGATAAAAATCGGACGGTCGGGAAAAATAGGCTAGGGAGCCCAAATAAGAAAACGGAGACGTTTTGTAGACGTTTGGGGATGATCCGGATCCAACGGTGACGACTGCTTGGGTCGGGTCCGGGACAGCTTTTCGGACACGCGTGCGAGGAGGGCCGCGGGCTGACGAGAGAGGTTAGGTAGGGCCTGGCGGTGAGTGGTGGTGGGCTGAGAAGAGAGAGGGGGAAAGCAACCCGGCAACTGTTTCCGGAGACCGGAAACGTCCGACGTTTGACCGGCTATACTGCCGCTATAGTTTAACGGTTGGGCTATCAAACGAACTCCGAATGCGATGAAACTTGACAGGCGGTCTATCTACACTATAATAAGACCACACGCCAACTTTCAACCCAATCCGAGAACATCTTGCGGCCACTTATAAAATAATATTTCGGACGTGCTGCGGGCGCGTGCAAGTGTGGATGGGCTCAGAACAGACAACAGAAGGAACTGGGGGAACTTGGACGGATGCAAGTTTTGAAAACATGATGATGCAATGCACATGATGACATGGCAAGATGCGACATGCAAGCAAATGACATGGCAACGACATCGAATAACTGGAAGACACCTGGCACATCGGTCTCGGGGCGTCACAACTACCTTGTTATATCATATTATGATTGTTTTGAGAAAGTGTTGTCATCCGAGATTTATTATTATTGCTCGCTAGTTGATTATGCCATTGATATGAGTAAACTTGAGACCTAAGCGTTATTGTGAATGTGGTTAGTTATAATCTTTGCTGAAAACTTGAATGCTGGCTTTACATATTTACAACAACAAGAGCAAACCGAGTTTGTAAAAGTTTTTCTTTATCACTTTCAGTTTGTCAACTGAATTGCTTGAGGACAAGCAAAGGTTTAATCTTGGGGGAGTTGATACGTCTCCGTCGTATCTACTTTTCCGAACACTTTTACCCTTGTTTTGGACTCTAACTTGCATGATTTGAATGGAACTAACCCGGACTGACGCTGTTTTCAGCAGAATTACCATGGTGTTATTTATGTGCAGAAACAAACGTTCTCGGAATGACCTGAAACTTCACGGAGCAACTTTTTGGAAAATATAAAAAATACTGATACGTCCATTTTGCATCATGCTTTTATATCAATATTTATTGCATTATGGGCTGTTATTACACATTATGTCACAATACTTATGCCTATTCTCTCTTATTTTACAAGGTTTACATAAAGAGAGAGAATGCCGGTAGCTGGGATTCTGGATGGAAAAGGAGCAAATATTAGAGACCTATTCTGCACAGCTCCAAAAGTCCTGAAACTTCACGGATGATGTTTTCCAAATATATAAAAAACATTGGGCTCAAGAACTTCACCAGGGGGGGACACCCTGCCCACGAGGGTGGGGGCGCGCCCTACCCCCCTGGGCGCGCCCCCCTACCTCATGGGCCCCCTGGTGGCCCTCCGGTGACCATCTTCTGCTAAATGGACTCTTTCGATGGGAAAAATCATAAGCCATCTTCTCGGACAAAACTCCGCCGCCACGAGGCGGAACCTTGGCGGAACCAATCTAGGGTTGTGGCGGGGTTGTTCTGCCGGGGAAACTTCCCTCCCGGAGGGGGAAATCATCGCCATCGTCATCACCAACGCTCCTCTCATCGGGAGAGGGCAATCTCCATCAACATCTTCATCAGCACCATCTCATCTCAAAACCCTAGTTCATCTCTTGTATCCAATTCTTGTCTCCAAGTCCGGGATTGGTGCTAGTAGGTTGCTAGTAGTGTTAATTACTCCTTGTAGTTGATGCTAGTTAGTTTAATTGGTGGAAGATCATATATTCAGATCCTATATGCACATTAATACCCCTCTGATTATGAACATGTTTATGCTTTGTGAGTAGTTAATTTTGTTCCCGAGGACATGGGAGAAGTCTTGCTATTAGTAGTCATGTGAATTTGGTATTCGTTCGATATTTTGATGAGATGTATGTTGTCTCTCCTCTAGTGGTGTTATGTGAACGTCGACTACATGACACTTCACCATTATTTGGGCCTAGAGGAAGGCATTGGGAAGTAATAAGTAGATGATGGGTTGCTAGAGTGACAGAAGCTTAAACCCTAGTTTATGCGTTGCTTCGTAAGGGGCTGATTTGGATCCATATGTTTCATGCTATGGTTAGGTTTACCTTAATACTTTTGTTGTATTTGCAGATGCTTGCAATAGAGGTTAATCATAAGTGGGATGCTTGTCCAAGTAAGGGCAGCACCCAAGCATCAGTCCACCCACATACCAAATTATCAAAGTACCGAACGCGAATCATATGAGCGTGATGAAAACTAGCTTGACGATATTCCCATGTGTCCTCGGGAGCGCTTTTCCTTATATAAGAGTTTGTCCAGGCTTGTCCTTTGCTACAAAAAGGATTGGGCCACCTTGCTGCACCTTATTTACTTTTGTTACTTGTTGCTCGTTACAAATTATCTTATCACAAAACTATCTGTTACCACTTATTTCAGTACTTGCAGAGAATACCTTGCTGGAAACCGCTTATCATTTCCTTCTGCTCTTCGTTGGGTTCGACACTCTTACTTATCGAAAGGACTACGATAGATCCCCTATACTTGTGGGTCATGAAGACTCTTTTCTGGCGCCGTTGCCGGGGAGTGAAGCACCTTTGGTAGGTGGAATTTGGTAATGAAAAATTTATATAGTGTGCTGAAATTTACTATCACTTGTTACTATGGAAAGTAATCCTCTGAGGGGCTTTTTCGGGGTACCTTCACCCCGACCAGTAGAGCAAAGAGTTGCTCCTCAACCTACTGAAAATGAAAATGCTTGCTTTGAAATTCCTTTGGGTATGGTAGAAAACTGCTAGCTAATCCTTTTTTGGGAGATGGAACAAAACATCCTGATGAGCATCTAATATATGTGGATGAAGTTTGTGGATTATTTAAGCTTGCAGGTGTACCCAAATATGTTGTTAAGAAGAAGGTCTTCCCTTTATATTTGAGGGGAGATGCATCGACATGGTATAGGCTATGTGATGATATGGAGTCTTGGAATTACAAACGATTGAAATTGGAATTTCATCAAAAGTTTTATCCTATGCATCTTGTTCATCGTGATCGCAATTATATATATAATTTTTTGGCCTCGCGAAGGAGAAAGCATCGCTCAAGCTTGGGGGAGTCTTAAATCAACGTTACATTCATGCCCCAATCATGAGCTCTCGAGAGAAATGATTATTCAAAATTTTTATGCTCGGCTTTCTGATAACAATCGCACCATGCTTGATACTTCTTGTGCTGGCTCTTTTATGATTGAATACACCTAGTTTTGATTGTGTTAATTCTTTTATGGATACCGATATTTTCCTTAAATTTAGCACTAAATATGGACTTGACTCTGAGATAGTAGCTTCTTTCTATGAATCTTTTGCTGCTTATGTTGATCCCCCCAAGGAGAAGTGGTTTAAATATCATCCTCCCATATAAGTAAAAGTAGCTGCACCTATTAAAGTTGAAGAAAAGACAATTACTTATAATGATCCTATTGTTCCTACTTCTTATGTTGAGAAACCACCTTTCCCTGTTAGGATAAAGGATCATGCTAAAGCTTCAACTGTGGTTTGTAAAAGCAATGTTAAAACATATACACCTCCCGAGCAAGTTAAAATTGAACCTAATATTGCTATTGTTAAAGATCTCTTGTCTGATAATATAGATGGGCATGTTATTTATTTCTGTGATGAAACTGCTAGAATTGCTAAACCCCGTGATACAGATAAACCTAGACCTATGGTAGGCATGCCTGTTATTTCTGTTAAAATAGGAGATCATTGTTATCATGGCTTATGTGATATGGGTGCTAGTGCTAGTGCAATACCTATTGACTTATACAAAGACAATTATGCATGACATTGCACCTGTTGAGTTAGAAGATATTGATGTCACAATTAAACTTGGTAATAGAGATACTATTTCACTAATGGGAATTGTTAGAGATGTTGAAGTCTTGTGTGGGAAAACTAAATACCCAGCTGATTTTCTTGTTCTTGGTTCCCCACAAGATAGCTTTTGTCCCATTATATTTGGTAGACCCTTCTTAAATACTATTAATGCTACCATAGATTGCAAAAGAGATGTTGTTACTATCGGTTTAGACGATATGACTCTTGAATTTAATTTTTCTAAATTTAGTAGACAAGACCGTGAAGAAGAATTACCTAGTAAAGATGAAATTATTGGTCTTGCTTCTATTGCCATACCTCTTAGTGACCCTTTAGAACAATACTTGCTAGACCATGAAAATGATATGTTTATGAATGAAAGAAGGGAATTAGATGAAGTATTCTTTAAACATGAACCTATTCTGAAACACAATTTACCTGTTGAAATCCTAGGGGATCCTCCTCCACCCAAGGGTGATCCCATGTTTGAGCTTGAACCGTTACCGGATACTCTTAAATATGCTTATCTTGATGAGAAAAAGATATATCCTGTTATTATTAGTGCTAACCTTTCAGAACATGAAGAAGAGAGATTATTGAAAACTTTGAAGAAGCACCGTGCTGCTATTGGGTATACTCTTGATGATCTTAAGGGCATTAGTCCCACTCTATGCCAACATAAAATTAATTTGGAAGAAGATGCTAAACCAATTCGTGATCATCAACGCCGACTGAATCCTAAAATGAAAGAAGTGGTAAGAAAGGAGATACTAAAGCTCCTTGAGGCAGGTATAATTTACCCCGTTGCTGATAGTCAGTGGGTAAGCCCTGTCCATTGTGTCCCTAAGAAGGGAGGTATTATTGTTGTTCCTAATGACAAAGATGAATTGATTCCTCAAAGAATTATTACTGGTTATAGGATGGTAATTGATTTCCGCAAATTAAATAAGGCTACTAAAAAGGATCATTACCCCTTACCTTTTATCGATCAAATGCTAGAAAGATTATCCAAACATACACATTTTTGCTTTCTAGATGGTTATTCTGGTTTCTCTCAAATACCTGTGTCAGCCAAAGATCAATCAAAGACTACTTTTACATGCCCTTTTGGTACTTTTTCTTATAGACGTATGCCTTTTGGTTTATGTAATGCACCTGCTACCTTTCAAAGATGCATGATGGCTATATTCTCTGACTTTTGTGAAAAGATTTGTGAGGTTTTCATGGACGACTTTTCTGTCTATGGATCTTCTTTTGATGATTTCTTGAGCAACCTTGATCGAGTTTTGCAGAGATGTGAAGAAACTAATCTTGTCCTAAATTGGGAAAAGTGCCACTTTATGGTTAATGAAGGTATTGTCTTGGGGCATAAAGTTTCCTAAAGAGGTATTGAAGTTGATAAAGCCAAGGTTGATGCTATTGAAAAGATGCCATGTCCCAAGGACATCAAAGGTATAAGAAGTTTCCTTGGTCATGCCGGTTTTTATAGGAGGTTCATTAAGGACTTCTCAAAAATCTCTCGGCCTCTGACTAATTTATTACAAAATGATATACCATTTGTCTTTGATGATGATTGTGTAGAAGCATTTGAAATACTTAAGAAAGCATTGATCTCTACACCTATTGTTCAACCACCTGATTGGAATTTACCCTTTGAAATTATGTGTGATGCTAGTGATTATGTTGTAGGTGCTGTTCTAGGACAAAGAGTTGATAAGAAACTAAATGTTATTCAATATGCTAGTAAAACTCTAGACAATGCTCAAAGAAATTATGCTACTATTGAAAAAGAATTCTTAGCAATTGTATTTGCTTGTGATAAGTTTAGACCTTATATTGTTGATTCTAAAGTAACTATTCACACTGATCATGCTGCTATTAAATATCTTATGGAAAAGAAAGATGCTAAACCTAGACTTATTAGATGGGTTCTCTTGCTACAAGAATTTGATTTGCATATTGTTGATAGAAAAGGAGCTGAGAATCCCGTTGCAGACAACTTGTCTAGGTTAGAAAATGTGCTTGATGACCCACTACCTATTGATGATAGCTTTCCTGATGAGAAATTAAATGTCATAAATGCTTCTCATACTGCTCCATGGTATGCTGATTATGCTAATTACATTGTTGCTAAGTTTATACCACCTAGTTTCACATACCAGCAAAAGAAAAAGTTCTTCTATGATTTGAGGCATTACTTTTGGGATGACCCACATCTTTATAAAGAAGGAGTAGATGGTGTTATTAGACGTTGTGTACCTGAGCATGAACATGAACAGATCCTACGCAAGTGTCACTCCGAAGCTTATGGAGGACACCATGCTGGAGATAGAACTGCACATAAGGTACTACAATCTGGTTTTTATTGGCCTACTCTCTTCAAGGATGCCCGTAAGTTTGTCTTATCTTGTGATGAATGTCAAAGAATTGGTAATATTAGTAGACGTCAAGAAATACCTATGAATTATTCACTTGTTATTGAACCATTTGATGTTTGGGGCTTTGACTATATGGGACCTTTTCCTTCCTCTAATGGTTATACACATATTTTAGTTGCTGTTGATTACGTTACTAAGTGGGTAGAAGCTATTCCAACTAGTAGTGCTGATCATAACACTTCTACTAAAATGCTTAAAGAAGTTATCTTTCCAAGGTTTGGAGTCCCTAGATATTTAATGACTGATGGTGGTTCACATTTTATTCATGGTGCTTTCCGTAAAATGCTTGCTAAATATGATGTTAATCATAGAATTGCATCTCCTTATCACCCTCAGTCTAGTGGTCAAGTAGAATTGAGTAATAGAGAACTCAAATTAATTTTGCAAAAGACTGTTAATAGGTCTAGAAAGAATTGGTCCAAGAAACTTGATGATGCATTATGGGCCTATAGAACTGCATATAAAAATCCTATGGGTATGTCTCCGTATAAAATGGTCTATGGGAAAGCATGCCACTTACCTCTCGAACTAGAACACAAGGCTTATTGGGCTATTAAAGAACTTAATTATGATTTTAAACTTGCCGGTGAGAAGATGTTATTTGATATTAGCTCACTTGATGAATGGAGAACCCAAGCCTACGAAAATGCCAAGTTGTTTAAAGAAAAAGTTAAAAGATGGCATGAGAAAAGAATACAAAAGCGTGAGTTTAATGTAGGTGATTATGTATTGCTATACAACTCCCGTTTAAGATTTTTTGCAGGAAAACTTCTCTCTAAATGGGAAGGTCCTTACGTTATCGAGGAGGTCTACCGTTCCGGTGCCATAAAAATCAACAACTTCGAAGGCACAAATCCGAAGGTGGTTAACGGTCAAAGAATCAAACACTATATCTCAGGTAATCCCATAAATGTTGAAACCAATGTTATTGAAACCGTAACCCCGGAGGAATACATAAGAGACACTTTCCGGAATGTTCCAGACTCCGAAAAGGAATAGGTATGTGGTACGGTAAGTAAACCGACTCCAAAACAGTTTTTAAGGCAATATTTCTCCGTTTTGGAATATTTAGAAAAATAGAAAAATAAGCAACAGTCCGGAAAGGACACGAGGGCTCCACGAGGGTGGAGGGCGCGCCCCCTGCCTCGTGGGCACCTCGTGTGCTCTCCGGACTCCATTTTCTTACAGGACACGTATTTTGGTCGGTAAACATTCATTATATAACTTCCCGGGGGTTTTGACTCCCGTATCACGCAAAAATCTCCTATCTTTGTTTCGAGCTGTTTTTTTGTCAGGGTTGTCAAGGCCAGGCACAATGTCATCTCCCTCCTCCTCCAACCATGAGGGCAACGATGCTTGGCTAATGAAGATAGAGCTTAAGAGAGAAGAACCCATGAAGATCAACAAGGATGAAGAGATCAAGAAGGCCATGGAGGACCAAGTTCCGGCTACAGAAGACACCCTTCAACTGGATCACAATCTTCTTACCCCAACAGAAATCGAAGCTTTCAAGATGATTGAGTTAGCTCGTATACAAAATAAGTATCTCACTTGTGAAAATATTTTGTTGAAGGAGCATATCATCGCACTCAAGGGCATTATCCGCAAGTTAGAAGACCTCCTATGCTCGATGTGCGACTATCCATCATCAACAACCCCACCTTCTTCACCAACAAAGGAGACATAATCACATGGGTATGGGTACTCCACTTGGCAACTTCCAAGCTTGGGGAGTGCCCCGGTATCGTATCACCATCACTTTTATCTTTACCATTTTTCTTAGTTTGATCCTTTTGATAATATCTTTATCTAGTAGAATAAAAGTTTTAGTATGATCTAGTTGTGAGTTTTGCTTTATTATCCTTCTATGTAATCAAGTCCGTGAGCTATATAATAAAGATTAGTGTTGAGTCAAGGGCTTGATTATTTTTGCCATGATCCCAAATAAAAGAAAAGGAAAGAGAAAGAAATAAAAAGAAACAAAGAGATCATGTGACTCTTATGGAGAGTAATGAGCTCACATAGAAAGAGTATGATGAATAAAAGTTATTGAGGGTTGACAAACATAGTTTTGGTCATCGTTGCAATTAATAGGAAGTAATAAAGGAAGAGAGGTCTTCACATATAAATATACTATCTTGGACATCTTTTATGATTGTGAGCACTCGTTAAAATATGACATGTTAAAGAGTTGACATTGGACAAGGAAGACAACATAATGGGTTATGTTTTCCTACATCCGAGATAAATTATATTGTCTTGGATCCTCCAACATGTTGAGCTTGCCTTTCCCCCTCATGCTAGCCAAATTCATTGCACCAAGTAGAGATACTACTTGTGCTTCCAAATACCTTTAAACCAGTTTTGCCATGAGAGTCCACCATATCTACCTATGGATTGAGTAAGACCCATCAAGTAAGTTGTCATCGGTGCAAGCAATAAAAATTGCTCTCTAAATATGTATGATTGATTGGTGTGGTAGAAATAAGCTTTATACGAGCGTGTGATATGGAAGTAATAAAAGCGACAGACTCCATAATAAAGGTCCATATCACAAGTGGCAATATAAAGTGATGTTCTTTAACACTAGGATTTTGTGCATTTACCCACAAAAGCGCATGACAACCTCTGCTTCCCTCTGTGAAGGGCCTATCTTTTACTTTTATCTCCTACATTGCATAAGAGTCATGGTGATCTTCACCCTTCCTTTTTACATTTTATCCTTTGGCAAGCACAATATGTTGGAAAGATCCCGGTATATATGGCTAATTGGATGTGAGTTTTCATGAACTATTACTGTTGACATTACCCTTGAGGTAAAACGTTGGGAGGCAAAACTATAAGCCCCTATCTTTCTCTGTGTCCGATTAAAACTCCATACCCATAAGTATTGCGTGAGTATCAGCAATTGTGAAAGACTATATGATAGTTGAGTATGTGGACTTGATGAAAAGCTCTTATACATTGACTCTTTCCTATGTTATGATAAATTGCAATTGCCTCAATGACTGAGATTATAGTTTGTCAGTTTTCAATGAAGTTTACGATTCATACTTGATATTTTGATTGAATTATTACTCTAGCATAAGATATCATATGACAGGAATTATATAAGTTGCTGTTCTAAGAATGATCATGATGCCCTCATGTCCGTATTTTATTTTTATCGACACCTTCATCTCTAAACATGTGGACATATTTTTCGATTTCGGCTTTTTGCTTGAGGACAAGCGAGGTCTAAGCTTGGGGGAGTTGATACGTCCATTTTGCATCATGCTTTTATATCAATATTTATTGCATTATGGGTTGTTATTACACATTATGTCACAATGCTTATGCCTATTCTCTCTTATTTTACAAGGTTTACATAAAGAGGGAGAATGCCGGCAGCTGGGATTCTGGATGGAAAAGGAGTAAATATTAGAGACCTATTCTGCACAGCTCCAAAAGTCCTGAAACTTCACGGATGATGTTTTCCAAATATATAAAAAACATTGGGCTCAAGAACTTCACCAGGGGGGGCACACCTTGCCCACGAGGGTGGGGGCGCGCCCAGGGACCTCATGGGCCCCCTGGTGGCCCTCCGGTGACCATCTTATGCTATATGGACTCTTTCGATGGGAAAAAAATCATAAGCCATCTTCTCGGACGAAACTCCGCCGCCACGAGGCGGAACCTTGGCGGAACCAATCTAGGGTTTTGGCAGGGCTGTTCTGCCGGGGAAACTTCCCTCGCGGAGGGGGAATCATCGCCATCGTCATCACCAACGCTCCTCTCATCGGGAGAGGGCAATCTCCATCATCATCTTCATCAGCACCATCTCATCTCAAAACCCTAGTTCATCTCTTGTATCCAATTCTTGTCTCCAAGTCTGGGATTGGTGCTAGTAGGTTGCTAGTGGTGTTAATTACTCCTTGTAGTTGATGCTAGTTGGTTTAATTGGTGGAAGATCATATGTTCAGATCCTATATGCACATTAATACCCCTCTGATTATGAACATGCTTATGCTTTGTGAGTAGTTACTTTTGTTCCTGAGGACATGGGAGAAGTCTTGCTATTAGTAGTCATGTGAATTTGGTATTCGTTCGATATTTTGATGAGATGTATGTTGTCTCTCCTCTAGTGGTGTTATGTGAACGTCGACTACATGACACTTCACCATTATTTGGGCCTAGAGGAAGGCATTGGGAAGTAATAAGTAGATGATGGATTGCTAGAGTGACAGAAGCTTAAACCCTAGTTTATGCGTTGCTTCGTAAGGGGCTGATTTGGATCCATATGTTTCATGCTATGGTTAGATTTACCTTAATACTTTTGTTGTATTTGCGGATGCTTGCAATAGAGGTTAATCATAAGTGGGATGCTTGTCCAAGTGAGGGCAACACCCAAGCACCGGTCCACCCACATACCAAATTATCAAAGTACCGAACACGAATCATATGAGCATGATGAAAACTAGCTTGACGATATTCCCATGTGTCCTCGGGAGCGCTTTACATCATATAAGAGTTTGTCCAGGCTTGTCCTTTGCTACAAAAAGGATTGGGCCACCTTGCTGCACCTTATTTACTTTTGCTACTTGTTGCTCGTTACAAATTATCTTATCACAAAATTATCTGTTACCACTTATTTTAGTACTTGCAGAGAATACCTTGCTGGAAACCGCTTATCATTTCCTTCTGCTCCTCGTATGACTATATTCGGAATACATGCCTACATTATATCAATGAACTGGAGCTAGTTCTGTGTCACCCTAGGTTATGACTATTACATGATGAACCGTATCCGGCATAATTCTCCATCACCGATCCATTGCCTACGAGCTTTCCATATATTGTTCTTCGCTTATTTACTTTTCCGTTGCTATTGCTATCATCACTACAAAATACCAAAAACATTACTTTTATTATTGTTACCTTTTGTTACCGTTACCACTACTATCATATAACTTTGCTACTAAATACTTTGCTGCAGATACTAAGTTTCTAGGTGTGGTTGAATTGACAACTCAGCTGCTAATACTTGAGAGTATTCTTTGGCTCCCCTTGTGTCGAATCGATAAATTTGGGTTGAATACTTTACCCTCGAAAACTGTTGCGATCCCCTATACTTGTGGGTTACCCAAGTACCGAGCGCACGGCACCTCCAAGTTCAGCACACGTTTAGCTCGATGACGTCCCATGAATTCCGATCCAGCAGATCTTCACGGGAGAGTTCCATCAGCACGACGGCGTGATGATGGTGATGATGTTGCTACCGACGCAGGGCTTCGCCTAAGCACCGCTACGATATGATCGAGGTGGATTATGGTGGAGGGGGGCACCACACACGGCTAAGGGATCAATGATCAACTTGTGTGTTCTAGGGTGCCCCCTGCTCCCGTATATAAAGGAGCAAGGGGGAGGCCGGCCGGGCCCTATAGGGTGCGCCAGGAGGAGTCCTCCTCCTAGTAGGAGTAGGACTCCCCTTTTCCTACTCCTACTAGGAGGAGGAAAGGAAGGTGGAAGGGGAGAAGGAAGGAGAGGGAGGAAAGGAGGAAAGGGGGGCCGCCCCCCTAGTCCAATTAGGTTTGGGCTAGGGGAGCCGCGCGCCCTGCCTCCTCTCTTCCACCACTTGGCCCATGAGGCCCAATACTTCTTCCCCGTATTCCCGTAACTCCCCGGTACTCCGAAAAATACCCGAATCACTCGGAACCTTTCCGATGTCCGAATTTAGTCATCCAATATATCAATCTTTACGTATCGACCATTTCGGGACTCCTCGTCATGTCCCCGATATCATCCGGGACTCCGAACTACCTTCGGTACATCAAATCACATAAACTCATAATACCGATCGTCACCGAACTTAAGCGTGCGGCCCCTACGG